>NC_067473.1:105247281-105847281 GCF_947179515.1 Apodemus sylvaticus | reverse complement strand
TAGTGTCCAGGTTTGGTGAGTGTAATATGGAATGCATCCCCAGGTGGGGCAGCCTCTAGATGGTGTTTCCTTCAGTCTCTGCTCCACACTTTCTCTCTGTATTTCCTCCTTCGTATTTCTCTCTTCTAAGAAGTACTGGAGGATCCACACTTTAGTTTTTCTTGTTCTTGGGCTTCATGTGCTCTGTGAATTGTATTAGGCATATTCCATGCTTTTGGGCTAGTACCCAGTTATTAGTGAGTACATACCATGTGTGTTCTTTTGTGATTGGGTTACCTCACTTAGGATTATATTCGACTTGGCGTATTTTAGATATACATTCTTATCTCATACTGGAAGAAAATCACATATTTTTGATAAATTGGTATTGTTTCTTCTTTGTGAAGCTCTTGTGAAGCAAAATTTGAATATGAATTAGAGCAGTTTCTCAATGATTCATTTGGTATTTTCAACCTCTTTGCTATTGTATCATTGTAAAGAGTATTTTCAGATTTATTTTACAGGCTTTCATACTTGTGATAATTTTTTTTAATATTTTTATTTTCTATATTCTTTGTTTACATTCCAAATGATTTCCCCCTTTCCAGGATCCCCCATCCCCTTATGTCCCATAAACCTTCTTCTCTCCATCCATTCTCCGATCACCTTCCTCCTTTTTTTCTCTGTTCTTATATTCCCCTGATAATTTCTAAGACCATGTTCCCTACTAAGCTTCTGTTGTTACATTGTATCCTATTTTTAGAATTTGTTTCTAGTTTTTCAAAGAACAGAGCCATAACTATTAAAATAGAACAGTTCACATCTCTCCTTTCCATTTAAATTTTTACTGGGAGGATCATGTTTGAGTTTCCAGGTCAGAAGACAACGTGAAGGATTCTCATTTCTGCATATGGCCATGCTAAATATACTGAGCCATTTTGTGGACTTATTCTCTGTTTCCTTTTTTTTATGATTTTGTATTAACTTTACATACTGCCACTTTTCTGTTTGTGTTGTATGTGTATATCTATTTATGTACACTGTGACTTAGTATGGGTTACCTAGTTTGTGGGCAGTTGAGTATGCATATGTGTGTGCATATGCATGCGTACAGGCCTTACATTGATGTTAGGTTTCCTTCTGGTTACTTTTCCCTTTATTTGCTGAAGCTGTGTTTCTTACCAAACCCAAATTCTTGCTATTTTTAGCAAGACGGAATGTTCAAAGAATTCCATCTCTGTAATCCTATGCCTGGGATTAGAGGCACCTACCCTAGCATTTAAGTGATGAGTGTGTCAATGGAATATTGGAATAATAAGAGGCTTCAACAAAAAAATACATTGTACTCACATATAAATTCTCAAAAAAATTAGTTAAAAATTGTTCGTCCCTGATACCATGTACAGACAAGTAACATTGTAAGATCTGAGCAAGTCATATTTATGTGTTTAGGTGTATTGGACTTATTGTCTTAGTTAGTATTTCTATTGTTGTAATAAAACACCATTACCAAAAGCAACTAGAGTAAAAAACCATTTATGCTAATTTAGACTTACACACCACAGTCCAAAATGAAAGGAACTCAGTCCAGGAATTGAAGGCAGATCCTGAAGGCAGGAATTTAAGCAGAGGCCTTTGAGAAATGCTGCTTATTAGCTTGACCTGATTTCTGCTTCCTTATGTAAATTATAGCCATTCCCCTGCCCAGAAACAGCATCACCCACAGTGGGCTGTGCTCTGGGTTTCCTCCAATAATCATTAACCAAGAAAATGCCACACAAACTTGCTTGAGGACTAAATTTATGGACCATTTTCATACAACACAAAATAGATAAGTCCATCTATTGTTAATCTGACAAAATAAACCTACCAGGATCCTCCTCCTACACACACACACACACACACACACACACACACACACACACACACACACACAAATAGCAAGAGCAATTAAAGAAAAATGACCATTAATTTGAGAGGGAGAAAGGAGGAATAAGGAAGAAGTAGAAAGTAAGAATAAATAACTAAGAGGAAGAAAGGGAGGGTGAAATGATATAAATGACAATCATCTTATAATTTAATGATTGAAATAGTCTTTAAAATGAAAAATATTTTCACCAAATTAAAAACAAATCAGCTAATTATACCATGAAATACACTGGTTTCTCAGATTCTTAAATACTTTTCTAAGTAATTTAATATTTTTGTCTTTATATAATATGGGTAAAATATCTAAAGCATGAACTTAATATTAAAAGCTATCATAACTTAGTATTGGGGAGGTAATGATTCATAGCAGAAAAATAAAAAAATCAAAATCTTAGGATTTTGGAGAATGATGGTCAAGATAATACAACTGCTCCCTGTTGTAGATGCTAAAGTAAAGTAGCAACAAGGCAGAGACTAGGTTAATATTTCAATGGCATTACCAAAGGAGTTGGATACAACACAGTATAGTGCTAAAATGTTCATAGCACACGAACATCCACAAAACACTACTGAGGCGAGAATGAGGCAGCCTGATGCTCTCTCCCTTGACTATTTGTTTTCTAGCTGAAAGTTGATATGGACTTCTTGTAGGACCATGCAGACTGTGGCTCTGTTATAAACCCCATCAGCCTTAGACATAACCAAACTTTTAGGGGGACATGCGTAACTTTGCACCAAAAGCAAGTTGTAGAATAATGAAGAATAAGCCCATGCTGTGCAGGCATCACCTACAACAAGAGCAGCTATATCTCAGTACTAAAACTGGACCCGCTGCTAGAACACAGTCTTCTTTTAGGAAGAGCCACTATGCAAATCAGCTTTATGAATATATTCATTCTCTCACACAGACATATTAAACACGAAACCAAAATTCAGTCTGTTTAGACACCAGGTCAAAGGCAAGGATAAAACCACTTCTAAAGCAATGTTGTTTCCTTCCTTCATTCCAGGGAACTGGTAAACTAATATTGAAGCTGATACATTAGGTTATATCCAAGTAAATGCATATCTGCTTAACATTATTATCCAGTTTTGATTGGCTCATCTCCACAGACATCTTGGTCAGCTTTTGTGTCACATTTCTTTGCCAGTGTTGTCTTTAGATGTCTGGTGATTCTTTGTTGTGCCCTTAAATACAGATATGTTACTAATACAATAATAGAACACTAAGTATTTTGTTATTTAGTATTTCACATTGTGCTCCCAGCTCATGGTACAAATAAATATTAATAGTGTATGATACATAGATAAATAATAGCCTATGGATGAGCAGTTTAAGTTATATGGGTAAATAGTACATGATAGGTGGATTAGTAATGAATGATATGTGGATTAGTAGTATATAATATATGTATGAGTAGGATATGATAAAAAAACTAGAATGGGAATAATTACTAATTTATAATATATTGATAAATAACAAATGATGCATTGATTTATGATAAACTGATATGGAATTGAAATGAAGAACATGATAATAATTAGACTAAGAATAATAGATGTGGGGCTGTGAAATGTAGCCTGGTTCCTAGTTGAGCTAAGGCTAGAAACCCTGGAGACCTTGAAGAGACAGTAGGCACCAGGCCCCTGTCACTAACCTCAGCCCCCCCCATAGGTGTGTGGCCATCAATCACAGTAAGGGCAATGCCCCAAGCCCCTCCACAGGTAGATGATGTGACCTGTGGCCCAGTAGACTCAAGACAGATTTCTGTTTTAATGAGGTACCTAAGGCTTGAAGGCTTAACCAATAAGCTTTTCTTCCCAGACATTCTTCCATGCAAAAGGTATTTAATCTCAGGCCCACCCTGAGAAGTTTTACTCATCCACTTTCTGCCATGACAATAAGTGCCTTGAAACCATGGAATGTCTCTTTTCATTGGAACCACCATGGGGAGTCATGGAGAAGGCCTTTTGCCTACAGAGGCTCTATCTAACCTCCTATAGAAGGACTCTGCACTTCCAGCCACAGGCTTCACAAAGCCAAGCTCAAGCCCACCGCTTCTAAGTCCAAGCCAAGACTCCCATCACTGACAAGCCAATGCCACATCCAGTGCAGCCTCGGTGTCCGAGAACCTGAGAACAAAAAGGTCCAGGCTTGGGGTCTGCTCTTTCCCATCCCTGGAGCAGTGTCCCAAGGCTTCCCTACAGCCCAATGCTGCCCAGCAACAGTGTGGGGTAGGCCTGGTCAAGCAATACATCTTCCCAGAGGCCTTGCCCTGTGGTGGAGCAGATGCTGGACCCCATAACCCTATAACAGAATTAGTGCTGTAATCCTGGAGGTGGGAAATGATGGATAAGGAATAGGACCTTTACTCCTTTTTATTTTTCTAATTAGGAAATGTGGTACTTTCCCTCTCTAATAATCACATGTAATTTGGTTTTGTTTGGGGAGGGGGTTGAGACAGGGTTTCTCTGTGTAGCCCTGGCTGTCCTGGAACTAACTCTGTAGACCAGGCTGGCCTCGAACTCAGAAATCTGCCTGCCTCTGCCTCCCAAGTACTGGGATTAAAGGCGTGTACCACCACCACCTGGCCACATGTAAGATTTTTGAACCCCTAAAACATATATTCATTGCGTCATTGAATTATTTTTTGTGCTACATTACCTTAGACTGCTTGTCTTTAAAAATACCTGTCTGTTCATTTGCTTTCACTTTATCTTAGGGATAAATATATTGAAGAAACAAGTAAAAGTGGCCTGTGTGACATGGAGTGATCCAGAAAATCAAATATATTTAAGATGATACAATCCTTTATTCCACTGAGAGTTTTCCTACAGAGTCATTATGTAATGATTTGTTACACACAGTATATTTTACTTCCTTTAATTAAGAACACAATCTAATCACTGTATACTAAACTGATTGAGTGAGAAATAATAACTGAGAAAAAAGACCAGATAAAGTTTGAAACCTTCATGTTACAAAATACAACTTTCTTTAGCTGTATTGGCAAAAACACATTTGTATACAGGAAAAGAGCAATGCTCCACAGGATTATTTTGTGTGTGCTTTGAGAAAAGGACTTTGCAGGCAGAACTTATGTATGTATTTTAAATTGCACCATATTTCTCACCTCAGGTATCTCGCTACAGGTGTCAACAGTAAATATATCAATAACCAAACAGCTCACTCACCCAATGTTCTCATGCTCGATCCTGGCAGAGTTATGAAAGAAAGATTCTCGGATTTTAGGACCTTGCAGATCAGACGTATTGGTAGTTATAAGTTTGGTATTTCCTTAACTCCTATCTTTTTCTATCAGAAAATTATCAATGGAGTATCAATTTTCTATCAGAAAATTATCAGACAGCTAATGGGTTTTACACTGTATAAATCCAAAAGCAAACTGGACATGTGCAAATGTCTGATATTCAAGTATTCTGCTGAATGAACAGGAAGATTTAGTTTAAAAACTAGCCCAATAAGTGAGACCTTTCACAAGTAATATAAATAAATTAATAAATAAATACATTTCAAAGCAAAAATGTGTTACTAATACAATTTAGGAACTTTTATCACTTACAATCAACTGAGCAGCATCAATAAATTAAAATAACTACATTTGGAAATGTTATTTATAAAAATATAAAACATATGAAGTTTTGTGATGCTGAATACTTTTTTACCTTACATGTTATATGCTTAGATAGCTGGAAAAGACCAGAGGATCACTGTGCTTTTGTGCCACACTGATATCAGCTTAGTACCTTATTCAGCATAACTCATATTGAAGCCATGCAGAAAAGGGGAGGCAGTCTTCAGGTTCCACTCCTACTGAAGAACTATTGGCAATTAAATGCTGCCTGGGAAAAGACTAATTCTTTTTGGAGTTGTTAATATTGGTGGGTTTCCCAAGTGTTATTTGATGGTCTGACATACTGGGGCACTCTGTCTTATTGGTTTATAAAAAGGAAGGTATTAGATAAATTGCTCAGCAGTTAAGAGCACTTGCTGGCCTTCCAGAATATTAAAGTTCAGACCCAGCACCTATGTCATGCCTAGTGTCTCTTAACTTATCTCCAAGTCCAGGGATTCAATGTCTCTGGTCTCCAGAGGAAACTGCACCCACATACATGTGTCCAGTGCAGACACAGACACCTATGAATTATTAAAATAATAAAAATAAGTCTTTAGATGGAGAAGGTCCAACAATGGGAAGGGAACATGTGGGGAAGATAAGAGGGTATTGGAGGTATCCCTCAACAGAAGAGTGGATGCAAAGAATGTGGTATATATACACAATGGAGTACTATTCAGCCATTAGAAACAATGAATTCATGAAATTCTTAGGCAAATAGATGGAGCTGGAGAACATCATACTAAGTGAGGTAACCCAGACTCAAAAGGTGAATCATGGTATGCACTCACTAATAAGTGGATATTAACCTAGAAAACTGGAATACCCAAAACATAATCCACACATCAAAGGAGGTACAAGAACGGAGGAGTGGCCCCTTGTTCTGGAAAGACTCAGTGAAGTATAGGGCAAAACCAGAACAGGGAAGTGGGAAGGGTTGGGTGGGAAAACAGGGGGAGGGAAGGGGGCTGATGGGACTTTCGGGGAGTGGGGGTCTAGAAAACGGGAAATCATTTGAAATGTAAATAAAAAAATATATCGAATAAGAAAATTAAAAAAAGAGGGTATTGGAGGAAGGAAATGAAGATGAATATGATTAAATTTTGTTGTATATGTATTTGAAATTCTGAAGAACAATGAAACGGTGCAGATTAACAAAAGAAATGATGTGCATCAATCTCAATACAACTCTTTAGGAGCTTGGCTACAATTTCCTATAATCTTTCCCACTGTTTATAGAATATTGTTGGTGATGTTTATCAACATGAAGCTTATGCTATCCTAGATTCTGTAAGTAAGATCACAGACCCATCCACAGGATTGCTGAGTGCCTGTGAAATTTGTTTGCTTCATGCATTAAGATTGTTCCCCCTTAACTCAGCTTAACTTCCAATATTGACAGATGCACTGTTTCTGCTAGAGTTAAAAGAATTAGTGGGAAGTCATCAATGTATGCTATAACTCTGTTGAAATATAGCACTGTGCACATCAGGCTTTATCTGTGTGAAGTTAAATTCAGAGGAGTCTGTTGTTACTACTAGCAACTGCTTCTTATTAACTATCTAAATGACATTAAGACCCCTGAGCATGCTCACTAGTCAGAGAGCCAGACCAGGTATTAAATATTCACACTTGGCTCTTCCTTGTGCCTGCATGCCTGAGGCTATTCTTTACCATGGAAATCTTTACAGATCTTGAGCTTCTGTGTTTGTTAGTCAATTTTGATGCTTTGCTTGTAATCCTTACTAAGATTCTGGCTGTGATCCCAAGACACCTCTTCATGATCTTTTCTGTATCATAGCAAATAGCTTCTTATTTTTAAGGTATCTTTTTCTTAGGTCTGTTGATTTACACTTCATTAATTTTGCCCCAAATTTATCAAATGCAGTTTTGAAATTATTGTCTCTAGATCTAGATTGTCTGGGAACAAATATTGATTCTGTAAATTTTTTTCACTTTAGGAAATTGAAAAATTCAAGAAACTTTTCAGCTTAGATAAGGATAAAGGAATAATACTTTCTTACTCATTAGACAGTTATTTTGAAGACTACATTTTATAATTAACATTAATAACTTTTCCCAATAAATGCTGTAAGTATGACCTGTACTAAAAGTTTGAAATACATAATGCTTGCTTTTCTGCCTCTCTGTTGCAGTTTGGAAGAATGCGTGACATATAATACTCAACAGCACAAGTCAGAAATAATTTGTTTAGCTCATTTTAATGTTGACAAATGGGATTTATTTTACTGCTGCTTTCCAAACTTTGTGGTAAAATCAGTTATCTATCATTCACTGAAATGTTCATGAGTGAGTAGCCACAAGAGCTTTTCCTGGCATTCTGTTTGGTAAAAATGTATATTTGGGCTGCTTTAACTTGTAATATTCAGTCCTGGCTACACCCTCCTACTGTTCTGTGACAGCTTCCAACTACCTTAATTAAAATGAATCATTTCATCACAAAGTGTTCATGCTTTTGGTTTATTTTGATTCTATTTAGTACTTTTAATTAAAATTTTAGTCATATCATATTCTTATAATTTATTTCTTCCTTGATAAAATTTCCTAAGTGATTTGAAATTTAATATCTATGTGTCTGAGGTACAAAATCTTTCCTTTAACTTTATAATCCATTTTTTTTTTTTTTTTTTTTTTTTTTTTTTTTTTATTTGATATAATTTATTTACATTTCAAATGATTTCCCCTTTTCTAGCCCCCCCCCACTCCCCGAAAGTCCCGTAAGCCCCCTTCTCTTCCCCTGTCCTCCCTCCCACCCCTTCCCAATTCCCCGTTCTGGTTTTGCCAAATACTGTTTCACTGAGTCTTTCCAGAACCAGGGACCACTCCTGCTTTCTTCTTGTATCTCATTTGATGTGTGGATTATGTTTTGGGTATTCCAGTTTTCTAGGTTAATAACCACTTATTAGTGAGTGCATACCATGATTCACCTTTTGAGTCTGGGTTACCTCACTTAGTATGATGTTCTCTAGCTCCATCCATTTGCCTAAGAATTTCATGAATTCATTGTTTCTAATGGCTGAATAGTACTCCATTGTGTAGATATACCACATTTTTTGTATCCACTCTTCTGTTGAGGGATACCTGGGTTCTTTCCAGCATCTGGCAATTATAAATAGGGCTGCTATGAACATAGTAGAGCATGTATCCTTATTACATGGTGGGGAATCCTCTGGGTATATGCCCAGGAGTGGTATAGCAGGATCTTCTGGAAGTGAGGTGCCCAGTTTTCGGAGGAACCGCCAGACTGCTTTCCAGAGTGGTTGTACCAATTTGCAACCCCACCAGCAGTGGAGGAGTGTTCCTCTTTCTCCGCACCCTCTCCAACACCTGCTGTCTCCTGAATTTTTAATCTTAGCCATTCTGACTGGTGTAAGATGAAATCTTAGGGTTGTTTTGATTTGCATTTCCCTAATGACTAATGAAGTGGAGCATTTTTTAAGATGCTTCTCCGCCATCCGAAGTTCTTCAGGTGAGAATTCTTTGTTTAACTCTGTACCCCATTTTTTAATAGGGTTGTTCGGTTTTCTGGAGTCTAACTTCTTGAGTTCTTTATATATATTGGATATTAGCCCTCTATCTGATGTAGGATTGGTGAAGATCTTTTCCCAATTTGTTGGTTGCCGATCTGTCCTCTTGATGGTGTCCTTTGCCTTACAGAAACTCTGTAACCTTATGAGGTCCCATTTGTCAATTCTTGCTCTTAGAGCATACGCTATTGGTGTTCTGTTCAGAAACTTTCTCCCTGTACCGATGTCCTCAAGGGTCTTCCCCAGTTTCTTTTCTATTAGCTTCAGAGTGTCTGGCTTTATGTGGAGGTCCTTGATCCATTTGGATTTGAGCTTAGTACAAGGAGACAAGGATGGATCAATTCGCATTCTTCTGCATGCTGACCTCCAGTTGAACCAGCACCATTTGTTGAAAAGGCTATCTTTTTTCCATTGGATGTTTTCAGCCTCTTTGTCGAGGATCAAGTGGCCATAGGTGTGTGGGTTCATTTCTGGATCTTCAATCCTGTTCCATTGATCCTCCTGCCTGTCACTGTACCAATACCATGCAGTTTTTAACACTATTGCTCTGTAGTATTGCTTGAGGTCAGGGATACTGATTCCCCCAGATTTTCTTTTGTTGCTGAGAATAGTTTTAGCTATCCTGGGTTTTTTGTTGTTCCAGATGAATTTGATAATTGCTCTTTCTAACTCTGTGAAGAATTGAGTTGGGATTTTGATGGGTATTGCATTGAATCTGTATAGTGCTTTAGGCAAAATGGCCATTTTAACTATATTGATTCTACCGATCCATGAGCATGGGAGGTTTTCCCATTTTTTGAGGTCTTCTTCCATTTCCTTCTTCAGAGTCTTGAAGTTCTTGCCATACAGATCTTTCGCATGTTTGGTAAGAGTCACCCCAAGATACTTTATACTGTTTGTGGCTATTGTGAAGGGGGTCATTTCCCTAATTTCTTTCTCAGCCTGTTTATCCTTTGAGTATAGGAAGGCCACTGATTTGCTTGAGTTGATTTTGTAACCTGCCACTTTGCTGAAGTTGTTTATCAGCTGTAGGAGCTCTCTAGTGGAGTTCTTTGGGTCACTTAGGTAGACGATCATGTCGTCTGCAAATAATGATAGTTTGACTTCCTCCTTTCCAATTTGTATCCCTTTGACCTCCTTATGTTGTCGAATTGCCCGAGCTAGTACCTCAAGTACAATATTGAAAAGATAAGGAGAAAGGGGGCAGCCTTGTCTGGTCCCTGATTTCAGTGGGATTGCTTCAAGTTTCTCTCCGTTTAGTTTGATGCTGGCTACCGGTTTGCTGTATATTGCTTTTACTATGTTTAGGTATGGGCCTTGAATTCCTGTTCTCTCCAAGACTTTAAGCATGAAAGGATGCTGAATTTTGTCAAATGCTTTTTCAGCATCCAATGAAATGACCATGTGGTTTTGTTCTTTGAGTTTGTTTATGTAGTGGATTGTATTGATGGATTTCCGTATATTGAACCAACCCTGCATTCCCGGGATAAAGCCTACTTGATCATGGTGGATGATCGTTTTGATGTGTTCTTGGATTCGGTTGGCAAGAATTTTGTTGAGTATTTTTGCATCGATGTTCATAAGGGAAATTGGTCTGAAGTTCTCTTTCTTTGTTGGATCTTTGTGTGGCTTTGGTATCAGCGTAATTGTGGCTTCGTAGAAGGAATTGGGTAGTGTTCCTTCTGTTTCTATTTTGTGGAATAGTTTGAAGAGTATTGGTGTTAACTCTTCTTTGAAGGTCTGGTAGAATTCTGCACTGAAACCATCTGGTCCTGTGCTTTTTTTGGTTGGAAGACTTTCTATGACTCCTTCTATTTCTTTAGGCTTTATGGGACTGTTTAGATGGTCTAGTTGGTCCTGATTTAATTTTGGTATTTGGTATCTGTCAAGGAAATTGTCCATTTCCTCCAGATTCTCCAGTTGTGTTGAGTACAGGCTCTTGTAGTAGGATCTGATGATTTTTTGGATTTCCTCAGTTTCCGTTGTTATGTCTCCCTTTTCATTTCTAAGTTTGTTAATTTGGATACTTTCTCTGTGCCCTTTGGTCAGTCTGGCTAAGGGTTTATCTATCTTGTTGATTTTCTCAAAGAACCAGCTCCTAGTTTTGTTGATTTTTTGTATGGTTCTCTTTGTTTCTACTTGATTGATTTCGGCCCTGAGTTTGATGATTTCCTGCCTTCTACTCCTCCTGGGTGAAATAGCTTCTTTTTGTTCTAGGGCTTTCAGGTGTGTCATTAAGTTGGTAATGTATGCTCTCTCCATTTTCTTTTTGGAGGCACTCAGGGCTATGAGTTTTCCTCTTAGCACTGCTTTCATTGTGTCCCATAGATTTGGGTATGTTGTGTTTTCATTTTCATTGTGTTCTAAAAAGTCTTTAATTTCTTTCTTTATTTCTTCCTTGACCAAGGTGTCATTGAGTAGAGTATTGTTCAATTTCCACGTGTATGTGGGTTTTCTGTTGTTTCTGTTGCTATTGAAGACCACTTTTATTCCATAGTGATCAGATAGGAGGCATGGGATTAGTTCTATCTTTTTATATTTGTTGAGGTCTGTCTTGTGACCAATTATATGGTCGATTTTGGAGAAGGTACCATGAGGTGCTGAAAAAAAGGTATATTCTTTTGTTTTAGGATAGAATGTTCTATATATATCAGTTAAGTCTAATTGGTCCAAAGCTTCAATTAGTTTCATTGTGTCCTTGTTTAGTTTCTGTTTTCCTGATCGGTCCATTGAGGAAAGTGCAGTGTTGAAGTCACCCACAATTATTGTGTTAGGTGTAATGTGTGCTTTGAGTTTTAATAGAGTTTCTTTTATGAAAGAGGGTGCCCTTGCATTTGGAGCATAGATGTTCAGGATTGAGAGTTCTTCTTGTTGTATTTTTCCTTTGACCAGCAAGAAGTGTCCCTCAGAGTCTCTTTTGATGACTTTGGGTTGAAAGTCAATTTTATCTGATATTAAAATGGCTACTCCAGCTTGTTTCCTGAGACCATTTGCTTGTAAAATTGTCTTCCAGCCTTTTACTCTAAGGTAGTGTTTGTCTTTGACCCTGAGGTGTGTTTCCTGTAAGCAGCAAAATGTAGGGTCCTGTTTACGTATCCAGTCAGTTAGTCTGTGTCTCTTTATTGGGGCATTGAGTCCATTGATGTTAAGAGATATTAAGGAATAGTGATTGTTACTTCCTATCATTTTTGACGTTATTTTTTAAATTTGATTGCTTGACTTCTTTTGGGTTTGATGAAAGGTTACTATCTTGCTTTTTTCAGGGTGGAGTTTCCCTCCTTGTATTGGTGTTGTCCTCCTATTATCCTTTTTAGGGCTGGGTTTGTGGATAGATATTGGGTGAACTTGGTTTTGTCGTGAAATATCTTAGTTTCTCCATCTATGGTGATTGAGAGTTTTGCTGGATATAGTAGTTTTGGTTGGCATTTGTGTTCTCTTAGAGTCTGCATGAGATCTGCCCAGGACCTTCTAGCCTTCATAGTCTCAGGTGAAAAGTCTGCTGTGATTCTGATAGGTCTTCCTTTATATGTTACTTGGCCTTTTTCTCTTACTGCCTTTAGTATTCTTTCTTTGTTTAGAACATTTGGTGTTTTGATTATTATGTGACGGGAAGTATTTCTGTTCTGGTCCAGTCTGTTTGGAGTTCTGTAGGCTTCTTGTATATTCATGGGCATCTCTCTCTTTAGGTTAGGGAAGTTTTCTTCCATAATTTTATTGAAGATATTTGCTGGCCCTTTAAGTTGTAAATCTTCACTCTCATCTATGCCTATAATCCTTAGGTTTGGTCTTCTCATTGTGTCCTGGATTTCCTGGATATTTTGGGTTACAAGCTTTTTGCACTTTGCATTTTCTTTAACTGTTGAGTCCATGGTTTCTATGGAATCTTCAGCATCTGAGATTCTTTCTTCTATCTCTTGTATTCTGTTGTTGATATTTGCATCTCTGTCCCCTGATTTCTTCCCAAGGCTTTCTATCTCCAAAGTTGTCTCCCTTTGAGTTTTCTTAGTTGTTTCTACTTCTGATTTTAGATCCTGGATGGTTTTGCTTAGCTCCTTCCCTTGCATGTTTGTGTTTTCCTGTAATTCTTTAAGAGATTTTTGTGTTTCCTCTTTCATGAGCTCAGCCTGTTGACCAAAGTTCTCCTGTATTTCTTTAAGAGATTTTTGTGTTTCGTCTTTCATGACCTCAGCCTGTTGAGCAAAGTTCTCCTGTATTTCCTTAAGTGTTTTTTGCATTTCCTCCTTGTTGGCTTTTGTATTCTCCTGGATTTCTTTCAATGATTTTTGTGTTTCCCTTGCAAGGGCTTCTAACTTTTGATCCATTTTCTCCTCAATGCCCTTCATGTGTTCCTGTACCAGCATCATGACCAGTGATTTTAAATCCAAATCTTGTTTTACTGGTGTGATGGGGTATCCAGGACTTGCTGGTAGAGGAGAATTTGGTTCAGATGTTGCCATATTGCCTTGATTTCTGTTAGTGACGTTTCTGCGTTTGCCTTTTGCCATCTAGCTCTCACTGGTGTTACTTGGTCTTGTCAGTGCTGGACTCACCAGTGCAAGCTGCCCCTTCCCCGTTGGCCTCTGGTGCACAGCTTACACTCTGCACTGCCTATAGACAGGGTGCTGTTGTCCAGGCTGTTCAGATCCCGAAGCAGGCACCTGAAGGCTCCCACTGGGGCCCGCAGGATTTATTGGAGCACACCGACTTCTCCCAGCTGGCCGCCCGGAAGCCCCCACTAGCCTCTTGAGGGACCTGGAGATGTGGCGGCCACCCAGGCTGATCTGAAGCGGAGAGAGTTGAGCTGGGGGCTTCTGCCTGAGGCCTTGCCCCAGATTGTGTCTGTGGACCAGGTGGAACCCGTGTGCACCCCCAGGGAGCTCCGAAGGTGAATGTTGCTGTGACCTCCCCTGTGCTCCGCTCACTCCGCTGGGCAGCCGATTTCCCCAACCGGGCTGGCGCACACTAGGTTAGCCTTGTCGCCTGGGCCCTGAGTCCAGGCAAACGCCTGGGAGGCCAAGGTCCGAGCAAAGTTCCCCTAGGGCTATGTCTGTTATTTGGGTCCGCCAGGTGACCCGGATGGCGGGCGTGCGCGTCCGCGCTCCCCGAAAGCACCGGGAGAGTCTGTTGTGCTAATAACCTCCTGGGCTGGTTGACACACAGATGGCCCACCAAGCCGCCCAGTTCTTGGGGTCAGTCCTGTGCCTTTTGGGGCCTAGACCCCCGTTTTGTTAGCCTCAGGCTACGCTTGTTAGCAGTCTCTGCCCTCCCGAGCACTCTGGCTCCTGTAGGCAAAATGGCGGCGCGTGCACCGGCCGGGGCAAAAAAAAAAAAAACTCCTGGCTGGGTTGGCGCCCCGATGGCCACTCGAACAGCCCAGGGCCTGGGTGCAGGCCAACGCCCGTCTGGCTCCGACCCCTGCGGTGTTGGGCCTAGGATTATGTTTGTGTACCTCAGTCTGACGGATCTCTGGAGCCCGGGATCAAGATGGCGGTGAGTCTCTCCTGACTGGCGGGCAGCCGAGTTCTGAAGTGGCTTCCGTGCAGCGAAAGGCTCCGCAGAACCGCAGTTGCTTGCCGCCCGGCTGGTCAGCGAAGGTCAGTGGTCGTGGGCGCAGGGCCTAACTGGACCCTGTGTCGCCTTGGTTCCACCGCTGATGGCCCTTCAGCTGGAGCAGCCACTGCTACCGCCGCCGCCGCCGCCGCCGCCGCCGCCCTTCCTGCTTTCCTATATTCAAAGGATCATAATCCATTTTTAAATTACAAGTATGCCATAAAATGATTCTAAATTGTAAAAGGATAGAAGATAATCACAATATACAGGATTCTGTTGTTAATTATTGCAGTTTTTACTCTGTATAATAAAAGAACATTTTGATTTAGCAGATACATTTAAAAAAACACATCTTGTTTTCTCTAAGAGGAATGTAATAAAAATGTCACATCAAAAATCACAGGGGATTTGCAGCCCCATGGTGAGAGCAACAGTGTCAACAGACCAGACCAATCAGAGCTCCTGGGGACTGGAACACCAACCAAAGAGTACTCATGGTGCTACCCATGGTGATCGCCACATATGTGGCAGAGGATGGCCTTAGTGGACATCAGTGGGAAGTGAGGTCCTTGGGCCTGAGGGTGTTCGATGCCCCAGTATAGGGGAGTGCCAAGGCTGGAGAACAGGAGTGGGTGGTGGGGGAACACCTTCATAGAGGCAGGGGAGGGGGGATAAAATAGGGTTTTTCTTAAGGGGAGACCTGAAAAAGGGAAAACATTTGAAATGTAAAGAAAGAAAATATCTAATCAATTAATCAACCAATCAATCAATAATAATAAAAAGTCACATGTGAAACCATAGAGAAGAGACATGCCAGATTACCTCATCCATATCCGGTTTTCTTTTCAAGTTAAAAAATGGAAAATATTACCAAAAATTACCTGAAATAAAAAACAGCTTCTAGATTATTTCTTTCATTCACTTAAATGATTGACTGTCTTCATGTTCTAATTACTGGGGTTTAAACTATGAATGTTGTACTTATATGAAGGTTATCTTTTCCCTAATTCTGTAGATAATTGTATGTTGCAGCAGACAAAGTAGTTCATATAATTTGTTCTTATAAAAAAATTTATACAGACTTTCAAAGATTACCAAGGATTTTGTCTGGATTTATTTTGTTTGTTTTATTCATTCATGAGCAGTTCTAGGCCAAAAATAAGCAGAAAATGAAATAGAATACCTGTACTAATAAATTATACTGTGTGGCAATTATTGTTTATGATCATTTTGCCATAATGACAAAGGGTGAAGACTTTTAGTTTGACAACCTTATATGTTTTAGGCACAAAGTTGGTATCTGAAGGAAAACCTGATTTAAAAAAAAACCACATAATATAGATACATAAAATGACATTGTTTATGTCTAAGTATGGATAAGTACATACCCATAGAGCCATCTCTGCCCTAGTTTAAACATGTTAGAGGTGCACCTTTTAGGTAAGAATGGAATAACGATGAAATAAAATGAAAGAAAATACTGTGTGGAAACACAGCAAGACTGAACTGAGTAATGGACTGTGAACTAGATAGAACTCATTTCTCAAATTTACATTCAGGAGTTAATAGATCTGAGAAGAAGGAGGAGAAGGAGGAGAAAATAAAGTAGAAGAAGGAGGAGGAAGCATAAGAAAGTGGGTACAAAATATTAATATAAAATATAATTTAATTAACATAAAGTTAAAGAATATTATTCAAGGTCACATTTTTATTATTCTTAAAATTTATTTATTTACTCAGAAGCTGATCTCAGAATCCCCTCTCCACTCTTTTCCAAGTCCCACCTTTATACCCCTCCCTCATGCCCCAAGCCCCTTTTCCTCAGAGAAGGTAAGACCACATATGGGTACCAACCTACCCTGGTTCATCGAGTCAGCATAGGACTAATGAATCCTCACACACTGAGGCCAGATAAGGCAGCCCACCTATGGAAAATGGGATCTGAATTCAGGCAGTACAGTCAGAGACACCCCTTGTTCTAATTATTAGGAAACCTAAATGAAGAACAAGCTGTACACTTGCTACATCTGTTTAGGGTGTAGTTAGGTCTAGCTCATGCATGCTTTTTGGTTGGGGATTCAGTCTTTGTGAGCCCCCATGGGCAGGTTAGTTTATTCTACAGGTATTATTTATTTTCCGACTAGATGATTTTTTGATTTTTATTATTACTATTTTATTTTTCAATCCATTTCAACAGTTCAGTCTTAAACCACTCCTGCTCTGCCCCCTGATTGCTCCCCGTCCCATACCTCCTCCCCTCATTTCCAAGAGGATGTCTTCCCTAACCCCATCCAACCAGACCTCCCTACTCCTTGCAGCCTCCGGTCTTCTGGCTTGCTCAATAAAAAGTTACAAAGTCAAATATTTTTAGAGACTGAAAAGCATATTCTGCAGGGAATCTTCAAATATCTAGAAATCTTATTTCCAGAAACAATGAAACCAAATCACAACTACACTTCAAAAGATGGTAGTTGGTTATAGATAGCAAAATCCAAATTTCTAAGGCTGGTTAGTAAATTGGCATGAAATATCACATGGTCGTTAGTAAATTGGCACATTAAGAAATATCCAGAGCCAAATGCATAAAATACAGAGACATAGAGCTATATGACATAACAGACGGTTTACATCTTGAGTTATTTGGGATTTTAAAATAACATGTGACATAATAAAAAGGATAATGTGAAGGGGAAAGAACTCAAATTTCTAAAACATGTTAGAGAAAAAGGTTGAGAATAAATTTGTGAGATCATTTGAAGACCAACCAAGCAAAAACACCAGAGAAAGAAAGAGTAACTGTATTTAAAGACCACAACAAAGCATGAACAGTGAAAAAGAAGGATCTAAATAATTACCAAACACAGAACATAGGAGAAAATGGAGGGAATTTTCAAAATGTTCACTAATACTTTTAGCACTGATTTATAGTGTGTTAAAAGAAATCTACAGTGTGTTAAAAGAGATCTAGAAACCTTGAATTATTATACTCTGTATTACTGTGCAGTGTGTAGTTCGACAAGACATTCTTTAAGAACTGTCCTAACAAAAAGACAAATGTAACTGAGTGAAATTTTAAGAAATAAATGGAGGATCTGGGTCAAGAATGAAACTGGCAACATGAAAACTTAAGTAAGGTGTTTGTATGTCATGAAGATATCTGAATGTATGTTCTTATAGACACATAAACTAATGTACAGTGTTTTATTTAGTGAAGCAAATAAATAAAACTTAAAAATGATTTCAAATCTTCTATGACTCTGAATATTTTTCTTAGGCTTTCTATCTGCAGTGTTGTCTTCTTTTGTGTTTTCTTTATTGTTTCTATCACCATTTTTAGATCCTGGATGGTCTTGTTCAATTCCTTTACCTTTTTGGCTGTGTTTTCCCATATTGTTTAAAGGGATTTATGTATATCCTCTTTAAGGGCTTCTACCTGTTTACCTGTGTTCTCCTGTCTTCCTTCCTTCCTTCCTTCCTTCCTTCCTTCCTTCCTTCCTTCCTTCCTTCCTTCCTTCCTTCCTTCCTTCGTTTTGTTCTTTCTTATTTTACACTCCTTATTTTACCCCCATCCATGCTCCAACCGTTGAACATGCCATATCTCCTCCCCACTCCCCTGTCTCCATGTGGATGTCCCCACCTCCGACTCCACTTGACCTCTAATCTCTCTAAGGCCTCCAATCTCATGAGGATTAGGTGCATATTTTCTTAATGAACACAGACACTGCAGTCCTCTACTGTATGTGTGTTGGGGACCTCATATCAGCTGGTGTATGCTGCCTGGTTGGTAGTTCGGTGTCTTAGAGATATCTGGGGGGTCCAAGTTAATTGAACATTCTGGTCCGCCTTACAGCGTCACTGTCCTCCTCAGCTTCTTCCAGCTTTTCCCTAATTCAGCCATAGGGGTCAGCAGCTTCTGCCTGTTGGTTGGGTGCAAATATCTGCATCTGACTCTTTAAATTGCTTTTCAGGACTTCCAGAGTGTGGTCATGCTGCATCCCTTTTTGTGAGTGCTCCATAACCTCATAATAGTGTCAGGCCTTGGCAGCTCCTTTTGAGCTGGATCCCACTTCAGGCCTGTTGCTGGACCTTCTTTTTCTGGGGCTCCTTTCCATTTCCACCCCTGTAATTCTTTCAGACAGGAACATTTATGGGCCAGAGTTGTGACTATGAGATGGCTCTCCTCTCCTTCATTTGATGCTCTGCTTTCCTGCTGGAGATGGGCTCTATAATTTTCCTCACCCTACTGTTGGACATTTCATCTAAGGTCTTTTCCTTTGAGTCCTAAAAGTCTCTCACCTCCAAGGTCTCTGGTACATTCTTGAGGGTCTCCCTAACCTCCTACCTCCCAAGGCTGTCTGTTTCCATTCTTTCTGCTTGTTCTCAGGGCTTCAGTCCTTTTCCCTCATCCAATACCAGATCAGGTTCCCCTCTCCCCACACTCTCCTTCACTTTCTCTCCCAGATAAATAAAATAAGTAATATAATGATACTATCTGTTAATGTTATTGTTTAGAAGTGCATGTTAAATTGGAGGAAAATGCTAGGGTTGTATCATTAAATGCAGAGATTATTTAATAAGCACAAAAATCCAAAAGAACTGTGATATAGGAATGAATTTTCTTAATTTAGTATAAATATATGTAAAACCTAACTTAAGATTAAGGCTTGAATATCCCCTAGACAAAATATTTGCTAATAAAGTGTTTTTTATTTGAATTGCATAATGATAAATATTAGGTAAAGGGTCCAAGTCTAAACAAAATAATGCACGTAATCATTGTATGGATACTAGCTGAAAAGTTATGCAAAATTAAATAAATTGTGTTTGAAACTAAATGAGTTTACATTTAGCACTAAGATGTTAGTAATGCTACGATTTAGACTTCTATGGAAATATCATGTGAAGTTTGACATCACTTTAATTTCTGACTGTGTTATACTCTGCCAATATGCAGCAATGTACTTATATTTATTCATGTGTAAGTACTTAACAGTTATAAATATTGTGTATCATGGAACAGAAAGGATCTCATATGTTTAGTGTAGCTAATACCACATTGCTCTCATTAGAATAGTAGAATTAGATACCAACAGCAACAACAATTACAGTTTCATTGAAAGATAACTGTCACCTGTATTCTCTTTAGATAGGATAGATTAAAAAGATAAAATTACAGAGCAGATACAAGAATATGAGTCCTATATAGGTGAGGAGGCCTATTTGTTGGATGTCCTTTATGCTTCGTAAAGGATCATCTGTCTAATAAACAATGTGCATAGTTTTTTACTTAGGGTTTCCATTGCTGTGAAGAGACACCATGAACAAGGAAACTCTTATAAAGGACAATATTTACTTGGGGATGGCTTAGAGGTTCAGAGGCTCAGCCCATTATTATTAAAGCTAGAAGCATGATTGTGTTTAGGCAGAAATGGTGCTAGAGAAGGAGTTCACAGATCCAACTGTAAACATAAATCTGGGTCCCACATGGGTTAAAGGAGGGTTTCCAATCCCACCTCCACAGTGACATATGTTCTCTGACCAGGACGCACATACTTCAAAAAGGCCATACCATCTAATAGTGCCACTCCGTGAGCTAAGCATATTCAAACCACCACAATAGTCTAAGCAGTATCTTTTTAATTTTGTGTACTGACATAATTTCTTGTAATACTATAAGGAAAAAAAAAGTGCTTACATGTCCACAATTCTATTGTACAGATTCCTCATCATGCCTTATTCAGGCAAGTTTTCTACATTTTTAACAATGCCTCATTAGTCCTCACTGTTATTACATTACTTTGTCTCTGAACCATCTCAGCTATTGATTAGTGAGTGAACTGAAGACACTATTGATGTTATAAACATTGATTTCCATTTTTTTGCATGTATTGATGGGCCGTGAAAGTAAACTTTTTGCATATATAAAGAAATCAGCCTATATACTTTTCTTCCTTGGCATACAGAATCCTTCAAACTTATCACCACTTAGCTAACTTCATGCTGAATGTGACCACAGGTCAGAGTTTGTACATTTGCTTGTAGTCAATATCTTCTTTTCACAGTATAGAACATTCCCAGGACAGTTCACATATGTGTCTCCCACAAACATGCCTCTCATCACTGATCCTATCAGTTTGTTCACAAAAATGTTTTTATACTTACTATCTTCATTGATCTAAGGATAGCCTGGCTGCATTAATATGTGGCTGCATTAGTACATTCATATTTTTCCACATACACATGGGATAAGCATTGCTTTGATGACATTTCACTCTGAAAATGAATAGCACAACTGTCAAGTGGTAGAAAGAATATTAATAAACTAAGAGTAAAGGAACAGAAATGTTCTTTAGCAAAATTTTGGCACAAGATGCTATGGAGCTGTAAAATCTTTTCAGTTGGCAAATATTGGGCATTGCTGTAATAATCCTCATACCTTGGGCCAAGAGCTTGGAATAGAATAATGTTTGAATAAACGACATAAAGATCAGTTACATAGTTTATAGTGAAGAATGAAAAGATGACTGAATCCATGCACATCATTATTGACTTCTTTTATACACTCTGACCTTTCGACCACTGCTGAATGGTGTCAAATGGTAATGGAATCAATTTTCTATTCAGCATTTCTCAGACTTTGTCTCCAATGGAGATGTGACTGCTGGAAAACAGTTAGGAAGTTTATCGTGACAGTACGCTGAGAGACATAACCATTAATGACTTGGGAATCTTCATTATCAACAACCACTGTTCAAATTACCCAGTAATAGATGTGGGTCTATGCTAATGCATGTAACATCAATGTGATTGGGATTTATTGTATCTTTAAATAACAATGATAATTTTCAATAAGTGGCAGGTTTCTGATTGATAACTCTTACTCTGAGGAACTATTCCTACTTTTTAATTACTTGTCCAGCACCAGAAACAGGCTTGTGATATCCCCTCAGGAAGTCCTGTGAAGAATCTGCAGGTTCTTTATATTTCTCCTGTTCAAGAGAGCCAGAATATACTGCTGCAGTCTGGCTCCTGACTGTTTCCTTTATCTGCAGTGATAGAGGAATAGACTTGGAACAGAGTGCAGGCTGTTCTTGCTTTGGATGAGTAACTTCCCTATATCATGCACCCACTTTGTGAACATACATGTAGGGATCTATGTACCTGTGCTCACAAGTATCAAGTAAGCAGCTCTTCCTTGAATTTTTTTCTCAGGGGAAATCCTTTGTTTTTACTTTCTGCTAGATTCTGTTATTACTCATTCCCTAGGACAAGATAATACTGGATTCAATCCTGGAAACATATTGGTCAATCAAAGCACACATGAAATTTCAAATTTTGATGATGCACTTAGAAGATAATCTGCTGTAAGTTCAGGGCTGCACATACTTGTTTCTTTACTGAGTGAAGAAGTCATGATTACCTTGTACAATGAATTTGAGAAGTCCTAGTTATCAAAACCCAAGTGAAGAAAATCAAGTAAAATAATTATGATCTGTGATTCCATAGTACTAATAAGGTCCTTAATCCATTGCACTGATATTAGTATGCATTTATTGATCAGAATATTTTATATTCATTTTTATCAGCTACTTTATTAAGTAAGAGTGGATGATTTGATTCTTATGTGAAAAAGAAGAAAAAGGGCTCAGATCTTTCAGTATGCTGAGAGCTAACCAGGCATAATTTCATGAGATCTCAATTCTAAATCACGTTCATATTCTCTCGGAAGTGCTTGTAAACCACACTCTTTGAAGCACTCAGTCCTCATTATAAACAGAAAATGACAGTTTTCAGAACTATTGTAATTGGTCAGAGTGTGATAAACATATTGCTCTCTAATTCAGCATATTCCAAGGCATCACTTCTAATATACCGTAAACATTACTTATTACAAATGAGACAAATAACCTAGAAGCTACCAGGGGAAGTTGGAGAAAAGTAGAGGGAATAGCTTTCATGTCTTAAAATATTTCTACAGTCCTTTCTCCAAGTGCAAAAATGAATAATCATATTGCCAGTAAGATAAGGACTCCAAGTGAAAGACCAAAATTCTATATGAATCCCAAATTCAAAAATGTAGAGAGAATGACTTAGAATAAGGCCAGAGAGATGGTGAGCTTGGATTGCAATTGGTATTGCCTGTATACAGAGGGCCTACAGGCTGTGTTCCAGGTTTCTGGATTAGTATCTTTCTCCACTAAGTCTAAGAAGACATTGTCTCAGCATTCTTTAATAGCATATATTTAAAGTGGGTAACTCAGTATTCTGCACAGGTGTAAACTATGAGGTTCAGATGTGTGACATGGTTATGAAAAATATAGTTGATTTGAAGGTAGCATGTCATCTCATGTACACGACCATATGGTTCCAACTTAGAATTCAGAGCTACAGGTCAACTGCACCATTTCTATAAATACTCAATAAGTATATGTAGAAGTTATTTTGGTAAAATGAATGCATGGTGTTAACATGGACATGAAAAATAAAGTTTGCAAATACATCATACCAGAAGGTAGACTTCATTTTTTTTACCTGGGTCTTTTTTTTAATTAGATATATTTTTATTTACATTTCAAATGATTTCCCCTTTTCTAGACCCCCCACTCCCCGAAAGTCCCATCAGCCCCCTTCCCTCCCCCTCTTGTCCCACCAAACCTTTCCCACTTCCCTCTTCTGGTTTTGCCCTATAATGCTTCACTGAGTCTTTCCAGAACAAGGGGCCACTCCTCCGTTCTTCTTGTACCTCATTTGATGTGTGGATTATGTTTTTGGTATTCCAGTTTTCTAGGTTAATATCCACTTATTAGTGAGTGCATACCATGATTCGTCTTTTGAGTCTGGGTTACCTCACTTAGTATGATGTTCTCCAGCTCCATCCATTTGCCTAAGAATTTCATGAATTCATTGTTTCTAATGGCTGAATAGTACTCCATTGTGTATATATACCACATTTTTTGCATCCACTCTTCTGTTGAGGGATATCTGGGTCCTTTCCAGCTTCTGGCAATTATAAATAGGGCTGCTATGAACATAGTGGAACATGTATCCTTATTACATGCTGGGGAATCTTCTGGGTATATGTCCAGGAGTGGTATAGCAGGATCTTCTGGAATTGAGATGCACAGTTTTTGGAGGAACCACTAGACTGATTTCCAGAGTGGTGGTACCAATTTGCAACCCCACCAGGAGTGGAGGAGTGTTCCTCTTTCTCCACATCCTTGCCAACATCTACTGCCTCCTAGATTTTTAATCTTAGCCATTTTGACTGGTGTAATGTGAAATCTCAGGGTTGTTTTGATTTGCATTTCCCTAATGACTAATGAGGTTGAGCATTTTTTAAGATGCTTCTTCGCCATCCGAAGTTCTTCAGGTGAAAATTCTTTGTTTAACTCTGTACTCCATTTTTTAATAGGGTTATTTGGTTTTTCTGGAGTCTAACTTCTTGCGTTCTTTATATATATATTGGATATTAGCCCTTTATCTGATGTAGGGTTGGTGAAGATCTTTTCCCAATTTGTTGGTTGCCGATTTACACTTTTGATGGTGTCCTTTGCCTTACAGAAACTTTGTAATTTTATGAGGTCCCATTTGTCAATTCTTGATCTTAGAGCATACGCTTTTGGTGTTCTGTTCAGGAACGTTCCCCCTGTACCGATGTCCTCAAGGGTCTTCCCCAGTTTCTTTTCTATTAGCTTCAGAGTGTCTGGCTTTATTTGTAGGTCCTTGATCCCTTTGGAGTTGAGCTTAGTACAAGGAGACAAGGATAGATCAATTCCCATTCTTCTGCATGCTGACCTCCAGTTGAACCAGCACTATTTGTTGAAAAGGCTATCTTTTTTCCATTGGATGTTTTCAGCCCCTTTGTCGAGGATCAAGTGGCCATAGGTATGTGGGTTCATTTCTGGATCTTCAATCCTGTTCCATTGATCTGCCTGCCTGTCAATGTACCAATACCATGCAGTTTTTAACACTATTGCTCTGTAGTATTTCTTGAGGTCAGGGATACTGATTTCCCCAGAATTTCTTCTGTTGCTGAGAATAGTTTTAGCTAACCTGGGTTTTTGTTATTCCAGATTGAGTTGGGATTTTGATGGGTATTGCATTGAATCTGTATATTGCTTTTGCCAAAATGGCCATTTTAACTATATTGATTCTGCCGATCCATGAGCATGGGAGGTTTTCCCATTTTTTGAGGTCTTCTTCCATTTCCTTCTTCAGAGTCTTGAAGTTCATGTCATACAGATCTTTCACATGTTTGGTAAGAGTCACCCCAAAGTACTTTATACTGTTTGTGGCTATTGTGAAGGGGGTCATTTCCCTAATTTCTTTCTCAGCCTCCTTATCCTTTGAGTATAGGAAGGCTACTGATTTGCTTGAGTTGGTTGTATAACCTGCCACTTTGTTGAAGTTGTTTATCAGCTGTAGGAGTTCTCTAGTGTAGTTTTTTGGTTCATGTAGGTAGACTATCATATCATCTGCAAATAATGGTAGTTTGACTTCTTCCTTTCCACTTTGTATCCCTTTGACCTCCTTATGTTGTCTAATTGCCCAAGCTAGTACCTCAAGTACAATATTGAAAAGGAGAAAGGGGGCAGCCCTATCTAGTCCCTGATTTTAGTGGGATTGCTTCAAGTTTCTCTCCATTTAGTTTGATGTTGGCTACGGGTTTGCTGTATATTGCTTTTACTATGGTTAGGTATGGGCCTTGAATTCCTGTTCTTTCCAAGAGTTTAAATGAAAGGATGCTGAATTTTGTCAAATGCTTTTTCAGCATCCAATGAAATGACCAAGTGTTTTTTTTTTTTATTTGAGTTTGTTTATGTAGTGGATTGCATTGATGGATTTCCATATATTGAACCAACCCTGCATCCCTGGGATAAAGCCTACTTGATCATGGTGGATGATCGTTTTGATGTGTTCTTGGATTCGGTTGGCAAGAATTTTATTGAGTATTTTTGCATTGATGTTCATAAGGGAAATTGGTCTGAAGTTCTCTTTCTTTGTTGGAACTTTGTGTGGTTTTGGTATCAGCATAATTGTGGATTTGTAGAAGGAATTGGTAGTGTTCCTTATGTTTCTATTTTGTGGAATAGTTAGAAGAGTATTGGTGTTAGGTGTTCTTTGAAGGTCTGATAGAATTCTTCACTGAAACCATCTGGTACTGTGCTCTTTTTTGGTTGGAAGACTTTCTACGACCTCTTCTATTTCTTTAGGGGTTATGGGACTGTGTAGATGATCTATTTGATCCTGGTTTAATTTTGGTATTTTGTATCTGTCAAGGAAATTGTCCATTTCCTCCAGATTCTCAAGTTGTGTTGAGTATAGGCTTTTGTAGTAGGATCTGATGATTTTTTGGATTTCCTCAGTTTCTGTTGTTATATCCCCCTTTTCATTTCTAATTTTGTTAATTTGGATACTTTCTCTGTGCCCTTTGGTCAGTCTGGATAAGGGTTTATCTATCTTGTTGATTTTCTCAAAGAACCAGCTCCTCGTTTTGTTGATTCTTTGTATGGTACTCTTTGTTTCTACTTGATTGATTTCAGCCCTGAGTTTGATGATTTCTTGTCTTCTACTCCTCCTGGCGGAATTGACTTCTTTTTGTTCCAGGTCTTTCAGGTGTGTCTTTAAGCTGCTAGTGTATGCTCTCTCCATTTTCTTTTTGGAGGCACTCAGGGCTATGAGTTTTCCTCTTAGCACTGCTTCCATTGTGTCCCAAAGATTTGGGTATGTTGTGCCTTCATTTTCATTAAATTCTAAAAAGTCTCTGATTTCTTTATTTCTTCTTTGGCCAAGGTGTCATTGAGTAGAGTATTGTTCAGCCTCCATGTGTATGTGGGCTTTCTTTTGTTTTTTGTTGCTATTGAAAACTACCCTTACACCATAGTGATCTGATAGGAGGCATGGGATTAGTTCTATCTTCTTGTATTTGTTGAGTTCTGTCTTGTGACCAATTATATTGTCGATTTTGGAGAAGGTACCATGAGGTGCTGAGAAAAAGGTATATTCTTTTGCTTTAGGGTTAAATGTTCTATAAATATCAGTCAAACCCAATTGCTCCAAAGCTTCAATTAGTTTTACTGTGTCCCTGTTTGTTTTCTGTTTTCCTGATCGGTCCATTGAGGAGAGTGGAGTGTTGAAGTCCCCCACAATTATTGTGCTAGGTGAAATGTGTGCTTTGAGCTTTAATAATGTTTCTTATACGAATGAGGGTGACCTTGCATTTGGCGCATAGATGTTCAGAATTGAAAGTTCTTCTTGGTGGATTTTTCCTTTGACCAGCAAGAAGTGTCCCTCAGTGTCTCTTTTGATGACTTTAGGTTGAAAGTCAATTTTATCTGATATTAGAATGGCTACTCTGGCTCGTTTCCCGAGACCATTGGCTTGTAAAATTGTCTTCCACCCTTTTACTCTAATGTAGTTTTTGTCATTGACATTTAGGTGTGTTTCCTGTATGCAGCAAAATGTAGGGTTCTGTTTCCTTATCCAGTCTGTCAGTCTATGTCTTTTTATTGGGGAATTGAGTCCATTGATGTTAAGAGATATTACGGTAAAGTGATTATTACTTCCTGTCATTTTTGATGTTATTTTTATATTTGAGTGGTTATCTTCTTTTGGGTTTGATGAAGGAAGGTTACTATCTTGCTTTTTCCAGGGTGTAGTTTCCCTCCTTGTATTGGAGTTTTCCTCCTATTATTCTTTGCAGAGCTGGGTTTGTGGAAAGATATTGTGTAAATTTGGTTTTGTCACGGAATATCTTTGTTTCTCCATCTATTGTGATTGAGAATTTTGCTGGGTATAGTAGTCTTGGCTGACATTTGTGTTCTCTTAGAGTCTGCATGAGATCTGCCCAGGATCTTCTAGCTTTCGTGGTCTCTGGTGAGAAGTCTGGTGCGATTCTGATAGGTCTTCCTTTATATGTTACTTGCCCTTTTTCTCTTACTGCCTTTAATATTATTTCTTTGTTTAGTGCATTTGGGGTTTTAATTATTATGTGGCGAGAAGTATTTCTGCTCAGGTCCAGTCTGTTTGGAGTTCTGTAGGCTTCTTGTATATTCATAGGCATCTCTCTCTTTAAGTTGGGAAAGTTTTCTTCCATAATTTTGTTGAAGATATTTGCTGGCCCTTTCAGTTGTAAATCTTCACTCTCATCTATATTTATAATCCTTAGGTTTGGTCTTCTCTTTGTATCCTGGATTTCCTGGATGTTGTGGGATACAAGCTTTTTGCATTTTGCATTTTCTTTGACTGTTGAGTCAATGGTTTCTATGGTATCTTCGCAATCTGAGATTCTTTCTTCCATCTCTTGTATTCTGTTGTTTATATTTGCATCTATGGCCCCTGATTTCTTCTCAAGGTTTTTCTATCTCCAAAGTTGTCTCCCTTTGTGATTTCTTAATTGTTTTACTTCTGTTTTTAGATCCAGGATGGTTTTGCTCAGTTCCATCATGTTTGTTTGTGTTTTCCTGTAATTCTTTAAGAGATTTTTGTGTTTCCTCTTTCATGACTTCTGCCTCTTGACTCAAGTTCTCCTGCATTTCTTTAAGTTTTTTTTTCTTCTTTATTGGCTTCTATCTCTTGAGCCTTATTCTCTTGCATGTCTTTAAGTTATTTTTGTGTTCCATTATACGGGTGTCTAGCTTATTCATGTTCCCCTGTATTTCTTTAAGAGGTTCGTTTATGCCCTTTTTGTGTTCTAGCAGCATCATGACCAGTGATTTTAAATTCAAATTTTGTTTCTCTGGTGTGTTGGCATAACCAGGACTTGCTGATGTTGGAGAGTTTATTTCAGATGCTGCCATATTGCCTAGATTTCTGTTAGTAGCATTCCTGCATTTGCCCTTTGTCATCTTGTTCTCTGGAGTTAGTTGGTCTTATTTCTGGCTGGTGTTTGAGCCTCCTGAGGGGCTCTGGGGGTATTTCTGCAACACTGAATGGCTGGGTTTCCCCTGTAGAAGATTGCTGATGTACTCTCCTCCTTTTGGGTGCCCTTGCAGCCTTAGTGTGCTTTGACCCAGATTGTGTTTGTGAACCAGATGGTGTCCGTTTGATCCTTCAGGGAGTGCTGGAGGGTATATGCTGCGGGGGGACCTTTTCTGAGTGCTGATCACTTTGCTGGGCAGCTGATCTCCCAACCAGGTTGGTGCACACAAGTCTAGCCTAGCTGCTCAGGCCCTGAGTCTAGGCAAAAGCCTGGGAGGCCAAGGTCTGAGCAAAGATCCCCTGGGGCTATGACTGTTAATTGGGTCTGTCAAGTAGCCAGGATGGTGGGCGTGCCCTGAAAGTGCTGGGAGAGTCTTCTGGGCTAACAACCTCCTGGCCGTGTTGACACACAGATGGCCCACCGAACAGCCCAGTTCTTGGGGTCAGTCCAGGGCCAGTTGGGGCCTAGACCCCTGCTATGTTAGCCTCAGGCTATGCCTGTTAGCCAGCTTTGCCTGCTAAAGTTCTCTGGTGTCTTGTAGGCAAAATGATGTTGTGCGTGCCGGCCAGGGCAAAAAAACCTCCTGGTCGGGTTGACACACCAATGGCCCCCCAACAGCCCAGGGCCTGGGTGCAGGCCAACGCCCATCGGGCTTAGACCCCCGAGATGTTGGCCTTGGTTATGTTTGCGTACCTCAGTCTGTCTGATCTCTCTGGGGCCGGAGATCCAAGATTACCTGTGTCTTTTTAATTAAGAAAAATCTGATAACTGGGAATAAAGTAAAAATGTAGTAAATAATTTGAAGAAAATAACCACATTTGTTATATAATTTCCTAAACAAACCTTTAGTAATGGCTTATTATGACTAAAGCAAAATGGTTATGTGTACACATAATATGAATACAAATATAATTTGTTTAATCATATATTTAGATTATATTCTATCTAAGGGAAATAATTCCATAAGAAAACTTCAGTTTGAAAATTTCTATTTAGTACAAGCCTAAAAGAAATAATATCTGCCTACAGAAGTCAGGAAAACAATATCATAAAGTTGAGGATTCAAGGGAGTACTGAAAGAATTTCATAAATGTGAACATCTATGAACTCAAAGAACAAAGAAGATTATAAGAGCAAGAACAATAATTAAAAATGGTATATTTAAAACTATAGTATTTTAATAGGTTTGAATTATGTTAATTATTAGAGGGTAAAGAAGAAGCGTTAAAAAGTATTGGTGATGCACCAAAATGCAATTTTTATGACATATAAATAAATATAACTTATATTTAATAAGCCAAGGGGAGGTTTGAAGAATAGTATCTACAGATCATACTTCTGCAATGCTGAGTGTGGACTAGTGAGAGTGTGGACTAATGAGGCAAGCGTCTGGAAGCAAAGATGAAGGTAAAAAGACCTTCATTCTACTCCAAAGATATAAGGAAAAATGGCTCCATGGGGAGATTGACTATGAAGTTACAATGAAGAAAAGATAATTAGCTGAACAAAGCTTAAGCATGTCCACCTGTTGTTTTATATCAAGAAGGAATGTTATAATCCAATTCAGCAAAGCCATCGTGGCTAGTGCAGAGGTAGGAGATGGAAAAGAATGTAAGTCAGTGTGAGACTCTGTGCTAGATTTCTAGGTTGTTAAATAAAATCTGAAGTTCCACATTGGAGATATCCTTGGAGGAAAAAAATAGATGTACAATTTACTACTGATATTAGCTAATTTTAATAAAAATATAATTAATTCATCAACTAAAGTATAATTTAAATTGCCTGGCTCAATCATTAGAGAATCATTGTTAATATAAAGCTTCATTGCATATCATTAGCAACTGTTACATCTAAATATAGGACTTTATTATTTACAGTATTTTGCTAAAATTATTTTATTTCAAGGGAATTATTGCAGTGTTACTATTCAATATATGTGTATACCACAAAGCATTACTGTCAAGAGAAAAGTGAACACAATTCTTCATTTATAATTTTTATGTGGATCATAATGTTTTGGATAGTTTTCAAGGGAAAAATGAAAGCAAAATTGAGTAGGTTTTCATAAAGTAAGAAAGGTGAGGATCATGACCCTGTCCTTACTTATCCTCCTGCCAAGGCCCCTAGGGATATGATCACTTTCTGTATTTTGTCAGGAACTGTAGTTAAGACCAACATTTATTTCAATATCAGGAAAGAGATTTTGAATTTACCAGAAGTCCTCACCTGACTTGAGTTTTTTGTTAAAAGTAGTGGTACACTTGTATACTGAAGTAAACAAATTACTGATATAGTGAAGAAAATATGAAATGTAGATGGATGTAAAGATTCAATAAAACAACAAAACAAACCTGCTAACCAGTGAAAGCAATAAGAGAATGTTCAGCAGTCAGTGGCAGAAAAATAATTTCACAATAAGTTTTACTTTATCTGCAATGGATACTTAATTGCTATTTTTCCATATTTAATAAATATACTAACTATGTCTATGTCATCATGCACTATGATTTAGCAATACAAAAATGAATAAATAACTATAGCAAAACAATTGGCTCTATTTTTTTCTACAGAGAAAACTTCATAAATGTGAAATCCTATAGGTAAATTACTTCACAGCCCAAAAAATATTTCAAGGAGCTTGAGAGTCATTATTCTGAATAAAAACATGCTAATTTATGGAAATTTAAATTTTTGTAGATTTCTTGGGTTTTAGAAATTGTAATCGATCATGCTATTGAGTATAAATATTCAGGTGTGAAGCAGTGTGTCGTCATTGTTTTATATATTAAAAGGCATCTGATGATATGGTAGCATAAATGTACCATATCAAATGTATGGTAGCATAAAGCCACAGGAAACGCAGCACTGCTGTTCTAAAGGCCTTTGCACAGTTCCAAACTGTGCTAAACATCGCTTAGTTATTGCTGATTATAGTATGAACACAGGAATATAAGAATATATATTGAGGCAAACGTTTAAAAATTATTCTTGGGCTGACAAGATGTCTCAGCAGATAAAAAGGAAAACAAGAGCTATAATAACAATAACAAGAAAATGCTTAGAAAGTCTGAAATCTGGGTTTGATTACTTGAACACTTAGTAGAAGATACTTAGGTCCCAAAACACATCCAGTGACCTCTACAGGTACCCTATTACATGATACACTTATACACCCATAGCATAAGAACTAATATGATTTCAAAATTACATTCTTATTTCTATTGGTAGATTGTTAAGTTTGTGAGTAGAAAGCAATACATTCTTAAACTATTTGGGCATTTGTCAGATATCAAAACCTTAAGAAAGAGGGAGGCTGACTGGGAGGCAACAAAAAGAAAATAATAAAATACCTTTTCTCCTGATCCTAAATGAGTGTAAACAGAGATAAAGGGTGATAGGAGAATAAAAATAGTAAAGATGTCTTTATACCCTAGTCTCTCTCTCTCTCTCTCTCTCTCTCTTTCTCTCTCTCTCTCTCTCTCTCTCTCTGTGTGTGTGTGTGTGAGAGAGAGAGAGAGAGTGTGTGTGTGTGTGTGTGTGCATGTGCATATGTGTTTGTGCATGTGTGTCCATGCTCATGTGTGTGCAACTAAGAAAAATGAAAGGCAATGAAAGGCTAGAAATAATAAATAATTGCTGTATTCCCCCAAATATACAAATTGAAAACTAGTTTATGAATGATAAGGCTTTCTATTACTTTGAAAAATCATATGACTTAACAATTCAGATTATTATGTTCTCCCCAATCCAACTTATTCCTTTTCCAGGCACCAAAACTTGTAATTGGTTTTACTCTAATGCTTACATAAGTCCCAAAACTTAGTTTGTAAAAGAGGGACTGCACGATGTATGTAGCTTTTGGGAACCTGTCCCAAGAGAATTCTGATTGGTAAATAAAGATGCCAGCAGCCAATGGTTGGGAAGAAAACAGAAGTCAATTTAGGGATCTGGGGCTTGGAGCTGCCTTTCCTTAGGAGGGAAAACTATCATGTAAAAGGGGCAAGAGAATGTTCCCAAAGGGCTTCGCAACTGGATCAAGAGCAGCAAAGATGGAACATAAATGTTAGTAATTAGTAACTCAGAGTTAAGAGTGGGAGGTAGATTGTAACAACATGGATGTGAGACAGTTGCCCAGCCCATGTATGTTTAAGGCATATTCAAATATGAAAGTTGTGTGTATCTTTCATTCAGGAACCATTGAGGTAGGTAGTAACCCATGCCTGGATATTTTTTCTTTTTTTTTTTTCTTGAATATTTTATTTTATTTTATTTTGCATTTCAAATGTTATTCCCTTTCCCAGTTTCCACTTCATAAATCCCCTATCTCAACTCCCTTCCCCTGCTTCTATGAGGGTGCTATCCCACCCACCCACTCACACCACATCACTGCCTTGACATTCCTCTACACTGGGGTGTTGAGCTTCACAGGCCCAAGGGAAAAATTCAGCAAATTATATGATCCTCAGATGTGTGGCCATATACTACACCTGTCCATGATGCCTACCCTGGAATGTGGTTGATTTACCCAGAAATACTTTATTGGACAATGGTGTCTTAGTAATGGGTGAGACTCCATGTCCAACTCCCCTTTCAGTGTTGGAATTGTCACTGATCTGAATGTGTGCAGCTCTTACACATTCTGTCATATTCTCTGTGAGTTTATAGTTCGTATTTCTGTTTTTTTTTTTTGTGTCTGTGTGAGTGTGTGTGTGTGTGTGTGAGAGAGAGAGGGGGGGGAATTGATGAAATTGAAGGGATAGGAAGGATCTATGAGGAGTTGTGTAAGAAAGAATAGGATCACTTACTATTGAATGAAAATTTTAACTAAAATAATAAATTATAACATATAAATAAATGTTTGCCTTTTAGCAGAATATGTGCTAAATAAATTTATTTGATAAATAAATATTGAATAAATGGAAAATTTTGCAGGAAAGTTTCAATAAGAATAAGAAAAACACACTTTGACAGAAGTGTTGGATGAAGTTTTGTGCTTTGAATGGAAGGAATTGAGATTATGCTCAAATTATCATAGACATACCATACCTTTTATCCTCAGTTCTTACAACTTTCTTCCTCCTTGACAAAGGAAAAACAGAAAGCAAGATTTTATAATGAGAGGAAGCTAGAGAAATAGGGTCTGATAGAAATGCAAATTGAAGGAATACATAAATAGGGAAAAAGAGAGGCAGGGAAGAAAGAAATGGAAACTGATAAAGGAAGAATGAATGAAAGGAGATAAATACTTTTGGTAAAAGCTTTATGGTTTTACTTATGTCTATTTGTTGGGGTCTGTTCATATGTGTGCTAGTACACTAGGAAGAAGTGGTCATTACATAATCTTCTAGAGACTACTTAACAGAGAATTATGAATTGCTGCTTGTTGGTACAGGGAAGCCAACTTTTGCCCTGTATAATGAGGAGAATGCATGTTAAAATATTGGGCCATCTTACTAGTTCTAAAACAATCAACAATTTTATTAAGGGAAAAAAAGAAAATCAGAATTGATATTCATGAATTTCACCTATAAGTTTTTCAAAGTCTCTGATGTCGAGTCACTAGCTACCTAGCATGAAATCTGATTCTAGAACTCCAGCAGGACTCAGGGTACAAATTAATAACTACAACGAGCAAAGTATATGTTGGCAAGATCATCGAATGGGAAAAGGGGAATTTATGGAGAAAAGTTGTGTATAAAAATCAAAAATCACATTTTCAATGTTGAATAAACTTCATTTTAATTGGGTATAATGGCTTGTAAAAAAATCAGGAACTTTTCCATCAAAAACGGAAGGAGTGGACTCGGGGGAATCATAAAGAGACAAGGTGCAGAAAGAGGAAGTTGCTGGTATTTTCAGAGGCTTCTGAGGCAATAAGTAGTTATAGGATCTAAAAATGTTCAGTTTTTGAAGATTACTCTGCCAATCATGTTAGATAGGTCGAAACTGAATTTGATATTATAAAGCTTTGAAATAGACCATCTGGGAATCATGAAAACCTGAAAAACAGCCTAAGTAGTCTGAAAGCTGATGAAGAGAAATAGAACTTAGTTTTAAAATTAATGAAATGTGAGAGGAATTGATTGGACAAACTGACTGTGCAGGTCTCAGCCTTGGCCAGAGAAGCTTCCTTTTATAGTGTAAATCTATTAATATAGAGACTCCTAACTAGAACAAATACTGAATATTAATGACCATAGCTGTAGATAGACAAGCTATATTAACTGCTCTCCAGTCAGGGGTCAAGAATATTGTATATGGGTAGCAAAAATGTTTGGAAGAGCTGGATGATGGGGAATAGAGCTGTGAAATGTCTTCTAGACATTTCATGGCTGATCCACACATATATTGCCGGAATAAGAATTGCATGAGACCAATACAGCTTCATGCATATATGGAGGATGATCCTCTGGAACCTGAACCTTCACTGAGGAGTAATGGGTAGTTATTGATAGCTGCTGAGGATAGAGAGTTTCATTTTCTCTGGATAATGCATATGATATAGTTTACCTATTTGAAGGGGATGACCCCAAACAATTTGGATTGTGGTCAGGACTCAGAACTTAAGAGGGCTGCTAATAAGTGGTTTTAAAAGAAGACATGAAATCAGGAAGGAGATTGTGTCTTGGTTCTGAGAGGAGTTGAAAGACAGCATTGGGGTTAATAAAATAAAAAGAATATTATGTAGGTTAAGGTTTCCAAAGAATAAAAATATATAATTTCACAAGTAAAAATAAGAAAAAGTATAAAGCAAATAAGAATAGTTGGAAATCACTCAATATCTGGTTTGATATACTTTGGTTGTGCTTGGTCATTATATGTATAAATATGTTGAAATAGTAGCTCATTTTGTGGTCCACACTGGCCTCAAGATTATAAACAGCACTCCTGCCTAGATCTTCTAGTAATGAAGTTAGATGTATGAGCCATCACGCTCAAATTTTGCTAAGTATAGAGCTAATATTTACTATGTGAGAGGCTGTTAGATGCAAAACCAAGTGAACCAGTAAAGAAATCTCTGCAATATTGTATATAGAATAGTATACTGTAGAGTATATGAAAGAGTTTGTTTACAGGAAAGAGAAAACAGAAATGATACAATTATATTGCAAACTAAATATAGATATCTACTTGTATATGAAAGTCTACCCAGTAAATATTCTCCACAACTTTCAGACAGACTTCCTCCTCTGCAGTCATCTGATTGAGCATCTTTAAGCCACATAAATATATTCTTATGGGGACATACTGCATGTTGTCACTATTATGAATGCAGTCATCTCTAATAGTGTCATCTATACTACAGTGTCTCAGTTTAAAATCTTCAATATACTATTTATTTTATCTGAAATACCCCAGCTTTAGTCCTGGGTCTAAAAGACTCCTGATAGTCATTTAGAATTTCTCCCAGAATTAGTTATTATTTAATTTAGTTATTAAATTCTATTCTAAAAAATAAAATCTTAAGTAACTGTAGTCTGGAGAAATAATCTTGAATAAAGACTAGATACATTATAAGAAAAAATCATGTTTGTTGATGTTTATTATTGATTGTGAAAAAAGCAATCCCAGATAGATGAATTTATTTTGTATAAGGACTTATTAATAACTAAAACTATATTTTAGATTATGATAGAATTACATTATTTTTGTCTACCCTTTCCTGCATCTAAACTCTCTTATATACTCCTTCTTCCTCTCTTTCAAATTCATAGATCCTCTTTTTATTAATTGATGATAGACATTGAGAGGACTGATCTAAACTGACTCCATGACAGACTTCAAAAATTGGCAGTTCAGGAGACTAGGCTTAAGTTTCTGTTTCTCACAACTGGGCAACTTTGGGAAAGTCAATTACTAGAATAAACCTGACAGAGGGCTAATATTTAATATATACAGAGAACTCAAGAAGGTAGAACCTAGATAACCAAATAACCCCATTAAAAACTGGGGTACCGAACTAAACAAAGATTTTTCACATGAAGAACTTCAGAAGGCTGAGAAACATCTCAAGAAATGTTTGACATCATTAATCATTAGGGAAATGCAAATCAAAACAACCCTGAGATTTCACCTCACACCAGTCAAAATGGCTAAGGTCAAAAACTCAGGAGACAGCAGGTGCTGGCGAGGATGGGGAAAGAGGAACACTCCTCCACTGCTGGTGGGATTGTAAGATGGTGCAACCACTTTGGAAATCAGTCTGGCGGCTCCTCAGAAAACCAGGCATGGCACTTCTGGAGGACCCTGCTATACCACTCCTGGGCATATACCCAGAGGATTCCCCAGCATGTAATAAGGACACATGCTCCACTATGTTCATAGCAGCCCTATTTGTAGTAGCCAGAAGCTGGAAACAACCCAGGTGTGCCTCAACAGAGGAATGGATACAAAAAATGTGGTATATTTACACAATGGAGTACTATTCAGCCATTAGAAACAATGAATTCATGAAATTCATAGACAAATGGATGGAGTTGGAGAGCATCATACTAAGTGAGGTAACCCAGTCTCAAAAGATCAGTCATGGTATGCACTCACTGATAAGTGGATAATAACCTAGAAACTTGAAATACCCAAGAAATAATCCACATATTAAATGATGTCCAAAAAGAAAAGAGGAGTGGCCCCTGGTTCCGGAAAGACTCAATGCAACAGTATAGGGGAATACCAGAACAGGGAAGTGGGAAGGAGCTGATGGAGGAACAGGGGGAGGGAAGAGGTCTTATGGGACTTGCGGGGAGTGGGGACCCAGAAAATGGGAAATCATTTGAAATGTAAATAAAGAATACATCGACTAAAAAAAAAAAAAAAACCCGTAGCTTTCAAAGCAGCAACCAATCAGAAGCTGCCCTGTCACCTGGTCTGAGGGAGGTTCTGGCCCTAGGTCTGAATCTGCATCTGGGTCTGTGCCTGGGTCTGGGTTGTCCCCAGAACCCTAGCCAAGCTCAGAGAGAACAAGCCAACCAATCAAGAGAAAGGTCACTAATTCCTCCTGGGAATTCCCCTAATCTGGACTAAATTGAGCCTGAGAGCTCACCTGGTCATATTCATCTTGGTGAATGGTAGACCCCGCCATGATGGACTTCTGAGGGATAAAACAATTTTTGCGTTTGTATACTACTTGCATCTGGGGTATAATTCTTCCATGAATCATGAACCCCTTAATATATATATGTGTGTGTGTGTGTGTGTGTGTGTATGGATGCATATATATGCATGTATATATATATGCATGTATATATTTTTGCATGTATATATATATATGCATGTATGTATATATGTGCATGTATATATATGCATGTATGTGTATATATGTGCATGTATGTATATATATATGCATGTATGTATATATGCATGCATGTATATATATATGCATATATATGCATCCATACACACATGCACATACACATCATATATATGATGTTTCACATACATAAATATACCATATATTAATGCTTTTAAGTTTATAAATATATCATGCTCCGTTTGTATAATCTATCATGCATATATGTTTTCAGAGATAATCATTTTGTGTTAAATGACTGATATGCCCTTCCTTGGAGAAGACTATTTCTGCTACTCTTAGAATTCCTTAGTTGCCTATATTTTTTATGACAGTTTGAGTCCTTGATTACATTTCCCCATCCATATTAGTATTTCTAGTGTGTTATTCTTGCTCTACTAAGTTCTAGGCAGTCTTCTTGGTGACACTTTTTGACTATAGCTCCTAATACTCCTAAGGAACACAATCTCACAGCAAACTCTTTACTCTTCCTCTTATAATATTTTTGTTTCTTCATCCACAGTAATCACCAAACCTTAGGTGCAGGAGTTATAGATGTGGCTCTTCTGACTATGCTCTACAACTCTGCATTTTAGTAGTTAGTGGTTTTCTCTAAGTCTCTATTGCAAAGAGAAGGTTCATGTAATGGCTGAAGAGTATAGTCATGCTCTATATAATGACAAGTATTTTGGAGTAGTAATGGATCATGCCTGTTTGTAAAGTGATTTTAGGCCCTCCATTTAGATGCATAACTTTTTAAGCCTTAGTACTTGGCTACATTTCTAGTGCTGGGCATGGTTTCTCTCATGTTGAGTTGGTATAAAGACTAAATAGAGCAGTATTGGTTACCACCAAGGTATGTATAGTTCTACTTTTCCTCCAGAGTTTTGGGGCATGCTGCCCATTGCTGTGGCTACATCATATCTGTGTAGAATTATTGATTTATTATCTCCTTTTGAAACTTTCAAGGCACCTTCTAATATAATTAAGACTTTTCTTCAGAGAGGGCAATTTATGGTCAATTTTAACTCAAAGACCTCTAGACCCTGTGTCTCTATTGCATGGTTTCAACATTGAAACTGTTTAATTTTGGGTAAGTCATTGATTCTCTATCTTGTTCTAGCCATGTATTGAATACATATAATAATACATTTTGTATCTTTAATTTTGTTCACCCTGATCATAAACCTTAAGAACTTTTCAGAAACTTTAAGAAATCTTCAAAAAAAATACTCATGATAAAAAATACAAAATATATTTTGATGACACAAAACTCTGTGTGTGTGTGTGTTCTTGCTATTTACTGCCATGTACATATTCTTATTAGTTATTATAGCAATTTACAGTTCTAGCTCCTCATGTATTTCTTTACACATGAAGACATGCATTTATATTTTTACTTATACTTCAGACGGTTACACTTGAGAACATGAATACAGCAAAGTGTGTGTTGATTTCTAGAGTCTCTTATTTCCCAGGAAGAGATTTTTAATTAATAGAATTTCACATGACATCTAAACTTGCTGTGGAATTCTTTATTGAGTTATCTGAGGCCTTTAAGAAAAGTCAACCATTTGAGGCATTCTTTTTTTTTTTTAGTCCCCTTCTCTTCCCCGACCTCCCACCCACCCATTCCCACTTTCCCGTTTGGTTTTGACGAATACTGTTTCACTAAGTCTTTCCAGAACCAGGGGCCACTCCTCCTTTCTTCTTGTACCTCATTTGATGTGTGGATTATGTTTTGGGTGCTCCAATTTTCTAGGTTAATAACCACTTAGTAGTGAGTACATACCATGATTCACCTTTTGAGTCTGGGTTACCTCACTTAGTATGATGTTCTCTAGCTCCATCCATTTGCCTAAGAATTTCATGAATTCATTGTTTCTAATGGCTGAATAGTACTCCATTGTGTAGATATACTACATTTTTTGCATCCACTCTTCTGTTGAGGGATACCTGGGTTCTTTCCAGCATCTGGCAATTATAAATAGGGCTGCTATGAACATAGTAGAGCATGTATCCTTATTACATGGTGGGGAATCCTCTGGGTATATGCCCAGGACTGGTATAGCAGGATCTTCTGGAAGTGAGGTGCCCAGTTTTCTGAGGAACCGCCAGACTGGTTTCCAGAGTGGTTGTACCAATTTGCAACCCCACCAGCAGTGGAGGAGTGTTCCTCTTTCTCCACACCCTCTCCAACACCTGCTGTCTCCTGAATTTTTAATCTTAGCCATTCTGACTGGTGTAAGATGAAATCTTAGGGTTGTTTTGATTTGCATTTCCCTGATGATTACTGAAGTTGAGCATTTTTTAAGATGCTTCTCCACCATCCGAATTTTTTCAGGTGAGAATTCCTTGTTTAACTCTGAACCCCATTTTTTAATAGGGTTGTTCAGTTTTCTGGAGTCTAACTTCTTGAGTTCTTTATATATATATTGGATATTAGCCCTCTATCTGATGTAGGATTTGTGAAGATCTTTTCCCAATTTGTTGGTTGCCGATTTGTCCTCTTGATGGTGTCCTTTGCCTTACAGAAACTTTGTAATTTTATGAGGTCCCATTTGTCAATTCTTGCTCTTAGAGCATACGCTATTGGTGTTCTGTTCAGAAACTTTCTCCCTGTACCGGTGTCCTCAAGGGTCTTCCCCAGTTTCTTTTCTATTAGCTTCAGAGTGTCTGGCTTTATGTGGAGGTCCTTGATCCATTTGGATTTGAGCTTAGTACAAGGAGACAAGGATGGATCAATTCGCATTCTTCTGCATGCTGACCTCCAGTTGAACCAGCACCATTTGTTGAAAAGGCTATCTTTTTTTCCATTGGATGTTTTCAGCCTCTTTGTCGAGGATCAAGTGGCCATAGGTGTGTGGGTTCATTTCTGGATCTTCAATCCTGTTCCATTGATCTGCCTGCCTGTCACTGTACCAATACCATGCAGTTTTTAACACTATTGCTCTGTAGTATTGCTTGAGGTCAGGGATACTGATTCCCCCAGATTTTCTTTTGTTGCTGAGAATAGTTTTAGCTATCCTGGGTTTTTTGTTGTTCCAGATGAATTTGATAATTGCTCTTTCAAACTCTGTGAAGAATTGAGTTGGGATTTTGATGGGTATTGCATTGAATCTGTATATTGCTTTTGGCAAAATGGCTATTTTAACTATATTGATTCTACCGATCCATGAGCATGGGAGGTTTTCCCATTTTTTGAGGTCTTCTTCCATTTCCTTCTTCAGAGTCTTGAAGTTCTTGTCATTCAGATCTTTCACATGTTTGGTAAGAGTCACCCCAAGATACTTTATACTGTTTGTGGCTATTGTGAAGGGGGTCATTTCCCTAATTTCTTTCTCAGCCTGCTTATCCTTTGAGTATAGGAAGGCCACTGATTTGCTTGAGTTGATTTTATAACCTGCCACTTTGCTGAAGTTGTTTATCAGCTGTAGGAGCTCTCTAGTGGAGTTTTTTGGGTCACTTAGGTAGACTATCATGTCGTCTGCAAATAATGATAGTTTGACTTCTTCCTTTCCAATTTGTATCCCTTTGACCTCCTTATGTTGTCAAATTGCCGAGCTAGTACCTCAAGTACAATGTTGAAAAGATAAGGAGAAAGGGGTCAGCCTTGTCTGGTCCCTGATTTCACTGGGATTGCTTCAAGTTTCTCTCCATTTAGTTTGATGCTGGCTACTGGTTTGCTGTATATTGCTTTTACTATGTTTAGGTATGGACCTTGAATTCCTGTTCTGTCCAAGTCTTTAAGCATGAAAGGATGCTGAATTTTGTCAAATGCTTTTTCAGCATCCAATGAAATGACCATGTGGTTTTTTTTTTTGAGTTTGTTTATGTAGTGGATTGCATTGATGGATTTCTGTATATTGAACCAACCCTGCATTCCCAGGAAAAAGCCTACTTGATCATGGTGGATGATCGTTTTGATGTGTTCTTGGATTCGGTTGGCAAGAATTTTATTGAGTATTTTTGCATCGATGTTCATAAGGGAAATTGGTCTGAAGTTCTCTTTCTTTGTTGGATCTTTGTGTGGCTTTGGTATCAGCGTAATTGTGGCTTTGTAGAAGGAATTGGGAAGTGTTCCTTCTGTTTCTATTTTGTGGAATAGTTTGAGGAGTATTGGTGTTAACTCTTCTTTGAAGGTCTGATAGAATTCTGCACTGAAACCATCTGGTCCTGTGCTGTTTTTGGTTGGAAGACTTTCTATGACTCCTTCTATTTCTTTAGGCATTATGGGACTGTTTAGATGGTCTAGTTGGTCCTGATTTAATTTTGGTATTTTGTATCTGTCAAGGAAATTGTCCATTTCTTCCAAATTCTCCAGTTGTGTTGAGTACAGGCTCTTTTAGTAGGATCTGATGATTTTTTGGATTTCCTCAGTTTCCGTTGTTATATCTCCCTTTTCATTTCTAAGTTTGTTAATTTGGATACTTTCTCTGTGCCCTTTGGTCAGTCTGGCTAAGGGTTTATCTATCTTGTTGATTTTCTCAAAGAACCAGCTCCTGGTCTTGTTGATTTTTTTGTATGGTTCTTTTTGTTTCTACTTGATTGATTTCGGCCCTGAGTTTGATGATTTCCTGCCTTCTACTCCTCCTGGGTGAAATAGCTTCTTTTTGTTCCAGGGCTTTCAGGTGTGTCATTAAGCTGGTAATGTATGCTCTCTCCATTTACTTTTTGGAGGCACTCAGGGCTATGAGTTTTCCTCTTAGCACTGCTTTCATTGTGTCCCATAGATTTGGGTATGTTGTGTTTTCATTTTCATTGTATTCTAAAAAGTCTTTAATTTCTTTCTTTATTTCTTCCTTGACCAGGATATCATTGAGTAGAGTATTGTTCAGTTTCCACGTGTATGTGGGTTTTCTGTTGTTTCTGTTGCTATTGAAGACCACTTTTACTCCATAGTGATCTGATAGGAGGCATGGGATTAGTTTGAACTTCTTATATTTGTTGAGGTCTGTCTTGTGACCAATTATATGGTTGATTTTGGAGAAGGTACCATGAGGTGCTGAGAAAAAGGTATATTCTTTTGTTTTAGGATAGAATGTTCTATATATAGCTGTTAAATCTAATTGGTTCAAAGCTTCAATTAGTTTCATTGTGTCCCTGTTTAGTTTCTGTTTTCCTGATCGGTCCATTGAGGAAAGTGCAGTGTTGAAGTCACCCACAATTATTGTGTTAGGTGCAATGTGTGCTTTGAGATTTAATAAAGTTTCTTTTACGAAAGAGGGTGCCCTTGCATTTGGAGCATAGATGTTCAGGATTGAGAGTTCTTCTTGTTGTATTTTTCCTTTGACCAGCAAGAAGTGTCCCTCAGAGTCTCTTTTGATGACTTTGGGTTGAAAGTCAATTTTATCTGATATTAAAATGGCTAATCCAGCTTGTTTCCTGAGACCATTTGCTTGTAAAATTGTCTTCCAGCCTTTTACTCTAAGGTAGTGTTTGTCTTTCTCCCTTAGGTGTGTTTCCTGTAAGCAACAAAATGTAGGGTCCTGTTTACTTATCCAGTCAGTTAGTCTATGTCTTTTTATTGGGGCATTGAGTTCATTGATGTTAAGAGATATTAAGGAATAGTGATTGTTACTTCCTATCATTTTTGACGTTATTTTTTAAATTTGATTGCTTAACTTCTTTTGGGTTTGATGAAAGGTTACTATCTTGATTTTTCCAGGGTGATGTTTCCCTCTTTGTATTGGTGTTGTCCTCCTATTATCCTTTGTAGGGCTGGGTTTGTGGATAGATATTGGGTAAACTTGGTTTTGTCATGAAATATCTTAGTTTCTCCATCTATGGTGATTGAGAGTTTTGCTGGATATAGTAGTTTTGGTTGGCATTTGTGTTCTCTTAGAGTCTGCATGAGATCTGCCCAGGACCTTCTAGCCTTCATAGTCTCAGGTGAAAAGTCTGCTGTGATTCTGATATGTCTTCCTTTATATGTTACGTGGCCTTTTTCTCTTATTGCCTTTAATATTCTTCCTTTGTTTAGAACATTTGGTGTTTTGATTATTATGTGACGGGAAGTATTTCTGTTCTGGTCCAGTCTGTTTGGAGTTCTGTAGGCTTCTTGTATATTCATGGGCATCTCTCTCTTTAGGTTAGGGAAGTTTTCTTACATAATTTTATTGAAGATATTTGCTGGCCCTTTAAGTTGTAAATCTTCACTCTCATCTATGCCTATAATCCTTAGGTTTGGTCTTCTCATTGTGTCCTGGATTTCCTGGATATTTTGGGTTACAAGCTTTTTGCATTTTGCATTTTCTTTAACTGTTGAGTCCATGGTTTCTATGGAATCTTCGGCATCTGAGATTCTTTCTTCTATCTCTTGTATCCTGTTGTTTATATTTGCATCTCTGTCCCCTGATTTCTTCCCAAGGCTTTCTATCTCCAAAGTTGTCTCCCTTTGAGTTTTCTTAGCTGTTTCTACTTCTGATTTTAGATCCTGGATGGTTTTGCTTAGCTCCTTCACTTGCTTGTTTGTGCTTTCCTGTAATTCTTTAAGAGATTTTTGTGTTTCCTCTTTCATGACCTCAGCCTGTTGACTAAAGTTCTCCTGTATTTCTTTAAGTTTTTTTTTTTTTTGTGTTTCCTCATTGTTGGCTTTTGTATTCTCCTGGATTTCTTTCACTGATTTTTGTGTTTCCCTTGCAAGGGCTTCTAACTTTTGATCCATTTTCTCCTGAATTTCTTTAAGTATGTCCTTCATATGTTCCTGTACCAGCATCATGACCAGTGATTTTAAATCCAAGTCTTGTTTTACTGGTGTGTTGGGGTATCCAGGACATGCTGGTAGAGGAGAATTGGGTTCAGATGTTGCCATATTGCCTTGATTTCTGTTAGTGACATTCCTGCGTTTGCCTTTTGCCATCTAGTTCTCACTGGTGTTACTTGGTCTTGTCAGTGCTGGACTCACCAGTGCAAGCTGCCCCTTCCCAGTTTGTGTCTGGTGCACAGCTTACCCCCTGCACTGCCTGTAGACAGGGTGCTGCTGCCCAGGCTGTTCAGATCCTGAAGCAGGCACCCGAAGGCTCCCGCTGGGGTCCGCTGGATTCACTGGAGCACACTGACTTCTCCCAGCTGGCCGCCCATAATCCCCTCTAGTGTCTTTCAGGACCTGGAGATGTGGTGCTGCTGCCCAGGCTGATCTGGATCCGGAAGCAGAGAGAGTTGAGCTGAGGGCTCCCGCCTGAGGCCTTGCCCCAGATTGTGTCTGTGATGAAGCCCGTGTGCACCCCCAGGGAGCGCCAACGTTGTATGCTGCTGGGACCTCCCCTGTGTTCTGATCACTCTGCTGGGCAGGTGATCCCCCAACTGGGCTGGCGCACACAAGGTTAGCCTGGCCTCCCAGGCCCTGAGTCCAGGCAAAAGCCTGGGAGGCCAAGGTCCGAGCAAAGTTCCCCTAGAGCTATGACTGTTAATTGGGTCCGCCAGGTGACCAGGATGGCGGGCGTGTGCGCCCGCGCTCCCCGAAAGTGTCGGGGAGGGTTGACTCACAGATGGCCCACCAAGCCGCCCAGATCTTGGGGTCAGTCCTGTGCCTTTTGGGGCCTAGACCCCCGCTTTGTTAGCCTCAGGCTATGCCCGTTAAGGCTCTGCCCTTCAGAGCACTCTGTTGTCCTGCAGGCAAAATGGCGGCATGCGCGCAGGCCCGGGCAAAAAACCTCCTGGCTGGGTTGGCGCCCCGAGCCCCCCCCCCCCCAAAACAACCAAGGGCCTGGGTGCAGGCCAATGCCTGTCGGGCTCAGACCCCCACGGTGTCATTTGAGGCATTCTTTATATCACTTAAATGTGATGAAAATTAGCAGAAAGTAGACTTACTTGGAAGGAACATGTTTTAGTTGTGAAATATCAGAAATACATGTCTGGATTACTGTGTTACTAGCTGACATAAAAAATCCTTTTGAAATATTTGCATGTCAATGATATTTTTAACAAATCACATTCATTTGCGCAAAAGAAAATGGAATTGATTTTCATCGACTAACCTAGAAACATAATTGAATGACCTTTCAAGAATATTACTGTTTTATATCTAAATATATATGCATATATATGCATATATGCACATATGAATAAATAGTATGCATGTATACTATATATGCAAAGAGACATTATACATATGCATTTTTCATGATGCATACATAAATACATATTCATGTAGTTACATATCCTGAGCCATAAAACTTATGTCATGGAACATTTCAAAATGTACATAATATATTATAAATTATATAATAAAATATAATTTTGAGTGTGATAAGATTGCAATGTTAGTTTTATATGAAAAAAGTGAAATACATAGTAGGAGACATACAGATATTTGGGATTGATTAGAATCTATCAATAAGCAGCCTTTATAATGTATAATTACACGATGATATACTGCAAATAATTATAGTGAGGAGAGTATATAAACAGGCATTTTTATGTTGAGTGACAGCATATTATACCATGGTACCAATATATTTTAAATTATTACTAATTTTTGTGATGGTTTTTAATGAGAATTACCTCCATAGGCTCATAATTTTAATGCTTACTTCTCAGTTATTTACTATTTATGGAGGGAATTAGAAAGAGTGGCTTGTTGGAGGAGGTGTGTCAGTGGGGTCAACTTTGATGTTTCAAAACCTGAGGCCAGAGCTAGCTTCTATCTCACTTTCTACCTCTGTCTTACTGATAAAGTGTAAAATTCTCAACATCTGCTCCTGTGGTGTGTCTCTGGCATGCTACCACCATAATGGTCGTGGTTTCATCCTCTGAAACCCTAAGCAAGCCTACAATTATACACCTTTATTTTTTATTATTATTATTTTCTACATTCTTTGTTTACACTTCAAATGATTTCCCCTTTCCTAGTTCCTCCCTCCCCATAAGTCCCATAAGCCCTTTTCCCTATGCCCATTCCCCAATCAAACCCTCTCTAACTAATCTGTCCTGGTAATCCCTTACATTGCTCTACATTGCTGCATCAAGCCTTTCCAGGACCAGGTCACTCTCCTTCCTAAATCTTGGGAATCATTTGATATGGTAATTTTGTCTTGGGTATTCAGAGCTTCTGGGCTAATATCCATTTATCAGTGACTGCATTCCATGTGTGTTCTTTTGTGATTGGGTTGCCACACTTAGGATAATATTTGCCTAAAAATTTCATGAATTCATTGTTTTTAATTGCTGAGTAGTATTCCATTGTGTAAATATACCACATTTTTCTGTATCCATTCCTCAATTTAGGGACATCTGGGTTCTTTCCAGCTTCTGGCTATTATAAATCAGGCAGCTATGAACATAGAGGAGCATATGTCCTTATTGCATGCTGGGGAATCCTCTGGGTATATGCCCAGAAGTGGTATAACAGGGTCCTCCGGAAATGTCATGCCCAGTTTTCTGAGGAACTGTCAGACTGATTTCCAGAGTGGTTGTACGAGCTTGCAATCCCACCAGCAGTGGAGGAATGTTCCTCTTTGTCCACATCCTTGTCAACACCTGCTGTCTCCTGAGTTTTTAATCTTAGTCATTCTGACTGGTGTGAGGTGAAATCTCAGGGTTGTTTTGATATGCATTTCCCTAATGATTAATGATGTTGAACATTTCTTGAGCTTCTCAGCAATTTTAAATTCTTCAGGGGAAAATTCTTTGTTCAGCTCTGTACTTCATTTTTAATAGGGTTATTTGGTTCTCTGGGGTCTTACTTCTGAGTTCTTTGTATATATTGGATATTAGCCCTCTGTCAAATGTAGGGTTGTTTAAGATCTTTTCCCAATTTGTTGGTTACCATTTTGTCCGATTGACAGTCCTTTGCCTTACAGAAACACTGTAATTTTATGAGGTCCCATTTGTCAATTCTTGATCTTAGAGCATAAGCTACTGGGGTTCTGTTCAGGAAAATGTCCCCTGTGCCCATGTCCTCAAGCATCTTACTCCAGTTTCTTTTCTATTACTTTCAGTGTGTCTGGCTTTATGTGGAAGTCCTTGATCCTTGGAGTTGAGCTTAGTACAAGGAGATATGAATGGATAGATTTGCATTCTTCTGCATAGCGACCTCCAGTTGAACCAGCACCATTTGTTGAAAAGACTATCATTTTTCCATTGGATGGTTTTAGCACCTTTGTCGAAGATTAAGTGACCATAGGTGTATGGGCTCATTTCTGGGTCTTCAATTCTATTCCACTGATCTACCTGCCTGTCACTGTACTAATATCATGCATTTTTAACACTATTGCTCTGTAGTACTGCTTGAGGTCTGAGATACTGATTCCCCCAGAAGTTCTTTTAATCTTGAGAATAGTTTTAGCTATCCTGGGATTTTGTTATTCCAGATGAATTTGAGAATTGTTCTTTCTAACTCTATAAAGAACTGACTTGGAATTTTGATGGGGATTATATTGATTCTAGATTGTTTTTTGACAAGATGGCCATTTTTGCTATATTCAGACTGCCAATCCAAGAGCATGGAAGATTTTTCCATTTTCTCAAGTCTTCTTTGATTTCCTTCTTCAGAGACCTGAAGTTCTTGTCATATAGATCTTTCACTTGTTTAGTTAGATTCACACCAAGATACTTTATATTGTTTGTGGCTATTGTGAAGAGTATCATTTCCCTAATTTCTCTTTCAGCCTGCTTATCCTTTGAGTATAGGAAGGTAACTGATTTGCTTGAGCTGATTTTATATTCAGCCACTTTGCTGAAGTTTTTTATCAGTTGTAGAAGTTCTCTGGTGGAGTTTTTTTGGGTCACTTAAGTATATTATCATATCATCTGCAAATAGTGATAGTTTGACTTCTTCCTTTCCAATTTGTTTCCCTTTGACCTTATGTTGTCTAATTCCTCTAGCTAGAACTTCAAATACTATATTGAAAAGACATGAAGAGAGGGTGCAGCCTTGTCTAGTCCCTGATTTTAGTGGGATTACTTCAAATTTCTCTCCATTTAGTTGGATATTGGCTACCAGTTTGCTGTATATTGCTTTTACTCTGTTTAGGTATGGGCCTTGAATTCCTGTTCTTTCTAAGACTTTTAGCATGAAAGGATGCTAAATTTTGTCAAATGCTTTTTCAGCATCTAATGAAATGACCATGTAGTTTTTTTTCTTTGAGTTTGGAAAGAGCATATACCATCAGCTTAATGGCACACCTGAAAGCCCTTGAACAAAAAGGAGCTAATTCACACAAGAGGAGTAGAAGACAGGAATCTTCAATCTCAGGGCTGAAATCAATCAAGTAGAAACAAAGAGACCCAATAAAAGAATAAATAAAACCAGGAATGAGTTCTTTGAAAATATCAACAAGATAGATAAACCCTTAACCAGTCTAATCAGAGGGCATAGAGACAGTATCCAAATTAACAAATTTAGAAATGAAAAAAGAGGCATAATAAAAGAAACTGGGGAAATTAAAAAAATCATCTGATCCTACTATCAAAACCTATACTTAACAGAATTGGAAATTCTGGAGGAAATGGACACTTTCCTAGATAGATACCAAATACCAAAATTAAATCAGGATCAAATAGATCATCTAAATAGTCCCATAACCCCTAAAGAAATAGAAGTGTTCATTGAAAGTCTTCTGACCAAAAAAAAAAAAAAAAAATCGCAGGACCATATATTTTTAGTGCAGAATTCTATCAGATCTTCAAAGAAGACCTAACACCAATACTCTTCAAACTCTTCCACAAACTAGAAACAGAAAGAACACTACCCAACTCGTTCTATGAAGTCACAATTACACTGATACCAAAACCACACAAAAATCCAACAAATAAAGAGAACTTCAGACCACTTTCCCTAATGAATATCGAAGCAAAAATAATCAATAAATTTCTTGCCAACCACATCCAAGAACACATCAAAATGATCATTCTCTATGATCAAGTAGGCTTCATCCCAGGGATGCAGGGATGATTCAATATACAGAAATCCATCAATACACCTTTATTTTAAGTTGCCTTGGTCATGGGTATTTTTCCTAGCAATAAAACAGAAACTAAGACTGTAGGAAGCAAATCTTAGGAATCTTAGAGTAAGCATTGGAGAAGTTTGTCAATCAAGTGGTCCTAGTTTCCTTCCTCCAATGGAAGGAAATGAATGGCCTGGTCACCTGGATTGCTGAAGTCAAATGATTTAACAACATGGTAGTCCTTTTGCTATCCTATTAGGAGCAGGCATCCACCTTAATTTTTCTCCAATCTTGAGAATTATTTAGGCCTTAATCCTAAAATTTTCTCTCTCCGAAAATAGAACTCATCTTTGTGAAAAAAAGACTCGTGTATTTTTGCATCTTCCATCAATAGAATCTAGCCTTATGCTTATTAAATAATCTTACTTTTTAAACCTTACTCCTGTTTCCCATTCAACTGAACTCATGATCAAATACTTTGCTATAGTGGGGTAATTTACAATGGAATTTTGACACAGATATCATTAAATCTTTACTGTAATTGTCACTTTTAGGCTTTCCCCCCAAAGTTCTCCCATTTTAAAATATGTAAGACAAGCCAATGAAGGGATTAGACTCTGGACAAATTTTGATTAAGTCTCACTCACCAGGTTTGGCTACCTCCAGTTTTCATTATCACCACTTGGTAGTACATTTTCTTGTTGACTTGGTACCTGCAGAGACACCCTCAATATAAAAAAATTGTTTTCCTTGTATGTTTTTACCTCCTCAAGAATACATCAAATACAGTGGTACCAACAAAATTAAAAACAACATTGAAGCTGCCAATATATTTTAAAACAGCACAACAATTTGGATTAGACCAAACATGATATACATCTCTAAATAAACACAAACAGCCTTATGACTTTTAAAAAGTTATTTCTTTATTGAGATTATATTTATTTAATATGTAAGCCTAGTTTTTCTTTACAGACTGTTTTAATTCTATAAATAAGACTGACTTGTATATGTGTTAATGGCTAATTAAAGATGTCAGTTTTCAGAGGTAATTTGAAAAAAGAGTATTTTTTGTGTTTTGAATAACTTCTTTGAGTATTTATTCTTTGAAGTTTTTAGATATTTATACACCATATTTTGATTCCAGGGGAAGATAGATAGAGGCAATGGAAGATGAATATGATCAAAATCAGTTGAAGGGCATTATTTTTAAATAAGTACAGCAATATGCTGGAATAGTATTAAAATTTTGGTGGATTATTTACATATTGAGTGGCAACCATAGATTCAGGTATATTCTTTACTCTGATATCCATGCTTTAAGGTAGAGAATAGAGGTCATGGCAATCTAAATTCATGCTAAGATTGTATTCCTTGTAACACACTGATATTATGTAACTGTTGTATATGCAAAAAAAAAAAAAAACAGAACAGAAAAGAAACAGAACATAAAACTTCACAAAATTCAGGAGAAACTGTGCAGGTACATACCAAAAGTATGATCCACATCATTGTATCAACATTAATATTCCAGATAAATTGGAAAGCATTTCTGTTGTTTTGTGGGGCTTGGAAAGCTCCAACCTCTCTAAAACTATTGGGAGCTATAAATAAGAGCTACATTGTTGTAATTCATCTAGATTGGCTTCTTATGTAACAATGAATAGATATTGCTGACATTCTCTGGTATAATTCAACAATCTATTGAATTTTAATAAGGCAAAGGTGTCATTTGTAGCCTGTTCAAATGACACCATGTAAATCAATATGTGGTATCATATAAAAAGCATACCCTATTGATGCATATTGATAACAATAGCTGTTTTGGCAATAAGGGATTAAAAGTGCATTAGCTTTGGACAAAGAACAAATTCCAAATAATATTTAAAAGTGTCATTTTTATATATGTGAGAATACAAACTATAGGCAGTAGTTCCTTTGTGTTTACCCATTTCTGTAACACTAGCAGTTTCAGATAACAGTAGTTCTCTGCAAGCTAATATACCACTCACCGTGGTATATAAACATGGTATGTGGTTGGAAAAGCTATAACTCTTTATATCACAGATCAGCTCACAGTAAATTGCTGATAATAAATGCAAATTATGAGTCATATCACCTCTTTCTTTTCAAAGGAGTACTACTCAGTAGGGGGAAAGAGAACAGTCTTTTGAGAGTAGAGGGAGAGAGGTATCTGGGAGGGAGAGAGGAGGAGGAGTAGGGAAAACGGGGCTCCAGTTCAGTTATTGGAGGAGATGTGAAAAAAGTACAGAGGGTTAAAACTTTGAAAGTAGGTGTATACCAATGGGGGAGGGAAAAATGGGGATAGGCACTAGAAAGTCCCAGATGCCAGGGATCCAAGAGATCCTCAGGATCTAACAGGAAGGACTTTAGAAGAAATACCCAACAAAAGGGAGATAGAATCTGTAGAGACAATATCCAGTGTATAGGCACAGGCCCCAGTCTAGGGATAGGGCCACCCACCCACATCAAAAATATTAATTAAGAAATTCTACTGCCAAAAGGAAATGCAGGGACAAGGAGTGGAACAGAAACTAATGGAAAGGCCATCCAGAGACAGCCCAACTCAGAGATCCATCCCATCTACTGACACCAAACCCAGATACTATTGCTGATGCCAAGAAGAGCTTGCTGATAGGAGCCTGGTATAGTTGTCTCCCTGAGAGGCTCTGCCAGAGCCTGACCAATACAGTTGAGAATGTACAGACCAAAACATTGGACTGATCACAGGGACCCCAATGGAAAAATTAGGGCGAGAACTGTTGGAGCTGAAGAGTTTTTCAACCTCATAAGAAGAACAACAATATCAACCAATCAGAGCCCCCAAAGTTCCAAGGGACAAACCACTAACCAGAGTACACAGGGGATACCCATGGCTCCAGCTGGATATGTAGTAGAGGATTGCCTTATCTGACAGTACTGGCAGGGGAGCCCCTTGGTCTTGTGAAGGCTCAATGACCCAGGATAGGGAAACATGAGAGCCCTGAAGCAGGAGTGGGTGGGCAGGTCACGGAGCAACCTCAGAGAGGCAGGAGGAGGTAAGGGGGAATAGGGGACTTGTGGAGGGGAAACTGGAAAAGGGGATAACATTTGAAATGTAAATAAATAAAATAACCAGTAAAAAGGGGAAATCATAAAAAAGGAAGAAAAGGTAAAATATGAAAAAAGAAAAAAAGGAAGTAGGGTAATTTTGCTGTGGAAAGATGGCTGCTGGGTTTGTTGTTGTTGTCGTTGTTGTTGTTGTTTTGCCTGTGAGCCATTCCCTCCCCTCCTTCCTGTAGTTCTCACTATAGGGAAGAAAGGCCTTCTCCTCTTTTCTAATCTTCTGCTAAGACTCTGTGATTCTGGGAGCCCTCCCGGGCGGCGGCGGTGGCGGCAGCAGTGCAGCAGTGGCTCGTCCAGCTGAAGGGCCATCAGCAGTGGAACCAAGGCGACACGGGGTCCAGTTAGGCCCTGCGCCCACGACCACTGACCTTCGCTGACCAGCCGGGCGGCAAGCACCTGCGGTTCTGCGGAGCCTTTCGCTGCACGGAAGCCACTTCAGAACTCGGCTTTCCGCCAGTCAGCAGAGACTCACCTCCATCTTGATTTCGGACTCCAGAGATCAGACAGACTGAGGTACACAAACATAATCCTAGGCCAACACCGCAGGGGTCTGAGCCCGACGGGCGTTGGCCTGCACCCAGGCCCTGGGCTGTTCGGGTGGCCATCGGGGTGCCAACCCAGCCAGGAGGTTTTTTTGCCCTGGCCAGCGCACGTGCCGCCATTTTGCCTACAGGACCCAGAGTGCTCGGGAGGGCAGAGACGGCTAACAAGCGTAGCCTGAGGCTAACAAAACGGGGGGTCTAGGCCCCAAAAGGCACAGGACTGACCCCAAGAACTGGGCGGCTTGGTGGGCCATCTGTGTGTCAACCCGCCCAGGAGATTGTTAGCACAGCAGACTCTCCCGGTACTTTCGGGGAGTGTGGACGCGCACGCCGGCCATCCAGGTCACCTGGCAGACCCAATTAACAGTCATAGCCCTAGGGGAACTTTGCTCGGACCTTGGCCTCCCAGGCTTTTGCCTGGACTCAGGGACTGGGCGGCCAAGCTACCCTTGTGAGCGCCAGCCTGGTTGGGGAATCGGCTGCCCAGCGGAGTGAGCTGAACACAGGGGAGGTCACAGCAGCATACACCTTCAGCGCTCCCTGGGGGTGCACACGGGCTCCATCTGGTCCACAGACACAATCTGGGGCAAGGCCTCAGGCAGAAGCCCTCAGCTCAATTCTCTCCGCTTCAGATCAGCCTGGGTGGCCGCACCATATCTCCAGGTCCCTCAAGAGGCTAGCGGGGGCTTCCGGGCGGCCAGCTGGGAGAAGTCGGTGTGCCCCGGTAAATCCTGCGAGCCCCAGCGGGAGCCTTCAGGTGCCTGCTTCGGGATCTGAACAGCCTGGACAGCAGCACCCTGTCTACAGGCAGAGCAGGGTGTAAGCTGTGCACCAGAGGCCAACGGGGAAGGGGCAGCTTGCACTAGTTAGTCCAGCTCTGACAAGACCAAGTAACACCAGTGAGAGCTAGATGGCAAAAGGCAAACGCAGGAACGTCACTAACAGAAATCAAGGCAATATGGCAACATCTGAATCCAATTCTCCTCTACCAGCATGTCCTGGGCTGTCACACCAGTAAAACAAGACTTGGATTTAAAATCACTGGTCATGATGCTGGTACAGGAACACATGAAGGACATACTTAAAGAAATGCAGGAGAAAATGGATCAAAAGTTAGAAACCCTTGCAAAGGAAACACAAAAATCATTGAAAGAAATCCAGGAGAATACAAAAGCCAACAATGAGGAAACTCAAAAACCACTTAAAGAAATACAAGAGAACTTTGGTCAACAGGCTGAGGTCATGAAAGAGGAAACACAAAAATCTCTTAAAGAATTACAGGAAAGCACAAACAAGCAAGTGAAGGAGCTAAGCAAAACAATCCAGGATCTAAAATTAGAAGTAGAAACAACTAAGAAAACTCAAAGGGAGACAACTTTGGAGATAGAAAGCCTTGGGAAGAAATCAGGGGACAGAGATGCAAATATCAACAACAGAATACACGATATAGAAGAAAGAATCTCAGATGCTGAAGATTCCATAAAAACCATGGACTCAACAGTTAAAGAAAATGCAAAATGCAAAAAGCTTGTAATCCAAAATATCCAGGAAATCCAGGACACAATGAGAAGACCAAACCTAAGGATTATAGGCATAGATGAGAGTGAAGATTTACAACTTAAAGGGCCAGCAAATATCTTCAATAAAATTATGTAAGAAAACTTCCCTAACCTAAAGAGGGAGATGCCCATGAATATACAAGAAGCCTACAGAACTCCAAACAGACTGGACCAGAACAGAAATACTTCCCGTCACATAATAATCAAAACACCAAATGTTCTAAACAAAGAAAGAATATTAAAGGCAGTAAGAGAAAAAGGCCAAGTAACATATAAAGGAAGACCTATCAGAATCACAGCAGATTTTCACCTGAGACTATGAAGGCTAGAAGGTCCTGGGCAGATCTCATGCAGACTCTAAGAGAACACAAATGCCAACCAAAACTACTATATCCAGCAAAACTCTCAATCACCATAGATGGAGAAACTAAGATATTTCACGACAAAACCAAGTTTACCCAACATCTATCCACAAACCCAGCCCTAAAAAGGATAATAGGAGGACAACACCAATACAAGGAGGGAAACTTCACCCTGGAAAAAGCAAGATTAGTAACCTTTCATCAAACCCAAAAGAAGTTAAGCAATCAAATTAAAAAATAACGTCAAAACTGATAGCAAGTAACAATCACTATTCCTTAATATCTCTTAACATCAATGGACTTAATGCCCCAATAAAAAGACACAGACTAACTGACTGGATACGTAAACAGGACCCTACATTTTGCTGCTTACAGGAAACACACCTCAGGGTCAAAGACAAACACTACCTTAGAGTAAAAGGCTGGAAGACAATTTTACAAGCAAATGGTCTCGGGAAACAAGCTGGAGTAGCCATTTTAATATCAGATAAAAATGACTTTCAACCCAAAGTCATCAAAAGAGACTCTGAGGGACACTTCTTGTTGGTCAAAGGAAAAATACAACAAGAAGAACTCTCAATCCTGAACATCTAGGCTCCAAATGCAAGGGCACCCTCTTTCATAAAAGAAACTTTATTAAAACTCAAAGCACACATTGCACCTAACACAATAATTGCGGGTGACTTCAACACTGTACTTTCTTCAAAGGACCGATCAGGAAAACAGAAACTAAACAAGGACACAATGAAACTAATTGAAGCTTTGGACCAATTAGATTTAACAGATATATATAGAACATTCTATCCTAAAACAAAAGAATATACCTTTTTTTCAGCACCTCATGGTACCTTCTCCAAAATCGACCATATAATTGGTCACAAGACAGACCTCAACAAATATAAGAAGATCGACTAATCCCATGCCTCCTATCTGATCACTATGGAGTAAAAGTGGTCTTCAATAGCAACAGAAACAATAGAAAACCCACATACACGTGGAAATTGAACAATACTCTACTCAATGATACCTTGGTCAAGGAAGAAATAAAGAAAGAAATTAAAGACTTTTTAGAACACAATGAAAATGAAAACACAACATACCCAAATCTATGGGACACAATGAAAGCAGTGCTAAGAGGAAAACTCATAGCCCTGAGTGCCTCCAAAAAGAAAACGGAGAGAGCATACATTACCAGCTTAATGACACACCTGAAAGCCCTAGAACAAAAAGAAGCTATTTCACCCAGGAGGAGTAGAAGGCAGGAAATCATCAAACTCAGGGCCGAAATCAATCAAGTAGAAACAAAGAGAAACATACAAAAAATCAACAAAACCAGGAGCTGGTTCTTTGAGAAAATCAACAAGATAGATAAACCCTTAGCCAGACTGACCAAAGGGCACAGAGAAAGTATCCAAATTAACAAATTTAGAAATGAAAAGGGAGATATAACAACAGAAACTGAGGAAATCCAAAAAATCATCAGATCCTACTACAAGAGCCTGTACTCAACACAACTGGAGAATCTGGAGAAAATGGACAATTTCCTTGACAGATACCAAATACCAAAATTAAATCAGGACCAACTAGACCATCTAAACAGTCCCATAAAGCCTAAAGAAATAGACGGAGTCATAGAAAGTCTTCCAACCAAAAAAAGCACAGGACCCGATGGTTTCAGTGCAGAATTCTACCAGACCTTCAAAGAAGAGTTAACACCAATACTCTTCAAACTATTCCACAAAATAGAAACAGAAGGAACACTACCAATTCCTTCTACGACGCCACAATGACGCTGATACCAAAGCCACACAAAGATCCAACAAAGAAAGAGAACTTCAGACCAATTTCCCTTATGAACATCGATGCAAAAATACTCAATAAAATTCTTGCCAACCGAATCCAAGAACACATCAAAACGATCATCCACCATGACCAAGTAGGCTTTATCCCAGGAATGCAGGGTTGGTTCAATATACGGAAATCCATCAATACAATCCACTACATAAACAAACTCAAAGAACAAAACCACATGGTCATTTCATTGGATGCTGAAAAAGCATTTGACAAAATTCAGCATCCTTTCATTCTTAAAGTCTTGGAGAGAACAGGAATTCAAGGCCCATACCTAAACATAGTAAAAGCAATATACAGCAAACCGGTAGCCAGCATCAAACTAAATGGAGAGAAACTTGAAGCAATCCCATTGAAATCAGGGACCAGACAAGGCTGCCCCCTTTCTCCTTATCTTTTCAATATTGTACTTGAGGTACTAGCTCGGGCAATTCGACAACATAAGGAGGTCAAAGGGATACAAATTGGAAAGGAGGAAGTCAAACTATCATTATTTGCAGACGACATGATAGTCTACCTAAGTGACCAAAAAAACTCCACTAGAGAGCTCCTACAGCTGATAAACAACTTCAGCAAAGTGGCAGGTTATAAAATCAACTCAAGCAAATCAGTGGCCTTCCTATACTCAAAGGATAAGCAGGCTGAGAAAGAAATTAGGGAAATGACCCCCTTCACAATAGCCACAAACAATATAAAGTATCTTGGGGTGACTCTTACCAAACATGTGAAAGATCTGTATAACAAGAACTTCAAGACTCTGAAGAAGGAAATGGAAGAAGACCTCAAAAAATGGGAAAACCTCCCATGCTCATGGATCGGTAGAATCAATATAGTTAAAATGGCCATTTTGCCAAAAGCAATATACAGATTCAGTGCAATACCCATCAAAATCCCAACTCAATTCTTCACAGAGTTAGAAAGAGCAATTATCAAATTCATCTGTAACAACAAAAAACCCAGGATAGCTAAAACTATTCTCAGCAACAAAAGAAAATCTGGGGGAATCAGTATCCCTCACCTCAAGCAATACTACAGAGCAATAGTGTTAATAACTGCATGGTATTGGTACAGTGACAGGCAGGAGGATCAATGGAACAGGATTGAAGATCCAGAAATGAACCCACACACCTATGGCCACTTGATCCTCGACAAAGAGGCTGAAAACATCTAATGGAATAAAGATAGCCTTTTTAACAAATGGTGCTGGTTCAACTGGAGGTCAGCATGCAGAAGAATGGGAATTGATCCATCCTTGTCTCCTTGTACTAAGCTCAACTCCAAATGGATCAAGGACCTCCACATAAAGCCAGACACTCTGAAGCTAATAGAAAAGAAACTGGGGAAGACCCTTGAGGACATCGGTACAGGGAGAAAGTTTCTGAACAGAACACCAATAGTGTATGCTCTAAGAGCAAGAATTGACAAATGGGACCTCATAAGGTTACAGAGTTTCTGTAAGGCAAAGGACATCATCAAGAGGACAGATTGGCAACCAACAAATTGGGAAAAGATCTTCACCAATCCTACATCAGATAGAGGGCTAATATCCAATATATATAAAGAACTCAAGAAGTTAGACTCCAGGAAACCAAACAACCCTATTAAAAAATGGGGTACAGAGTTAAACAAAGAATTCTCACCTGAAGAACTTCGGATGGCGGAGAAGCATCTTAAAAAATGCTCAACTTCATTAGTCATTAGGGAAATGCAAATCAAAACAACACTAAGATTTCATCTTACACCAGTCAGAATGGCTAAGATTAAAAATTCAGGAGACAGCAGGTGTTGGAGAGGGTGTGGAGAAAGAGGAACACTCCTCCACTGCTGGTGGGGTTGCAAATTGGTACAACCACTCTGGAAATCAGTCTGGCGGTTCCTCCGAAAACTGGGCACCTCACTTCCAGAAGATCCTGCTATACCACTCCTGGGCATATACCCAGAGGATTCCCCACCATGTAATAAGGATACATGCTCTACTATGTTCATAGCAGCCCTATTTATAATTGCCAGATGCTGGAAAGAACCCAGGTATCCCTCAACAGAAGAGTGGATGCAAAAAATGTGGTATATCTACACAATGGAGTACTATTCAGCCATTAGAAACAACGAATTCATGAAATTCTTAGGCAAATGGATGGAGCTAGAGAACATCATTCTAAGTGAGGTAACCCAGACTCAAAAGGTGAATTATGGTATGCACTCACTAATAAGTGGTTATTAACCTAGAAAACTGGAATACCCAAAACATAATCCACACATCAAATGAGATACAAGAAGAAAGGAGGAGCGGTCCCTGGTTCTGGAAAGACTCAGTGAAACAGTATTCGGCAAAACCAGAACGGGGAACTGGGAAGGGGTGGGAGGGAGGACAGGGGAAGAGAAGGGGGCTTATGGGACTTTCGGGGAGTGGGGGGGCTAGAAAAGGGGAAATCATTTGAAATGTAAATCAATTATATCGAATAAAAAAATTTAAAAAAAAGAAAAAAGAAAAAAAGAAAAAGGAAAAAGGGAAATTGGAAAAGGAAAAAAGGAAAAAAAGAGATGCCTTTCAAAGTCAGACTGAGTCTGAACATCTGCAAGTTGTTGCATATGCTAAGAACAACGTATCCAATTGTTTTCTCCTTTGTCCATCAGTAGTTAGTTCCCATGATATGTTCTAAGGACAAAAAAAATTGGAACACAAAATAGAGCAAATTAAGAAAAGGTGAAAGTACTAGAAGTGCAGCAAATGGAATGGATAGAGATGAGAATGATGACTCAGTATTCTGGTACTGTATGACACGAGAGATAGAGAAAGTTCAACTGAAAACATAGATGTATAGGTGTTGAAGGCAGGAAAGAAAAGAGGAAGGTGAGGTAATTATATTTTAATTTTGAAAATTCAGTGAAAAGTGAAATATCTCAAGAAAAGTACTATTATTACATAAAAATGATATAAAGAAAAGGAGTTTTGCTTTATGATGTTGAAAATAGATGTACATAAATATAAATGAACAATGATCAATATTACAATTGACAAGAGCAACCAAGCACAGAAATGCTCATGAAACATTTTCCTACCTCAAGATGTAAAATGTTATTCAAATCACCCAACACCAAGTTTGCCTAATGTTTCCAGCAAATATTTATTAAGGTACCAAACTTATCTATTTTTCCTCATTTGTTATATTCCTTAATAGTAAGAGTTTCATATTTAAAAGACAAAGCGCAATCATAAGTATATATATATGGCCTGCGTGCATGTGTATAAAACATACCTGATGCATCCAAGGTCAGAAGAGGACATTTAATCCCCTGGAATTGGATTGGATTCACAGAGAGTTGTGAGGCACTATGTGAGTGCTTGGAACTGAAACTTAATCTTCTGGAAGAGCAAGAAGATAGATTGAGCTATCTTTCAAGCTTAATTCTAAGGCATATTTCCACAGTGTTATGATACTATGTGAATTAATAATTGTTTAAAAATTTTGAAAACATTAAAAATTGTCTTTGGAATAGTGAGACTCTGCCACTGATTGACTGACTGAAAAAAATAAATGGATAAATAAATAAGTAAATAAGTAAATAAATAAATAAATAACCTGGTTTAAAGCTTTAGAACTGAGAGTTTTCTAAGTTTCAGGAAACAATATTCTTCCAATAATCATGAGAAAATTTTACACTAAACTTTGGTGTTTTGAATCTTCCATCTCTTACAAATATCAAATGGTTAAATCAAGACAAGACATCAGATATGGTTCTAATTTTTACCAAATATCATCATGGATGTTAAAATGGTAGAATTATAAACTATCCTTTGTGAGGTACATAGGCCTTTTCACTTAATGTTTTTGATAACTACACTTTGAAAGCTTAGCATTTCAGGTATCTATGAGTCAAGTTGAATATCTGGGAACCAGAAAACTGGGTAAACAATTCAAATTGTGACTGGTCTTACATACAGGCTTTGGGTCTTTCATAGCATGTGATAATATGAAACGTTTGTTTCACATTACTCCAAGCTCATGAACACCAATTTTGAACAATTGAAATAAGTAACTGGTATGTGTAAGTCCAGTGGTTTTGTTGAGTTTATAGCCCATAGGTTGGGATGACACCTTTCCTCTGCCATGAGTGTCTGCTTGCATTCTCTCTTCCTGGGTTTTATCTGATTCCTACACTCAGATGACAGAACCTAATGGTATATAACTTTTTTCTTTTGTTTAATGAATTTCAAAACATAGGAAGATATGAGGCTAAAATTTATGTGACTTTTAAACTATAGCTTAAAGACTATGTTACCCAAATCTCAAGGTTGTCAAAAGTAATTCAGAAGTTATTTGACTTAACTGAGAGGTTTTGAGATTCAGATAAAGTTAACGACAGACAAATTTGGATGATTGTTTCAATGATCTGTAGGAAGCCAAAAAGTTATTGATAAGTTGTCTTTGTCACTGTTATATTGCTATGAAGAGGCACTATTTTTCTCATAAAAAACATATAATTGAAAGCTTGCTTATAGATTTAGAGCCTTAGTGCATTATCATCATGGAGAGGAACATGGCAAATGAGCAGGCATATATGGTGTTGGAGAAGTAGCACAGCATTCTATATCCTGATTTATTGGAAGCAGAAAGAAAAAGAGTCTGAGCCTTTTATGGGGCCTTTGCATCCTCAAATCCTATAACTAGTGCCATATTTTCTCCATGAAGGCCACCTCATAATCCTTCAAATCTTAACAAAAAGTTCCATTCCCTGGTGGTTAAGTATTTAAGTAAATGAGTCTCTCTGATCCAATCTTATTCAACCACAGCATGAGTACATGGCCAACTTAAATAATCCAAAAATGTCTTAATTTTTATTAGAATTTGAATTTATAATATGAACTTGAGGATTGAGAGTGGTTAGTTGACAATGTGTTCCAAATGGTAAATGGGGATCCCTAAATACATCATATTTTGTGATAAACCCAAACAGAAGACATACATGTTCATTATTATGTTCTGTTGGATCAGTTTAATCACATACACCGAGTTATATGCAAAGGACTGGTATAGTCTTGTAAAAATAACCAATGAGGATTCTTACATACTGAGAAAAAAGTCAGTTATTGGTGATTTATCATTTTTATACTCACCAAAGTAGATAAAATCGATAATAGTCCCAGGGACAGCCACATGATTTTATGGGTTCAGCTGAAAATAAAAATCAGGATATACTGTTCTCAAAAGACAAAGTATGAATAGTGCTTCATTTTCTGAAAGTATTTGTTGTATATATTCCACTAAAGATGCAAAGAGAGTACAAATACAAAGCATTTTTTCAATTGTATTTTGACACATTATTTAAAAGAACTTACCTTTTATTGCCCCCTTCTCTGTGGTATGGGAATATCTAAGGTTACCAGAGCTCTGGCCCAGAATCATATACAATACACACTAATTACCAAGTAATTGACTACCCTTCTCACAAAATGCTTTACTACCATGCCTTTCTAACCTTAATCTTTATTTCTTTCATTTTTGTCATCTCAATTCACAGAATATCTGTGTGTCCTTGGTCATTCTCAGTACCTAGATTTGTGTTGCTTCTGATGTGAAATTTATTGAACCACTTATTCAAATGCAATGAAAGACTGAATTGGGGTGGAGATGGTGGTAGCCTACTCTGACTACTCCAAACATTGTGAGCTGTGCAGCTTCTCTAATCCTATGTCTATTTTTGTCTTTGTACAGATCTAGGAGGAGTAATGGATCATGGCGTAATGTCTTTTCATGAAAACATGACCTAATTTGTTTCACCAAGAGAATTATTGCTGGCTTATGGAAATGTGTGTTAAAAGATTAGACTGGGCCAGCATTGACTCTAAGTAGCTGGGAAGGCATGGAGGCTGTCTGTGTTGGGGACATATTGGGTGATAGACATGAAGATGGAAAGACATAAACCAATGCAACAGTGTCCTATTAGGCTTTACTTAAAACTCCAGTTAAAAAAATCCAATAATTCATAATTTTAAGAAAATATTGACATTAATATATTGAAGAGAAGCAGTTTCTGCTGCACTTGTGAAAAATGTGCAATTATGTTTTACATACCTCTCTGCTTAAAGATGCTCTAACTACAGAGAAGATAGCTTCAGAGTACCAATTCTCTTTCCATTTTCCAGAATATTCTGAAGGAGACTGGTCTATCAGGACTTTATTGTAGAGGTCATTTCAGAATCTACAACTATAATTTTCTTTATTCTTTTGACCATGTCATTTCTTCTTTTAAATTTGTTTTTTTTAACATTGATGACCAAAATAGTTTAAGTATTGGCTTTAATATATCTGTTCCTAAAGGTGTTGCATGATAATTCTTAAAGTAAATCACTCTTCTTTCAACTAATACTGATTTCTTACAGAAAAATATTTTATATATTTCAAATGGCATCTATATATTTCAGATATAATATAGTGAACACATTCATGAGTTCTATGTTTTAGTAGCTGAAGTTCATACAGACATCTTGTTTTTTAAAGAAACTATGGCTTATCTTTCATTTTACTGTGTGAATGACCAATGCCACTTTATGAAATAAGCACAACTTGTATTCTGAAGAAAGACTTATTTGTATTTTCCTATGATTCATGAACCATTATATAGTAAATAATCAGTATTCATACTGTGAGTATGAATTAGTTGTTTAGCTTATTATGCATTTTGGTATGTGAGACCTCAAAATAAGTGTATAGAGAACCTAAAGTATGGTCTTATGTATCACAGTACTTTGTTTTATAAAGATTATAGAACCTTAAGTTCTACTTTAGATAAATTATAAGATTTCTTTGCGGGAAAAAGGACAAAGAGAGCACCAGGATTTGGGGAGCTTGCTACCCTTCATCATCTGTTTTCTCTTAGAAGGTATGGATCCTGCTCCTATGAGTTCTTCTGAACTTCTTTTTAAGCAGATATTTTTCACTCTGAGAGTATTCTCTGTTTGCCTTTATGGGCCAGAAAAGGTTATGTATCCAATTGACTAAATGGCAGTCTCAAAGGTTGTAGAACCCCCAAATGCAGACTGTACAAATGTTTGCTTATATTCTTAAAACTTTGTATTTGTTCAGTTGAGCCTAGTCTCTGCTTGGGGATGATAGAGTCTCTGTGGTCAGCTGTACCTCTTACAGTTGCTGGATAAGCCAGGGTATTCTTTTTACTCCTCACTGCATTACCTTCATCTAGCATCCATCAAAATGATATTGCTTTGGTTTGAATTCATCAACTAACTAAATATATATACATAGATGAGAAAACTCTTAATGATATATAATAGTTCTCATAAAAATTTTCAAAAAGATTAATTATAATATTATCATCCAGTGCCATAAAACTAGATGTTTAAAAATAGAAGTAACAACGTAATTCAGCCAAGTTAGTCAGTTTTGATGTTCACACTCATTATTAAATGCCGCTTTCTTAAGAAGAGTAATTGCTGCTTTTTTGCTCCTAATTCAAGTCTCCTTAAAACCCACCATCACAGTGAAGCATTATTTAATTAACTCCATCTGACCTTGACCATGTCTCTGCTTTACTTCACTTCTTGTAATTTCAGATTTTCATTTAAAATGCTTTGAATTCATTTCTGCCATATTAAATATTATCTAATACTACATTATTTGGCATATAGGACATGTAGTTTGAATCTCATTTATCATGGGTCTGATATTATAATGTGGTTCATATAAATTATTGCAATTATCATAAAGAATTAGCTGCATTGTAACTTGGGGACATTTGCTCTTGGACTGTATACTTCTATAACTATCAAGAAAAAATTTTCCTTATTAATTATTATTTATTTTTGGTTTTTTCAAGACAGGGTTTCTCTGTATAGTCCTGGCTGTCCTGGAACTCACTCTGTAGACCAGGCTGGCCTCAAACTCAGAAATCCACCTGCCTCTGCCTCCCAAGTGCTGTGATTACAGGCATGCGCCACCACTGCCCGACTTTTCTTTTTTAATTTTTAAAGTGCATATATAGATTCAAGCATGTGTGTGGACACACGTAGGTGGGTTTGCACAATCTTGTGTATAAATGAGCATTTGGAAGCTTAGGTGGATGTCAAGAATCATCACAGGTTGCTACTATTGCACCTTATTCACTGAGGCAGAGTCTCTCAATCAAGCTAAGAGCTTGATAATATCTCTGGTCTTGGTAGTTTTCTTGTTCTGGAGATGTTTTATCTCTTCCTTCTTAGGCTAGAATTACAAATTGGCCTTGATGCCTAATTGACATTCAGATGGGTTACTGGGGATCTGAACTCTGTTCATCATTGCATTCAAATGGCTTCAATTGCTGAGTCACCTCCATAGTTTCCATTAAATCAACCTGAAAAACTAATCCTACTTCAGTAAAATAGAAACTATTGACTCAAAAGCTTTTAAGTTACCCTGCTGTTTGCATTTTCCTATCAGAAAAGGTAGTTAATGGGTAATCTAAATAAACTGAATTTCAAAACATGAATTAGTGTATTATTTTTCTTTGTTGGCTCTTCTAAAGACAAACAAATGTGAGTATCTCACCTACTACCGAAATGCTGTATACCATTGTTGTAGGTATGGGCTGAGGTCTGAAGAGTATCTGCTGAGAATTCTCATCCTAGAACAAGGTGTTTAATGTATAACGGTAGGAGTGGAGGTGGCTTATTAATGAGAATACTACTAAGAATAGACTTGGCCCAGATAGCTGAGAAAGCTAGAAAGTTTTACTGGCTGTCAAATACAAGCGTGTTTTGCCTTTACAAGAAATTTACTTGATACCATCCTCCATGGCTTCATGACTATAGTATTTTTGTTGAAGAATCTTCACCTTTTAAAAGTACTGACAGGAATAGAGGTTTCCAATGTTTCTACAAACAGGTGTCTTTTACTTGTTGACTTTGGTGCCATTTTATGCCCTAATCTCTTTCTACACCATGAGGCAACTCTCTATAAAAGAAGGGCCATAGATTTGGGAAATGGGAAAATGCTTTGAAACTCAATTTTCTGGATTCCTATAAAGATGAATCATTAGGTTAATGTCAAAATAAAATTGTTTAAGGGCAAAGATGACACTATATGTCATAAAGATTTCAAGAGAGGTTATTTTATTATTGAATAGTTAACAGAATCCAAAACCAAACTACTTCCTTAAGGAAAAATAATTATCTTCCTTCATTCCACATAATACATTTTAAACAGGCTATAGCCAAATAATATTCACATGATTTGAAAAGTATTTTAAAGACAAAAGTATAAAATAAGTAAATCAACTATAAAGACAAAAAATAGATTCCTGGTCTTTGATGTATCTCAGTGGCGAAAAAAAAAAAAGTTGAAGGGATAATAGAAAAAAATTGGAATCCTCCCATTTTCTTTTCTGTCCTGCTTATTACCAAACACAGAAGACTCAACAATTGCTCTGAAGGCCTACATTTATCCAGTGCACATATACATTGTATTCACCAACAGAGTTTAAAAAGCAAAATCAAAAACAAAAAACGCCTTGTCCTGGAACCTCACCCATAACTATGATTGTGTCAGTGTAAAATTGAGTGGACATTATTTTTAGTGTTCTTGATGATTAATTGTCCTGGAAGAACTAATAAGTGATTATCTTTTTCTAGTATTTTGCCTTCAACTAAGAGGCAGAGGAAAGTCATGAAATCACATGATAATATTGGGCAATCACTATCATTGTACATGTTATAGTCTTATGGGATCTCCCCATAAAAGAAAAGATTTATGTTTGTTTTGTGGTTCTACATCACAGCAGATCATTAGGGGGAGGCACAGCATTAGGATTTTGAGAAAATTAATTCTATTGTTGTGATCATAAAAATAGAAAGAGGCATGAGAATGTGTTCTGAAATGGTGTAGCGGATCCCTTCCCCCTGAGGGACCAGACACACCAACATAATATAGGATAGAGTTTATTCAGGGCATGGGGAAGGGAGTTAAGAGTCTAGTAAAGACAGAGAAAGGCAGAGAGAAGGAAAGAGTAAAGACGCAGAGGCCAGCCATGACCATGTGAATAGAGTGGGGAGGGGAGGAGAAACCAAGAGGGAACAAGAGAGAAACAGTGAGAGAGAGAGAGAGAGAGAGAGAGAGAGAGAGAGAGAGAGAGAGAGAGAGAGAGAGAGAGAGAGAGAGAGAGAGAGAGAGAGAGAGAGAGAGAGAAGAGAGTTAAGAGAGAAAAGGGGGGGTGAGCAGCCCTCTTTATAGTAGGCCAGGCCTACCTGGCTGTTGACAGGTAACTGCAGAGAGGGGCATACCTGGTTGTTGACAGGAAACTGTGGGGTGGAGCTTAGACAGAATCCTAACATCTATCACATCCATAGTCAAGAGAAAAATACTCTTGGATACGTGAATGCTCAGTTGTTTACTTGCTTATGTTCAGCTGTATTTTCTGCTCCTATATAATCCATGACACAGTGCCTAGGGCATGGTGCTACCAACAGTAATCTTGGTCTTCTCATCTCAGTTAATTAATACAGTCGCCCCAGAAATATGCCACAGACCAATGCAGTGCAAATGATTCTCTAATGGGACTCTGTTTCAAGGTGACTTTCATGTCAGGGTACCTATTAAACTATTGCAGTGGCCTTTCCTTCCTGTCCTCAAAAATCACCTGTTTTATCATCCAAGAGGCAGATGGTAATATAGTGTTTAAACCATAAAATCTAATGCTTTCTATTTCTTTTCAGAATCTACTTGTAACTGTCAAGTAACATTTTAGTAGAATTACCCATTGGTGATTATTTGAATTAGGGTTAAATATTATCCAAAATATTTATTATATCTAGTAGGTTTAATCATTTAATACCCTATATTATAGATTTTTGAAGCTTGCATTATATAACTACTATTGATATTTACAAAATGACCACAAAACATTGACTATTTTAAATTGGTCTGGAGTGTGTTTATCTATGTGAAAAAAAAACAAGCTTAGTTTAAATTTTCCCCTATCTAATTGAAGACAGGAACGTTTTCAGCATGTGGTACACTATTTGTGACTACATTATTGAGATTATCAAAAATAATCTTGTATGTAAGTCATAGACTAATTGTAAATATGTATGTATATGGTAATGCTCAAATTCCAAGTAAAACAAGTAATGATCTTTATTCTGATATGTGTGTGAAACATGCTCTCTTTCCTTTTATTTTATTTTTATGGTTTTAGAGATGGGACATAATGTCTTGCTCTTTTCAGTCAAGTGGTTCTACTACTACAAGACTACCATAGCCTATCATGCTAATTCTTCATTGCCTTCCAGCTTGGAGAAAACAATCCTTTAAAAATGAAAGTAATGATGTATTCTAATAACAAAGAAAATATATGATGGTAATTATATCAAAGGCATTGTAATAAATGCTCATTATAATCTACATTTTCTTGACATTTGTTTTACAAGATGGTAGCATGATAATTCTTTATTTCATTTATTAAAAAACATAGATATGTGTATGTTAGTGGGTCTATGTTTATAGTATAAAATTTGTAATACATGGTATTTTCCAAAGCCACATAACTAGAATGAGGTTTAAAATAACATTCTTTAATAAATGTAATTTAAATTGTATTCTGAATAGTGCATCATGAACAGCTTCTAATTCAGTATGTTAATTATTGAATATATATGTGGTATCTATAATATGTCAATCATGAAATCAAAATTTGTGACTTTTACTGGATTAAATCTAATGAAACTAAGAAAGTAATTTTATCGTTTTCACATGTATTTAATATTTTTGGTTGGTTGAATAAAAATGTCCAATTTCAAGCCTTTGTATAAATATTTATAACCACAAAATATCTTTAATAAATGAATATTAGAAAAAATGTTTCAAAAAGTAGAATTTAGGGGAAAAGAAAAGTAGTGTTTTTCCATGAGTCCAGAGAAATTCAAGGATTTGTCTACCTAAGAATTTCTTAGGAGAATGCATGCTAATATTTCAGTGTGGAAAGTAACACCTAGAACCTTAATCTATGCAATAAAGTGGAAGTTGAACTCTAGAATACAGATGAGTCATCCAGAGCATATATTTTCAGCTCTATGTTTCTTTCCAAGGAAATAAGTAATGATGCACAAGCAAAATAAATTATATCGAGACTGAACCAATATGTAACCATTTTAATTTATTAGGATTGTAAACATGTTATTATTCAATTATAGTGCTTAGGATATATTGTTTCGACAAAAGTAAATTTATAAGCATGGTCAGTTGTTTAGAATAAAGAATATCTTTGAAGAGAATAGCACAAGCAAGCAAGCAGCCCAAAAGATGTCTAGGCAGCAAAATGTTACCAAAGAATTGCCCAGGTTTTTGATAAGATTTAATTGAATTTTAGCCACACAAATAAGACAATTTTCTGTTTCTGTGTTACTCTATCACATAAAATCAGCTAAATTAGTTTTGCTATTACAAAGAGCTTAGTTTATATTAGAGACAGTAAAATTGAGAGAAGAGGGACATTAAAGTCAAAACCTTTGTTTCTAAAATGTTTATGCAAAAAATATTAGAAATTTTGACTATATTATCTCATGTGAAAGTTATTGAATGATATTTGGCCTAAAAATGTTATTTGAGAGAGACTTGAATAGAAAGACTAAGTGTCTTGATGTCTTACTAATGGTTGTTAAGGATGGGAAGAAACACTGTGACCAGGGCAACTCTTATAAAGTAAAACATTTCATTGGGATAAGCTTGCAGTTTCAGAGGTTTAGTCCATTAGCATTATGGAAAGAAACATGGCAGTGTGAAGGCAGACATGGTACTAGAGGAGCCAGAAGTTCTACACCTTGATCCATAGGCAGCAGAGGGGGACTGTGTTCCCCACTGGAGCTTGAGAATAAGAAACCTCAAAGTTGTTCCTCACTTCTTCCAACAAGGCCACACCTATTCCAAGAAGGCCACCCTTTCTTTTTTTTTATTCGATATATTTTTTATTTACATTTCAAATGATTTCCCCTTTCACTGATAAGCGGATATTAGCCTAGAAATTTGGAATAAACTTTCTAATAGTGTCACTCTCTATGAGACAACCATTCAAATACATAAGTCTATGGAGGCCATACCTTTTCATACCACCTTAGTGCTGATGAGAAGAGGGTCATGAATAGTTATGCTAGAGACAGCTAAAGTTAAGTACCATTTTAGGGGTTGAATGGAAAGAATGTAATAGAGTCATGTGTGTGTGTGTGTGTGTGTGTGTGTATATGTGTATGAACAAAATAAATCATCAAATTTTGAGGGGAAAAGAGCCCTACTCAACATCTCTTTTCACCAAATGAAGTTTCCAGTACCAGGTTTGGGTTAGATTTAATTGAGTTGTAAGCCAAAGGCATTCCATGGGAATCCACACATAACCTAAGCTGTTTTCAAAATTATAAAAACTTTTATCCACAAACTAAAGGCAAGTCTTATTACACTATTAAAAATGATGATACTTTCACAACTTATTGAACATGGAGAAGTGGAGGTGATAAATACAGTGAATCTTCAATACTGTATGCTAATTTATTTGTTACAGGAAGGCACTCTGCCTGCTACCATAGGAGAAATGTAAACATAAGCCTAATCAAGAACCTTTGGTGTACAATGATGTCTGCCTGCAAGATGTGCTAGAATACTGGGGGCACAAAATTTCTTGGAGTAGCTTATCAATATCTGACTTGATTTAAGACACACTACTGGCACTAAATAGCCCAGGAACTCAGGATAAAACCAAATACAACTATTGTATTTAAGGGACACAGCCATAAAATTACTCCTAATGACATTCTGATAGACTCACCGGTAACTTGCTCTGCTTTTTGTCAGGTAAAAATCCTCCTACAACAGATGACACAAGTATAGAGACCTAAGGTTAGGTAATATACAGAGAATGGGAGACCTTGAAACATTTATCCCTACAAGAATTTCTCCATTAAATTTCTTTCTTCAGGGCTCAGGGAACCCTAAAGAAAAGGAGACAGGATGAATTTGAGATCCAGAAGGGATAGAAGATTTCAAGGGAAGAAAGCCCTCTAAACAAACAGAATCTATGCCTGAGTGTCTCACAGAGACAAAGGGACATTCACAGTTCTAAAATAGATGGCATCCTAGTGTTGACAGGAAAAGTGGATAAATGTCCCCTTCCTGAACCCAGAAGGTATCTCGCAGTTGATGACAACCCAAAAATAAAATTTATTTCTCTCTAAGGAAGTCTCAATGGTGAAATAAACTATCCCATTACAAAATAAATTTATTTATTTATTATTTTATTTATTTACATTCCAAATTTGCCCCCTTTCCTGGTCTCCTCTCCAAGAGTTCCTCACCATGTCCTCTCTCTCCTTTGCCTCAGAGAGAGTGCTCCTGTACCCATCCATCTACCCACCCTCCTCCTAGCCCCATACTCCCTCACTCACACTCATTTTAAGACCAATCCAACCTCCTCCTCTCAGCATCCTCCTCCATGGGACATCAAATTTCTACAGGATTAGACACACTAATGCCAGAAAAGGCAGTACTCTGCTATATTAGTTCCTAAGGGCTTCAGACCAGCACATGTATGCTCGTTGAGAGGTGACTTAGTCTCTGGGAGCTCCCAGGGTCTGGGATGATACTATTGGTTTCTTATGGGGTTTCCATCTCCTTCAGCTCTTTCAATCCTTTCTTTAACTCTTCCATAGAATTTCCTGACCTCATTCCAATGGCTGGCTATAAGTTTCTTCCTGTACCTGATCCTGCCTCCCTTTTTACCCTCCCACTTCCCACCAGGGTCCCTCCCTCCCTATGCCCAGTGACTACTCTGTTTCCCCATCTACTGGGGATTGAAGCACCCTTGCCTGTGCCTTCCTTCTTGTTAAACTTCTCATGGTCTGTGATCTGTATTGCAGGTATTTGGTACTTTTTGGTTAATAACTTCTTATCAGTGAGTACATAAAATGTATGTCCTTTTAGGTCTGTATTACCTCATTCAGGATGATATTTTCTATTTCCATCAATTTGCCTTTAAAATTTAAGATGTCCTCATTTTTTATAGCTCAGTAGTATTACATTCTGTAAATGAAATTTATTTTCTGTATCTATTTTTGTTAGGGTCATCTGGGTATATTTTAGCTATACACCAAGGAATCTTCAGGTAGAGCTCTTTCCAATTTTCTGAGGAATGTCAATATTGAATTTAAAGAAATGTTCAACATCCATAGTCATCAAAGCAATTTAAATCAAAACAGCCCTGAGATTCTACTTTATACCAACTAGAATAGCTAAAATCAAAAACTCAAATGAACACATGCTGGCAAAGATATAGAGAAAGAAGAATACTTCTCAATATCTTGTGGGATTACAAACTGTAACAACTACTTTGGAACAAACTACTCTTAATGGTAGTTTGAATTTTGAGCAGTTGATAGCCTACAGGAAATCCTTTGCATTAGGTACAGGAATGCTAAAAGTTACACTCCCAAAAATCTTTGCAGAATAATTGCCACATGAGCTGTATAAGGACAATAGGCTTGCTAAAGTGGGAAAATCCATGATGCCTCAACCCTTAACAAAAAGTACAGGCAACTAAAAAATGATGAGAGGACGAGAAACAGGTTTTATTTTTTTCCTAGAGCACAACAGTTGGTTATTTAACACCAAATGGTCAGCTCTGGAAACATATATAAAAGCAACATTATATAGATGAAGTGTGTTATATTTAGAAATACATATGTAAGTATAATCAAGTATCAAGAATTAATGATTATTAAAATATATTTGAAAAAGATCAAGGAGGAGCAAAGAAAAAAATGAACAAAAAATGGAACATTAGAGTAAAAAGGATCATTTCTGCCTCTAAGAATGGAAAACAACCAAAAGTCACAAACTTTTTGTCTTAGGGTTTCTATTCTTGCACAAACATCATGACAAAGAATCAAGTTAGGAAGGAAAGGGTTTATTCAGCTTACACTTCCACATTGCTCTTCATCACCAAAGGAAGTCAAGACTGGAACTCATATAGAGCAGGAAGCAGGAGCTGATGCAGAGGCCATAGAGGGATGGTACTTACTGACATGCTTCCCCTGCCTTGCTCAGCCTGCTTTTTTTATAGAACCCAGGACTACCAGCCCAGGGATAGCACCATACACAATGGGCCCTCCCCTCTTGATCACTAATTGAGAAAATGCCTTACATTTGTATGTCATGGAGGCCTGTCTTAGTTAGGGTTTTACTGCTGTGAACAGACACCATGACCAATACAAGTTTTATAAAGGACATTTAATTGTGGCTGAATTACAGGCTCAGAGGTTCAGTCCATCGTCATCAAGGCAGAAACATGGTAGCATCCAGGCAGATATATGGTGAAGGAGTAGCTGAGAGTTCTACATCTTCATCTTAAGGTTGCTGTTGGAAGACTGACTTCCAGGCAAATAGGTTAAGGGTCTTATAGCCCACTCCCACAGTGACACACCTACTTAAACAAGGCCATACCTCCTAATAGAGTCACTCCCTGAACCAATCATATACAAACCATCACAAGGCATTTCCTAACCTGAAGCTCTTTTCTGTGATAACTCCAGTTTGTCTCAAGTTGATGCACAAAACCATCCAGTACACTTATCTAACTAACTGTATTGTGATTTTCCAAGTTTGAGAATCACTTCAAACTTCCTAATCTTCAGATCCATATTTAATGTTATTTTATTCTTCTCTGATAAAAAATATCCTTATATTACCTAGTTACATGATATTTTGGTCATGAAAACTTAAGTTTGCAGAAATTAGTGAGCCTCTCCTACCAAGTAGTGGGAGATAGATAGTAAGATAAACATACAGATTATGATTTGTAGCTTTTCTTGCTATAGTTTCATGTATTCTTTTATTTGTATATAGATGAAGATACATTTCCATCTTGCTATGATAAGTGCTATGCTATGAAATCTGCTTTAATCAGAAAGTCCAAGTGGAAAAACTTTTAGTCTTCTAGGCTCTTTCTTTTCTTTAGCTTTTTTTTTTACACTCCAGTCATTACCCCTCACTCAGTCCACCCTCTCACAGTTTCTCATGCCATCCCTCCCCCACCATGTCTCCAAGAAGATGGAGATAACAAGAACACTCCCTCCTCCTTGGGGCCTCAAGTCTCTCAAGGATTAGGAGCCTTTTCTTTCACTGAGGCTGGACCAGCCAGTCTTCTGCTGTATATTTATCAGGGAAATAAGACCAGCTAGTCTATATTGCTTGGTTGGTGTCTAAGTGTCTGAGTTATCTTAGGGTGGTGGGTTCGTTGAGATTGCTGGTCTTCCTATGGGGTAAACCTCTTCTTAGCTTCTTCTAGCCTTTCGCTAAATCAACCTAAGTCATCCCTGACTACAGTTGGATGTACATGCATCTGTCTCAGTCAGCTGCTTGTTGGACCTCTAGGAGGACAGCCATGCTAGGCTCCTGTCTGTAAGTATAGCATAACATCAATGAAAGTGTCTGGCCTTGGAGCCTCTCCTTGAGATAGATTCCAAGTTTGGCAGGTCATTGTGTCTCCTTTCCTTCAGTCTCTTTTCCATTTTTGTCCCTGCAGTTCATTCAGAAAGGAACAATTTTGTTCTAGTCTCTTTTGTCAACTAATTTCCTACTAGCTTTGTCCAATATTGAAGTAGTTTTCTCACTTGTTCATGAGGACAAAGCTAAGGAAGGAAACAGAGTACCCTTAACCATTTTTACCACCTTACCTACCTTCTCTAGAATTTGCTGGGTTCTATTTTGTGAGTCCCATGTGGAATGTGGGGCAGCTTTACAAACTTTTCTGTGTTCTCCCATTGTTCATGTGCTCCTGACTTGTGCTTTGCTGAAGTCAGATAGTGTCCAACTCTCTGTTCCTGAAACAAATGGCATTCCCATTTTCTGTTCATTCCTTTAGCTATTTGAAGGACTGAGGGTAGAGATTCTTCACCATCACATATATAAATAAACTCCTTGACTAAAAGATGAAGTTTGTAATAAAACTGTCCTTAGTATGGCTTGTAGTACTTATGACAGTAAATTTTAACATCAATTAAAGGATAAGAGGAAGAGAAAACTAGAATTTAATGTTATCACAACATTTTTGCCTCTGTAACCTCCCAGCTACTTGGTAGCTCTGATCCTAGGGTGTTAGATTACTCTGCTTTGTATTTTCTGTTGTGACAATAATATGTGTTTCATGTACTGCAGATGATGCAATGAAAAAAAATAAAATGAAGGAAGCTATAAAGTGAGATGCATAAGATGAAATGAAAACCTTACATATAAAGCACTCCAATAATAAAGCTGACCTCTCTGTATTGAATGTCAATACTAGTAATGAATTTATCCTTGACTAAATATGAGCACACACAAAATCAAATCTGTTAACATTTATATAAATATACCATTTTATAATTATTTTATTTATATATTTAATGAATTGCTTATTTATGACAAGGGATTCTGAATATTGATTCTTAGCTCCTGCTCCATCTGCCTGACTGGCTTCACATTTTTTAATCCAAAATTTAGAGTATTCATGCCACCTGTCACCACATACTGTCAATAACAAGTTCTTCTACCTGCTTGGGCAATTTCCAACTAGGCTGCTTCCACACTAGAGAAATATATCCTGTCTCATTTAACCCTTATATATTCAGCATGGAAGACAATACACATTCTGCTATTCACATTGTTTTAGAATGTTCTTGTATGCTTAAAAAATTTAATATTCTGCATATATTAAAAACACAATACTTCTAGACACTGAAGACTTCTGAGCAAATTGTTGTTCCTCTTGCTATATGAAAGAAAGACTAAGGTCATTTTCTGAAAATGAGTATTGGTAATTATTTGCTCATTAACCTTTACAATGTCAATGTGTTCTCCATATCAAATTTGGCTAAATGACTGCTGGAGGCAACAGTTAGGGAAGAATTTCACATAGATGAACATATTAATGCTTTACTTAGTTCTAAGCACATTTTGAAGGATTTAGGTGAAAGGTGATATGTGCTAAGAAGAAAATACAAAGTGCTAGAATAATTTCATAGCGAGAATATGAAACTTTGAGAGACAAAGGCAGTTTGCTTTCTAGTCTTTCACATGCCTTTGGTCTTTTTTTCCCAACTTATTATTTTGCTTTCTTCATTTCAATAAAGAATGCATCATAACCATAATGTACAGAGAATGGAAAAATAACTACTAATGTATATCAACATCAGTGTTGGTCAACTTTGAAGGTTACTTAAATAAGAGACCTCCTCCATTCTGAAGGGGGCAATTATTTTACTTCGTTTTTTCCACTTGCATGTGTAAATGTTGTCTTCTGGCTAAAAATCAGATTTTCCATATCTTTTTTCTGTTAAGAATCATCATTGAATTATGAAGAAGTTGCTGCATTTTTAAGGTGCAGGAAGTTATTGTTTAATAAAAAAGCTGCTTCTTAGATGATATCCTTTTATTTGCATGTTAATGGTTTGGGAAATAACTTGCACAAATTAGTTTTACTCAAAGGTTTCAGAATGTGTGCTTATTGAGCATTTAATGTGTTTGTATTTGCTATTGGTTTTTGAACACTGAATGAGGAGAAGTTAAATACAGTCTATCTGCTGAGATCCCAGAAAGACTTTATTTAGCAAATTACCAATATTCACAAAGGTATCTGGTAGTCAATAGTTGATAATGTCAAGATTAATATCAGGGCATTTTTGCTCTCAAGAAAGAAAATTAGAATAACAATACAAAGATTGTTTAAAAGCATATAATTCTAGTATTCTGGACGGTAAAAGAGAAGGGTGAGGCACATACTGAGCTCAAGGACAATCTGAGGTATTTATCGAAAGTCCATCTTTAACAAACAAACTAAACCATATAAAATTTTCTTGGATTAAAAAAATGGCTTAATGAAAAAAAAGACATTTCTTGGCCAGCTTGACAGCTTGAGCCAAATTCCTGGCATCCATGGTAGAATCAAAGAGAAAGAACTACTGCAAATTTTCCACTGACTTAGACATGTTTGCCTTAGCATACACACACACACACACACACACACACACACACACACACACACACACCACATAAACATACATAAAACTGAAACAAATATCATATGGGTATAATTTGAGTCAGATAAAACTTTGTGATAGTTATTTGTACAATTTTATGTTTGAGTTAATATTAATTAAGTAAAACTCTCAGAGTGCCTCTAAACATTTCATGACACTAAAACTTTCCTGAGAATGTTTGCCCTAGGACTTCCCAAATACAAGGACCATGAAGGTTGAGTCTGTGAGTGAAGCTTTCAGATATGTCATTTTCAGCACCAAAGCTGTTCATTTTATGAATATCATCAATCAACTCCTCTTTCTCCTGTCTTGTCCACATCATTCATGCCAGTCAACATCTATGCAATACCTGTTAAGACAGTCAGGTTAATCAAGTGGATGAAGATGTGTGTCAAACCAACGATTTATTCCCAGTCATGTAGACAAGACAATTTGTGGATTAAATTAATATTTTACTCTTCAAAACACTGCAGATGTGTTAAAAAGATTGAACCTTCCAACTTCGGTTAACATCTTAATAAAATATTAACTTCAGTCACATTGAGATTGGGGATAACTTGTCTTCAGCTTATATGCCTGTATGCTCTCTTTAACTTCTGTAGCAACTGAATAGAGCTCTTGTTTGTTTGTGGCTGTTTTTTAAAAAGAAACTCCTCACAAAATTGGATCTGTAATGGTGGCTTGGAGATGAAAAGTACTACCCACTCTTCCAAAAAAAAAATGGGTTCAATTCCCAGGATCCATGTGTTGGACCACAGCTGCCATGAAGTCTAGTCCTAGGTGATTCAACATAATGTTCCTTCTTTTTTAAAATAATTTATTCACTTTACATCCAATATCAGCACCCTCTCCTTCTATTACATTCTCACATAAATTCTCCCTTATTCCCACTTCTCCTCTAAAACAGGTGGAGCTCACATCAAGTTACTGCAGATAGAGCTGCATCCTCTCCCACTATGGCTGGGAAAGGCATCTTAGTTGGGATAATATGATCCACAAGCAGGCAAAAGATTCAGGCACAGCCCTGCTCCAACTTTTGGGTGACCCACATGAAGACCAAACTGCACCTTTGCTACATATGTGTCTACCAACAGCCCATGCTCAATCTTGGGTTAGTAGTTCATTCTGTGGGAGCCCCAAAGTATCCAGGTTAGTTGACTTTATTATTTCTCCTGTGGAATTCTTAACCCCTTTTTAGGTCCCTCAATCCTTCCTCCAACACTTCCACAAGACTCCAGGAAGTCCATCTAATGTTTGACTATTGGTTTATGCATTTGTTTATTGGCTGCTGCATGAAGCCTCTCAAAGGACAGTTATGATAGGCTTCTCTCTGTAAACATGACAGTATATCATTAATAGTATCAGGGACTGCTTCTTACACAGGGATGGGTTTCAATTTCGCCCAGTCATTGGTTGGCTATTCATCCTCTCTATTCAAATCTTTGTCCCTGTACATCTTGTAGGCAGGACATATTTTCACTGGAATGTTTTGAGGGTGGCTTGCTGTCCTTATCCCTTTTCTGGGCTTTGTATTCACAGATTTGACATATTCAGTTGCTAAACTATGGAGATCATCATACTTACAATTTTCAGCCACTTTTTCTTTGGGATTATGACCTTTGTACTCTAGCGGTAGTTTCACAAAATATGTACCTCTCTCAAAATCTCACTTCACCGCAGATTTTCTCAACGTTCTGAATTTTCTTCTTTCCATTGAATCCATGAAGAATTCAGCTATGATAAACTGAAATCCAAACTTGAAAATGTCCTTTATTTTGTTTTAGTAGTCTTGCATCTTCTTACCATATTTCCTTGTTTAAAAACCTCTCTAATTCCTAGTTCTGGTTTACTAACTGAGTGCTAAAGCACAGAGAGCTGGAAATCTTATCACGAAAGGGTACAGCATGCTATTCTGTTATACCGAGTCTTCTGAAACTGTTAGAGAAATTATCAAATGCCTTATCAACTCTACCAATTTTTTTTCTGGTGATGGATTCAGGTTTGAATCTTTAGAATTCTGTAGCCTGGTGATAATACTAAATATATTCCAAAAGACAAATCTTTACAGCTTTAGACTTTCCATATCTAAATAGATATAATTATGGAGTTATTAATCATATTCTGAGCAATAATTTTATTTTAAAATAGAAAGAGCTGCAATATCTAATATAGATGATACACCTTGGCAGTTAAAATATGTTGAGAGGAATTAGTTTAGAGGTTTCATGCATTGTGTGACTACTACTTATACCATATGCATTCTATAAAAGTTTTGTGCATAGCCAGTATTAGGCAGCCTAAGTTATACTCCTTGAATTATCTATTCTCTTTGCCCTTACAAGTCATGTGAAAAGTAAGGGTACAGCTGGAAAGGAGTGAAGAGAACAGACAGCTGAAGAGGAGTACAGAGAGAAGAAGTTCTGAGAGAGCATGGGAGGAAAGACTATAAAACCACAGATAATATTATTATATTGTTATAGCTAATAAAATAGGGAACTGGTCTCTGGGACTCTGAGGATTCAAACAGGGGGTTATGTTATATATGACCCAAAAATAATTCATCAATGATCACAGAAAAGAGAGGCATGGATGAGGAGGATAATAGGAAATCTCTAACTCCTGGAAGACACAGCCATCAAGTAAATCTTAAGCAATAGACTCAAAGTTGATATACAAGCCAGGAAGTGATTAATGAACTCATGAGAAGTAACCTTGAGATGATGACAGAATGGTACATCTGACATAACTTAGGCGTCTGCTAGATCTGTAGGTTTTTGTGTATATTTGAACAACTAGCAGTGAAGAAATGCTTTATTTCCACATCAGCAGTCCCATATAGGAAACTGTTGCTGCTTTTACTAAAAACAGCAGGAACATGGCCGTTCTCTGTCTTCTAACCCATTATTAGCAGATGGTATTAACATTGAACAAACTGTGGGAGACCTGCTTAATGATTTTCTCTCTCTATCTGTACCTTGGCCATATTTATGGACACAGAGACCTGAAAACAAGTATAATTATGGTGTGTTTATCTAAAATATTCACATTATATCTGCTAAAGCACACAGAAAAAAGTTTGGCTGAGGTAAATATCAGATCATATTGGATGTTGTGTTAATGAGTCTTTCAAGGCTGCAATAGCCAAAGTGCAACATTGAGCACTAGATGCCTTAGCAAAAAACAGATGACTAACATAAGACCTGTTTTAAAGTAAATGAAGATTAAATCTTATTCCAAATGTTGAAAGGGCTATAGGTCATTAGAAGAGAAAGTGATTTGTAATAGGTCTTGCTATTAAAGGCATAAAGCAGCCATCAGCATCAGTTCTTATATAAAGTTAGAAGGAAAGAAAGATGTAGAAAAATGTTGAGCAGGCAATTTCTAATTTATCCTTTTATTGTAGAGTTTCTGAGGACCAATAAACTGATGACATGATAAATCAGCAATGATATAAAAATAAACTAAAAAACACATGGACAGCATTTTTTCAATGTTTGATTGTATATGGACCACTTTAGAACTTTTTATTTAATGATTCCAGTTCAAACATAGCAACCCACAGCATAATTCTTTTGTTTTCTCAGAAATTTACTTTATTATACATTTACTGTTATAAATGAGAAGAGAATGAACAGATAATACAGCAAAATACTTCAGAGAACATATTTTCTATGACATTGCTTGTAATACCTCTGTTCTTTCTCTTGAAAGTTTGAAATATGTAGTAATATTTTGTTCCACATCTTCTTTATCCTTCTTTCATTTACCACACTGCCATACTAGATTTCCTTCACCTACCTGGAAATTTGGTATAAAGTGAAAAATGATAGAGATGGAGATAGATTGGAAATGGAAATGGAGATGGTGTTTGAGAGGGAGAGGGAGGGAGAGGGGAGTGGGGATAGGGATTGGTATAGGGATAGAGAAAGAGATAAACGGTGATTTAGATATAAAGATGATAGGTATGTAGGTAGATAAATAGATAGATAGATAGATAGATAGATACATACATACATACATACATACATACATACATAGACAAAGACACAGACAATAGACATAGATATGGTGAGAGATTGCTAGGTTGAATCTAGCAGAGATAGATGGTTGGAAATAGAGATAGAAGAATAGAGATTGGGGAGATGCAATCAAAGACAGATGGATGAAAATGGAGACAGAGAAAGAGATAATGAGAGAAAGAGGTAGATGGGAAAAGAGATAGATTAACATAGAGGCAGATATAGATAGATTATAGATGATAAGTAGATAGATAGCAGACAAATGACAGATAGTTGATAAATAGATAAAATAACAATAGAGAGACAGAAATAGATGATATAGATGCTACATATATAATATAAAGACAGAAGCAGAGAGTCAAATAAAGAGGTAGAAATAGAGAGAAGAGAAAGAGAGAGGAAGAGAGCTGTGGGGGATAGATTAAATTTTATACATAATCTTTCATTAAATTTTACATTTAGTCTTTCATGTGAAGGTTTGAACAATATTTTTTGTTGCTGCTTATTTAATACCCAGGTCAAACCTACATGCTTTCTAATATACACAACCAACTTTTCTATGTCATCTCACTTCTACTTGCTGTTTGTGGTTAATGCCTCTAATGAATCTCCACAAGATAAAACCAGGTCAGCAATGGCCTGCCAGTATGTGCGTGGTGAGTCAAGCCACTTGGGAAGAAGCACAAGTGGGAGAATGAGACAGCTCAATTTTTTTAAATATTTCTCATTGCACATATATAGGCAAAACCATGCATAGATATTATTCACATATAATGATACAGACATACACATACATACATGCACATACATATATTCTATCATAAAACATACATTCAAATGCACATACATACACAAGTACCTCTATTCATAAATAATGAATGAACACATACAAAATAGAGAATAGAAATAAATTAATTTTAAAATGATATGTGTCTAACTGACACTTGCTGAGAATCTCCCTTTCCCACATTTACTCTTTTTACCAAAATCATATATAATTTCAGGACAAACTTTAGTCTTCATTTCCTACAGTTACCACATAGTTGGCAAATTCAGTTTCTACACAAAAAGCTTAATATATCTAATTTTTCAGTCAGTACCAAATTTCTACACCCAAAATTCAGTAGTTTTTAATCTACAAATCATTTATACTTCAACTTATCAGTCTTTTCCCTCTTCCCTGATGATCTTTCACTTTGTTTCCTCAATTACAAATGTGATTTTAGTCAAATTTGAAAGAGTATGTGGAAATGTGCCTGGTTTCATTGCAGATTCAGTTGTGTTATATGATTTTTTATTCTGTAATATATCTCATGTGAGAGTATTTTGCTGAAGCAGAGAAGTGGTGTTAAAATTGCAAAGCTTTTATAAGGCAAAGGACACTGTCAATAAGACAAAATGGCAACCAACAGATTAGGAAAAGGTATTTAACAATCCTACATCTAATAGAGGGCTAATATCAAATATATAAAAAGAACTCAAGAAGTTACAGTCCAGAGAATCACATAACCCTATTAAAAATGGGCACAGAGATAAACAAAGAATTTTCAACTGAGAAATATTGAATGGCCAAGAAACACCTAAAGAAATGCTCAATTTCCTTAGTTATCAAGGAAATGCAAATCAAAACAACTCTGAGTTTCCACCTCACAACAGTCAGAATGACTAAAATCAAAAACTCAAGTGGTAGAAGATTCTGATGAGGATGTGTAGAAAGAGGAATACTCCTCCATTGCTGGTAGAAACAAAGAGAACCATACAAAGAATCAACAAAACCAGGAGCTGGTTCTTTGAGAAAATCAACAAGATAGATAAACCCTTAGCCAGACTGACCAAAGGGCACAGAGAAAATATCCAAATTAACAAACTTAGAAATGAAAAGGGAGATATAACAAGGGAAATTGAGGAAATCCAAAAAATCATCAGATCCTACTACAAGAGCCTGTACTCAATACAACGGGAGAATCTGGAGGAAATGGACAATTTCCTTGAGAGATAACAAATACCAAAATTAAATCAGGACCAACTAGACCATCTAAACAGTCCCATAATGCCTAAAGAAATAGAAGGAGTCATAGAAAGTCTTCCAACCAAAAAAAGCACAGGAGCAGATGGTTTCAGTGCAGAATTCTATCAGACCTTCAAAGAAGAGTTAACACCAATACTCTTCAAACTATTCCACAAAATAGAAACAGAAGGAACATTACCCATTTCCTTCTACGAAGCCACAATTACGCTGATACCAAAACCACACAAAGATCCAACAAAGAAAGAGAACTTCAGACCAATTTCCCTTATGAACATCGATGCAAAAATACTCAATAAAATTCTTGCCAACCGAATCCAAGAACACATCAAAACGATCATCCACCATGATCAAGTAGGCTTTATCCCGTGATGCAGAGTTGGTTCAATATATGGAAATCCATCAATGCAATCCACTACATAAACAAACTCAAAGAAAAAAACACATGGTCATTTCATTGGATGCTGAAAAAGCATTTGACAAAATTCAGCCTCCTTTCATGCTTAAAGTCTTGGAAATAACAGGAATTCAAGGCCCATACCTAAACATAGTAAAAGCAATATACAGCAAACCGGTAGCCAGCATCAAACTAAATGGAGAGAAACTTGAAGCAATCCCACTGAAATCAGGGACCAGACAAGGCTTCCCCCTTTCTCCTTATGTTTTCAATATTGTACTTGAGGTACTAACTCGGGCAATTGAACAACATAAGGAGGTCAAAGGGATACAAATTGGAAAGGAAGAAGTCAAACTATCATTATTTGCAGACAACATGATAGTTTACCTAAGTGACCCAAAAAACTCCACTAGAGGGCTCCTACAGCTGATAAACAACTTCAGCAAAGTAGCAGGTTATAAAATCAACTCAAGCAAATCAGTGGCCTTCCTATACTCAAAGGATAAGCAGGCTGAGAAAGAAATTAGGGAAATGACCCCCTTCACAATAGCCACAAACAGTATAAAATATCTTGGGGTGACTCTTACCAAACATGTGAAAGATCTGTATGACAAGAACTTCAAGACTCTGAAGAAGGAATCGGAAGAAGACCTCAAAAAATGGGTAAACCTCCCATGCTCATGGATCAGTAGAATCAATATAGTTAAAATGGCCATTTTGCCAAAAGCAATATACAGATTCAATGCAATACCCATCAAAATCCCAACTCAATTCTTCACAGAGTTAGAAAGAGCAATTGTCAAATTCATCTGTAAAAACAAAAAACCCAGGATAGCTAAAACTATTCTCAGCAACAAAAGAAAATCTGGGGGAATCAGTATCCCTGACCTCAAGCAATACTACAGAGCAATAGTGTTAAAAACTGCATGGTATTGGTACAGTGACAGACAGGAGGATCAATGGAACAGGATTGAAGATCCAGAAATGAACCCACATACCTATGGCCACTTGATCCTCGACAAAGAGTTTGAAAACATCCAATGGAAAAAAGATAGCCTTTTCAACAAATGGTGCTGGTTCAACTGGAGGTCAGCATGCAGAAGAATGCGAATTGATCCATCCTTGTCTCCTTGTACTAAGCTCAAATCCAAATGGATTAAGGACCTCCACATAAAGCCAGACACTCTGATGCTGGTGAGACTGCAAGCTGGTTCAACCACTCTGGAAATCATCATCTGGCCATTCATCAGAAAATTGGACATAGGACTACTTGAGGACCCAACTATACTAATCCTGGGCATATAACCAGAAGTTGCTTCAACATGAAATAAGGACAAATGTTCCACTATGTTCATAGCAGCCTTCTTTATAATAGCCAGAAGCTGGAAAGAACCCAGATATCTTTCAACAGAGGAATGGATACAGAAAATGTGGTATATTTACACAATGAAGTACTACTCAGCTATTAAAAGCAATGATTCATGAAATTCTTGGGCAAATGGATGGAAATAGAAAATAATATTCTGAGGTAACCCAATCACAAAAGAACACAGATAGTATGAACTCACTGATAAGTGGTTAGTAGCCTAGCAGCCCAGAATACCCAAGAGAATATTCACAGACCACATGAAGCTTGAGAAGAAGGAGCACCAAAGTGTGAGTTCTTCTGTTCTTCTGAGAAGGGGAACAAAATACTCACAGGAGCAAATATGGAGATAATGTGGAGAGAAGATCCTGAAGGAAAGACAATACAGAGACTGTCCCACCTGGGGATTTATCTCATATACAGTCTCCAAACTCTGACACTATTATGGCTGCCCACAAATGCTGGCTGATCAGAGCCGGATATACCTATCACCTGGTAGGCTCTCCTAGTACATGACAAATACAGAGGGGGACACTCTCAGGAAGCCATTGAAGTGAACACAGGGTCCTTGATAGGGGAGCTAGAGAAAGGACCCAAAGAGCTGAAGGGATTTTCAGAGCCACAGGAGGAGCAACAATATGAGTCACCCGGTACTCCCAGAGCTCCCAGAGACAAAACCATCAACCAAAGATTACACATAGATCTCCCCATGGCTCCAGACACAGCAGGAGACAACGGTCTTGATAGACACCAAAGGGAGGAGAGGCCCTTGGTCCTGGAAAAACTTGATGTAGTAATATAGAGGAATACCAGGACAGGGAAGCAAAGAGGGGTTGATTGGGGAAGGGGAGATGGCTTATGGGATTTTCAGGGGAGGTGGCATCCAGGAAAGGGGACAACATTTGAAATGTAAATAAAGAATATACCTAATTTAAAAAAAAGAACAGCTACTGCTAGTGTTTGGTGTTTTGCTAGTGTACCTGACTGCTGTCAAGGTTTAAAAATTAGGTTGCAGTTTGTTCTGTCAACAGGTCCACATCTCCATTGTCCTATTAGCCATCTTCCTTCCCTACCTTTGGTGAGTGGGCTTTAAGAGACATTGAAACATTTAAGAACTATTACTAAAGTAGATTTTGAAAAATATTAGACTACAGGTGCCTGAGGAGGACAGAGGAAAATTTGGAGGAGTCAATTCTCCTTTTCCACTGTGGATAAGAATCCTACTCAGATGTCATATGAACCTTTACCCACTTACCCTGTTTACCTGACACCATATTCTTTTATTAAAATATAATACATATTCTTCTTTAAATGAAAGGATCTATGGATTATTATGTTGCTTTATGATTCTTCAATGAAGCTAATAGGGGTATATATATATATATATACCCCTATTATATATATATCAACCAACCAGGCCCCCAAGCTCCCAAGGACTAAACCACCAACCAAAGAGTGTACATGGTGCGGGAGCGGGGAGGGATACTCATGGCTCCAGCTGGATATGTAGTAAAGGATGGCCTTGTCAGGCATCAATAAGAATGGAGCCTCTTGGTCCTATAGAGGCTCAATGACCCAGAGTAGGTGAATGCTAGGGAGAAGAGGTGGGAGTGGTGGGCAGGTGGAAGTGTACCCTCATAGAGGCATGGGGAGAGGAGAGGGGATGGGCATTTGTGGAAGGGAAACTTGGTAGCAAGATAGCTTTTGAAATGTGAAAAAATAAAGTAACCAATAAAAAAATTAAAACCTCTAAAACTGAAAAACAACTAGCAAAGATGCCCATGTACATTTTTTCTTTGGTGCACATCAAGGTCTATGTCACTCTACATCTTTTCTTCATTTTCCACTATTCACTTCAAGTGTCTTCTCCATACTCAACACTAGGAGAATATGAAGAAAAGTTACAATCTCTTTATGTTCTTTACCCTTGCACCTACAACTCTGAAATTTCTACCACATCTCTATCTGAGATCTGTGTTGCATATAAAATTTTGCTTAACTGTTAAGGCTATTCATATTCACTAATGCAAAGGTCTAAAAATATTCCATGAAATGTTTTACTTTAAGTGATCATCATATTTAGAATCCACTTATTTTACAATTAAACATTTGCACAAATACAATTATATTTCAACATTTTTATGCATGTGTACATATACATATGTGATGTCTAGTTTTATGTCCACTTTACACAAGCTAGAATTATCTATAAAGAAACTTCAATTAAGAAAATGCATCCATAAGATAAAGCTGTGAAACCATTTTCTTAATTTGTGATTGATGGGGAGAACCCAGCCCATAGCATTTTGTAATTCATTAATTTATATTCAGGTTTTAAAGGACATGATCAGTAAAGTTAAGCAATTTCACAACACAATAAAAAATTTCAGATAAGTTTTTTTTCTATTCACACATGAAGATAACATAATTCTATAGAATTATAAATATTCTCTAATTTCTGTAGTTGTTAGAATTTAATATGTTATAATCCCGAGAAAAATTGCTAAAATATAAGAACTCCATAGCTCCATATTTTCTCATACTTATTTATTTTTCCAAATACTATCTTTGCCTTCCATATTAGCACACATTTCTATCTTCTGTTTCTATAGGCATTGGGAAATCACTCTTCTTGTCAAATTTCTTAATTTTGGAGTGATAGCGGCTTTGAGTTAACAAAAAAAATCTATGTAAAAGTATAACTTGAACTCATCTCTGCTGATTTCTGGTCTGAGAGTCAGCTAATTGTCGCTACAATTTTTTATAATAGATGACACCTTTTATTAATCTCATTAATAAAAAGGAAAATTTATAGAACTTCAATTTGGCAAAAGTCATAGGCTTTAAAGTCCAAAGCTTCAACAGGAAGCACCTGTGTCCATTTTCCTAGGTAAAAGCATTATCTTGATGAAAATGCAATTTCTGTGAGAAGACAGAGTGATCAATTTAAAACAAAGCCAGAAGAATTAGCCTCATATACATGGTGTGCAATCATCTTAATTAGCAGATAAGCCAGGAGACATAGCATCTCTTCTTTGTTCAACTATTCACAAAGCACCAGGAGGAAAGAGATGGCATGGCAATCTGGAAGGATCAACAGCACCAATAAAAATTCTGCTGACATCCAAGATGCACATCAGGTATAATTTGTTCATGGTCCAGAATACTGAGCAATTTGGAAAGGAAATCAAGTACTAAATCCCTTTGCATTCAAAAGGTGCAAAGAATTAGTGGAGTTAATAGGTTTCATGGAAGCATTTGCTGGTAGTGTGCTCTGACTGAATGCAAAGACTAACCTTGTAATTGCAGAATAATGAAGCATAATCCAGGTCAGGGATCAGGAACTCCATGAATGCCAATAGCTTTATCAGCTAAGATAGATGTGATAAAACTATTTATTCCAAACAAGATGATCTGGTCACAGGTCCATATATTTTCCTATTAGAATAATATGTTTATAACAATGGTGTATAAGAGAAGCACAAAATACAAAATAAAAATCTGAGTTACATTATATAGTCATGGCTAAATATCCAATATTCCAGTAAAAATTATGTTTCTGCTGTTAGTAAACAAGATTATTATGTATTCAGGGGTTGCTATTATCTCAGAGGCAACAGGTTGAAAATTGTCTATGCTATTATTCCATGATCTAACTTTTTGAGAAAGAAGAGATAGGGTGTTTCTATAAGAAAGCTAAGTTGTATCTTATATTGTGAAAAAATATAAGGTGTTTCACAGACAGGCACAGAGGCCTCTATGATATGAGCAATTCTTCAGGTGAAAGTCTCTGTTTTTTAGGACATTCTAAGTTTTGGTAAGTTAACAGTTAATGCTAACTAGAACACTCCATCCCTCATCATCTTGAAAGAAAAGTACATGACTTTAAGTCATAATATTTAAATAAAATTTCCACAACTGTTAATATCATAGTATAAAACCATTCAACTTTCAGATGTCTCATAGTCTTCAAAATTTCACTTATTAATATACTTACTGATATAACAGAACTAAGAAACTCTCCAACTCTCCCAGGTGGTTCAGACTGGTTTTGTTTGTTTGTTTCTTCATTTGTTTTAATGGTCTGTTGGAGTATAGGAATCAGTTATGTTAGCTTGAAACAAATATTGTGACTTTTGGAAACATGAAAATTTCCACTCAGAGGAATTAACAATTACGTTTAATTTTGAAACTTATCCTTTATATCGAATCAGCAACTTATCAGGAACAAAAGCTAATCAACTATTCTACACATCTCTAGAATATATTATGCATCTTCACTCAAACCATGTTTGTGTGTTCATATGCCTAACCCAGGAAGATGCTCATAGCTCAGCCACCGTTATAACCTACATTCTCCTAAATTCAGAATCTCCAACTTGATGCTTATGGTATAATAGAAATAGGCATATGCTCTAGAAACTGTCTGATTGTATCCTGGTGTCAGGATACAATCAGTGTTAGGCATATTATTGCACCTATTTTATATCATAATATACCAAAATATAGCCTACTTTCTTTCAAAACTTAAATCATTTTACCATCTGGCTAAATAAAGGTTAAATGTTTAGATTTATAAAATTGCTATTAATAATTAAGTAAATAGAAACTATTTAGGTGACATAATGCAAAAGTTTTAAAATTAATGTAGTAAAGATTCATTTGTTTGAAAGCTTTGTTCATCCATGTGATTTCATAGCATGGACAGTTTATTTGGTGTTAGCACAAACTCATGGTTTCTTGTGCAAATAGAAAAGGATTCTACTAACTTGACTATTCTCCAGAACCCTTTTTGTCAATACTTCAAATCTACTCTTTCAAGTAGAAAGGTAACACTACCAGGATCATTGACAGGCTCCTGTCCTATAGTGTCACACTCTCACCAATTACCCTGAAATCACCTGATTGAAAAAGGAATACTAAACATTTCTATACAACTCAAAGGAAAATAAAAATCCTTTATTGATTCTAGTTTTTAATTCATAATTAATAACTTTATTATAGCCTTTAGGCACATGATAACATCTCATTATAAAAGAGTCTGCAGTCTGACAAAAAATATCAGAAACTTCTTTGTTTTATACTTGAGAAATGCAATTTTGCTAAAAAGAGAGCAAAAATAAAACTGCATGTATTTTTCTGAAGAAAATAACTGAAAAAAATTCTTTGGTAATCATTATAGAAAATCTTATTAGCAAAAGAAATTTTCCATTGATTCTCAACACTCAGGTGATCACTCATAAGCATCTATAACTCTTGTTAACCAGTGATACAGTACCTTCACTGTACCAGAAACGTGAACAGAGGTAACTGATCTCCTTTATGACTGATACCGAATGAGAAGTAGTTGAAGAAATCAAGTACATGTTATTCCTTTTGATGTAATGACACAGTTATGAAAAGTACTTTACTATGCATCACTTCTTAATGGGTTCATCATCTTCTCATTGTACTACAGACTGAGAACCAACTTTCACCATAAGAACAAGTGAGAGACACACTGAATACAAACTACACATGCATAGATTTAAAGGCATAGCCACTAAATTAGTTCTTTAGTAAAGGAAATACACTTAATCCATGTTAATATTGCTAGATATAACTTACACTTCCCAAGAACAAAGAATAAGCTTACTCAGAGTAGTGTATATAAAAATAACTTCCCATTCTGACTTAGTCAATTTGAATATGTCTTGCTCTTTGAATTAAGGCTGGCTTTTAGCACTATTTTATTAGAATTCAATATAGAACAAAATATATAAGGTGGTAGTCAATGAATTTTTATACATTTCATACATATGAAATAATATGCATTACTCAGATGTAGCCTAATACTCCTGTTCACCACCTCTTCTACACCACCCAATCAGTTCCTCATGCAGCTACCATATAGAGCTCTAACCTATGACATTTCAAAGCTCTGCATCTATATATTTATAAATAGCTTTTTTTTTTCAAATTTGGGGAAGACATTTATTGTAAGTTGGAAAAGGGTGATAATGACGAAATTTGGGAAAGTATATACATTCAGTGTACCATTTGTGGAATTTTCCAATTAATAGTTGAAATATAAAATGATATGAGTGAAATACAATTATTAATTTATATTTAAAGATGGACTCAGTGTCATACTCTTTCCAATAGATAGGTCATCTGGACAAAAATACAAACAGAAAAACATTAAAATTACTTGAAAATAAACAAGAGCACAAATACATTCCTTAATGATTTAATTCAAAATTTTGGAAAAGCAAGAACAAACCTAATTTAAAAACAGTTAATGGCAATTAAAATAATAATTAAAAAGGAATGTCAGGGGTGGGTTGTGGGAGATAATGTGGTGAAAAGAGTACCATCATCAGTTTTGTTGGGATTTCAACCTGGGGTAGCCATTCTCCTGACCACAGTCTCAACCCCCCATTCCTCCCAGATCTCCCCACCTTTCCTCTCACCTTGATATACCCCCTCTTCATTTTCTCTTCACAAAAGAGTAAATCATCAAGAGACTAGAGCCAAGCAAGGCAAAAAAAAATACAATAAGAAAAGGCAAAAGCTCTCCTCTTTAGGCTAGAGAAGAGAATGCAATACGTGGAAACTTCTGCTTGAGTCAGGACTACATCCATAACCTCTCCTCAACATGATCTAAATAAGGTCAACAGCAGACATGCTAAAGGTGATTTGGGACAGCACACTTGGAATCAATATTTAGCAAAAAAGCACTAAAGGATACTGATAGTGGGAAAAATAATGTTTTCCAATAATTGATTATTCAATACCAAATGGCCAGTACTGACAACATACATAAGAATAATGTTATACAGATTGTGCAGGTTATATTTAGAAATATGTACCTATGTATATACACATGTATTTATTTCAAAAACTTAATGAAAAAAGGAGACATGAATTAGATAAACAGTGATGATGGTTACATTGTAGAATCTAAGGGAAGAAAATAAAAGAGAGAAAGAATATACTTATTGTATATCCTCAAAAATAAAGGAAAATAGAAAGTCAAAATTGTAATTAATTGGAAAACATTAGAATTATTGATTAGGGAATCAATTTCAGAAAATATATTTTGTTATTTAAATATGTCTACAAAATTTGTCCTAGAATTCTTTTTATGTTTAGGATTATAAGGCATGAATAAAATAGTTTTCTTTTTTTTTATTCGATATAATTTATTTACATTTCAAATGATCTCCCCTTTCTAGCCCCCCCACTCCCCGAAAGTCCCGTAAGCGCCCTTCTCTTCCCCTGTCCTCCCACCCACCCCTTCCCACTTCCCTGTTCTGGTTTTGCCGAATACTGTTTCACTGAGTCTTTCCAGAACCAGGGGCCACTCCTCCTTTCTTCTTGTACCTCATTTGAGGTGTGGATTATGTTTTGGGTATTCCAGTTTTCTAGGTTAATATCCACTTATTAGTGAGTGCATACCATGATTCACCTTTTGAGTCTGGGTTACCTCACTTAGTATGATATTCTCTAGCTCCATCCATTTGCCTAAGAATTTCATGAATTCATTGTTTCTAATGGCTGAATAGTACTCCACTGTGTAGATATACCACATTTTTGCATCCACTCTTCTGTTGAGGGATACCTGGGTTCTTTCCAGCATCTGGCAATTATAAATAGGGCTGCTATGAACATAGTAGAACATGTATCCTTATTACATGGTGGGGAGTCTTCTGGGTATATGCCCAGGAGTGGTATAGCAGGATCTTCAGGAAGTGAGGTGCCCAGTTTTCGGAGGAACCGCCAGACTGCTTTCCAGAGTGGTTGCACCAATTTGCAACCCCACCAGCAGTGGAGGAGTGTTCCTCTTTCTCCACACCCTCTCCAACACCTGCTGTCTCCTGAATTTTTAATCTTAGCCATTCTGACTGGTGTAAGATGAAATCTTAGGGTTGTTTTGATTTGCATTTCCCTAATGACTAATGAAGTTGAGCATTTTTTAAGATGCTTCTCCGCCATCCGAAGTTCTTCAGGTGAGAATTCTTTGTTTAACTCTGTACCCCATTTTGTAATAGGGTTGTTTGGTTTCCTGGAGTCTAACTTCTTGAGTTCTTTATATATATTGGATATTAGCCCTCTATCTGATGTAGGATTGGTGAAGATCTTTTCCCAATTTGTTGGTTGCCGATTTGTCCTCTTGATGGTGTCCTTTGCCTTACAGAAACTTTGTAATTTTATGAGGTCCCATTTGTCAATTCTTGCTCTTAGAGCATACACTATTGGTGTTCTGTTCAGAAACTTTCTCCCTGTACCGATGTCCTCAAGGGTCTTCCCCAGTTTCTTTTCTATTAGCTTCAGAGTGTCTGGCTTTATGTGGAGGTCCTTGATCCATTTGGATTTGAGCTTAGTACAAGGAGACAAGGATGGATCAATTCGCATTCTTCTGCTTGCTGACCTCCAGTTGAATCAGCACCATTTGTTGAAAAGGCTACCTTTTTTCCATTGGATGTTTTCAGCCTCTTTGTCGAGGATCAAGTGGCCATTGGTGTGTGGGTTCATTTCTGGATCTTCAATCCTGTTCCATTGATCCTCCTTCCTGTCACTGTACCAATACCATGCAGTTTTTAACACTATTGCTCTGTAGTATTGCTTGAGGTCAGGGATACTGATTCCCCCAGATTTTCTTTTGTTGCTGAGAATAGTTTTAGCTATCCTGGGTTTTTTGTTGTTCCAGATGAATTTGATAATTGCTCTTTCTAACTCTGTGAAGAATTGAGTTGGGATTTTGATGGGTATTGCATTGAATCTGTATAGTGCTTTAGGCAAAATGGCCATTTTAACTATACTGATTCTCCCAATCCATGAGCATGGGAGGTTTTCCCATTTTTTGAGGTCTTCTTTCATTTCCTTCTTCAGAGTCTTGAAGTTCTTGTCATACAGATCTTTCACATGTTTGGTAAGAGTCACCCCAAGATACTTTATACTGTTTGTGGCTATTGTGAAGGGGGTCATTTCCCTAATTTCTTTCTCAGCCTGCTTATCCTTTGAGTATAGGAAGGCCACTGATTTGCTGGAGTTGATTTTATAACCTGCCACTTTGCTGAAGTTGTTTATCAGCTGTAGGAGCTCTCTAGTGGAGTTCTTTGGGTCACTTAGGTAGACTATCATGTCGTCTGCAAATAATGATAGTTTGACTTCTTCCTTTCCAATTTGTATCCCTTTGACCTCCTTATGTTGTCGAATTGCCCGAGCTAGTACCTCAAGTACAATATTGAAAAGATAAGGAGAAAGGGGGCAGCCTTGTCTGGTCCCTGATTTCAGTGGAATTGCTTCAAGTTTCTCTCCATTTAGTTTGATGCTGGCTACCGGTTTGCTGTATATTGCTTTTACTATGTTTAGGTATGGGCCTTGAATTCCTGTTCTCTCCAAGACTTTAAGCATGAAAGGAAGCTGAATTTTGTCAAATGCTTTTTCAGCATCCAATGAAATGACCATGTGGTTTTGTTCTTTGAGTTTGTTTATGTAGTGGATTGTATTGATGGATTTCCGTATATTGAACCAACCCTGCATTCCCGGGATAAAGCCTACTTGATCATGGTGGATGATCGTTTTGATGTGTTCTTGGATTCGGTTTGCAAGAATTTAATTGAGTATTTTTGCATCGATGTTCATAAGGGAAATTGGTCTGAAGTTCTCTTTCTTTGTTGGATCATTTTGTGGCTTTGGTATCAGCGTAATTGTGGCATCGCAGAAGGAATTGGGTAGTGTTCCTTCTGTTTCTATTTTGTGGAATAGTTTGAAGAGTATTGGTGTTAACTCTTCTTTGAAGGTCTGGTAGAATTCTGCACTGAAACCATCTGGTCCTGTGCTTTTTTTGGTTGGAAGACTTTCTATGACTCCTTCTATTTCTTTAGGCATTATGGGACTGTTTAGATGGTCTAGTTGGTCCTGATTTAATTTTGGTATTTGGTATCTGTCAAGGAAATTGTCCATTTCCTCCAGATTCTCCAGTTGTGTTGAGTACAGGCTCTTGTAGTAGGATCTGATGATTTTTTGGATTTCCTCAGTTTCCGTTGTTATATCTCCCTTTTCATTTATAAGTTTGTTAATTTGGATACTTTCTCTGTGCCCTTTGGTCAGTCTGGCTAAAGGTTTATCTATCTTGTTGATTTTCTCAAAGAACCAGATCCTGGTTTTGTTGATTTTTTTTATGGTTCTCTTTGTTTCTACTTGATTGATTTCAGCCCTGAGTTTGACGATTTCCTGCCTTCTACTCCTCCTGGGCAAAATAGCTTCTTTTTGTTCTAGGGCTTTCAGGTGTGTCATTAAGCTGGTAATGTATGCTCTCTCCATTTTCTTTTTGGAGGCATTCAGGGCTATGAGTTTTCCTCTTAGCACTGCTTTCATTGTGTCCCATAGATTTGGGTATGTTGTGTTTTCATTTTCTTTGTGTTCTAAAAAGTCTTTAATTTCTTTCTTTATTTCTTCCTTGACCAAGGTATCATTGAGTAGAGTATTGTTCAGTTTCCACGTGTATGTGGGTTTTCTGTTGTTTCTGTTGCTATTGAAGACCACTTTTACTCCATAGTGATCAGATAGGAGGCATGGGATTAGTTCTATCTTCTTATATTTGTTGAGGTCTGTCTTGTGACCAATTATATGGTCGATTTTGGAGAAGGTACCATGAGGTGCTGAGAAAAAGGTATATTCTTTTGTTTTAGGATAGAATGTTCTATATATATCTGTTAAATCTAATTGGTCCAAAGCTTCAATTAGTTTCATTGTGTCCCTGTTTAGTTTCTGATTTCCTGATCGGTCCATTGAGGAAAGTGCAGTGTTGAAGTCACCCACAATTATTGTGTTAGGTGCAATGTGTGCTTTTAGTTTTAATAAAGTTTCTTTTACGAAAGAGGGTGCCCTTGCATTTGGGGCATAGATGTTCAGGATTGACAGTTCTTCTTTTTGTATTTTTCCTTTGACCAGCAAGAAGTGTCCCTCAGGGTCTTTTTTGATGACTTTGGGTTGAAATTCAATTTTATCTGATATTAAAATGGCTACTCCAGCTTGTTTCCTGAGACCATTTGCTTGTAAAATTGTCTTCCAGCCTTTTACTCTAAGGTAATGTTTGTCTTTGACCCTGAGGTGTGTTTCCTGTAAGCAGCAAAATGTAGGGTCCTGTTTACAGATCCATTCAGTTAGTCTGTGTCTTTTTATTGGGGCATTAAGTCCATTGATGTTAAGAGATATTAAGGAATAGTGGTTGTTACTTCCTATCATTTTTGTCGTTATTTTTTAAATTTGAATGCTTAACTTCTTTTGGGTTTCATGAAAGGTTACTATCTTGCTTTTTCCAGGGTGAAGTTTTCGTCCTTGTATTGGTGTTGTCCTCCTATTATCCTTTGTAGGGCTGGGTTTGTGGATAGATATTGGGTAAACTTGGTTTTGTCATGAAATATCTTAGTTTCTCCATCTATGGTGATTGAGAGTTTTGCTGGATATAGTAGTTTTGGTTGGCATTTGTGTTCTCTTAGAGTCTGCCTGAGATCTGCCCAGGACCTTCTAGCCTTCATAGTCTCAGGTGAAAAGTCTGCTGTGATTCTGATAGGTCTTCCTTTATATGTTACTTGGCCTTTTTCTCTTACTGCCTTTAGTATTCTTTCTTTGTTTAGAACATTTGGTGTTTTGATTATTATGTGACGGGAAGTATTTCTGTTCTGGTCCAGTCTGTTTGGAGTTCTGTAGGCTTCTTGTATATTCATGGGCATCTCTCTCTTTAGGTTAGGGAAGTTTTCTTCCATAATTTTATTGAAGATATTCGCTGGTCCTTTAAGTTGTAAATCTTCACTCTCATCTATGCCTATAATCCTTAGGTTTGGTCTTCTCATTGTGTCCTGGGTTTCCTGGATATTTTGGGTTACAAGCTTTTTGCATTTTTGCATTTTCTTTAACTGTTGAGTCCATGGTTTCTATGGAATCTTCAGCATCTGAGATTCTTTCTTCTATCTCTTGTATTCTGTTGTTGATATTTGCATCTCTGTCCCCTGATTTCTTCCCAAGGCTTTCTATCTCCAAAGTTGTCTCCCTTTGAGTTTTCTTAGTTGTTTCTACTTCTGATTTTAGATCCTGAATGGTTTTGCTTAGCTCCTTCACTTGCTTGTTTGTGCTTTCCTGTAATTCTTTAAGAGATTTTTGTGTTTCCTCTTTCATGGCCTCAGCCTGTTGACCAAAGTTCTCCTGTATTTCTTTAAGAGATTTTTGTGTTTCGTTTTTCATGACCTCAGCCTGTTGACCAAAGTTCTCCTGTATTTCTTTAAGTGTTTTTTGCATTTCCTCCTTGTTGGCTTTTGTATTCTCCTGGATTTGTTTCAATGATTTTTTTTGTTTCCCTTGCAAGGGCTTCTAACTTTTGATCCATTTTCTCCTGAATTTCATTAAGTATGTCCTTCATGTGTTCCTGTACCAGCATCATGACCAGTGATTTTAAATCCTAATCTTGTTTTACTGGTGTGATGGGGTATCCAAGACATGTTGTTAGAGGAGAATTGGGTTCAGATGTTGCCATATTGCCTTGATTTCTGTTAGTGACGTTCCTGCATTTGCCTTTTGCCATCTAGTTCTCACTGGTGTTAGTTTGTCTTGTCAGTGCTGGACTCCCCAGTGCAAGCTGCCCCTTCCCAGTTGGCCTCTGGTGCACAGCTTACCTCCTGCACTGCTTTTAGACAGTGTGCTGCTTCCCAGGCTGTTCAGATCCCGAAGAAGGCACCCGAAGGCTCCCACTGGCACCCGCTGGATTCACTGGAGCACACTGACTTTTCCCAGCTTGCCGCCCGGAGGCCCAGCTAGCCTCTTGCAGGACTTGGAGATGTGATGCTGCCGCCCAGGCTGATCTGGATCCGGAAGCGGAGAGAATAGAGCTAAGGGCTTCCGCCTGAGGCCTTGCCCCAGATTGTGTCTGTGGACCAGTTGGAACCCGTGTCCACCCCAGGGAGTGCTGACAGTGTAGGCTGCTGTGACCTCCCCTGTGTTCCGCTCACTCCTCTGGGCAGCCGATCCGCCAACCGGGCTGGCGCACACAAGGTTAGCCTGGCCGCCCAGGCCCTGAGTCCAGGCAAAAGCCTGGGAGGCCAAGGTCCAAGCAAAGTTCCCCTAGGGCTATGACTGTTAATTGGGTCCGCCAGGTGACTAGGATGGTGGGCGTGCGCGCCTGCGCTCCCTGAAAGAGCCGGGAGAGTCTGCTGTGCTAACAACCTCCTTGGTGGGTTGACTCACAGATGGCCCACCAAGCCACCCAGTTCTTGGGGTCAGTCCTGTGCCTTTTGGGGCCTAGACCCCCGCTTTGTTAGTCTCAGGCTATACCTGTTACATGTCTGCCCGCCAGAGCTCTCTGTCGTCCTGCAGGCAAAATGGCGGTGCGTGCGCAGGCCTGGGCAAAAAACCTCCTGGCTGGGTTGGCACCCGGATGGCCCCCCGACCAGCCCAGGGCCTGGGTGCAGGCCAACGCCCGTCGGGCTCAGACCACCGCGGCGTTGGCCTCGGATTATGTTTGTGTACCTCAGTCTGTCTGATCCCTGGACTCCGAAACCAAGATGGATGCACCTCTCCTGACTGGTGGGAGGCCGAGTTCTGAAGTGGCTTCCGTGCAGGAAAGGCGCCGTACAACTGCAGCTGCTTGCCGCCCGGCTGGTCAGGGAAGGTCAGTGGTCGTGGGCGCAGGGCCTAAGTGGACCCTGTGTCGCCTTGGTTCCACTGCTGATGGCCCTTCAGCTGGACCAGCCACTTGTGCACTGCCGCCGCCGCCGCCACCCCCGCCGGAAGTCTAAAACTATAAATAGCTTGTTAATAATTTGTTTTATTAAAATATTTAAAATAGTTTAACAATGGTATCACATGATTTAAAATTTCTCACCCATAAATTCGGTATCTCAAATGTTCATGTTAATAACTTTTACTTATCTATTATTTCACTAAAACTTTTTCCAACTGAGGAGAGTGATACTTTATCTTAAAAAGTTAATTTTCTCTTTATTTATGTCTTCATGTTTTGTGAGTTTAAGAAGACCATTAAACATTGTTTAAACCCTCAGAGTTAGAGTTAACAAGTAATAGTAAGTCACTGGACATGTTTGGTGGAAATAGAAATCAGGTCCTCAAAAAGGTCAGTAAGTACCCCTAAGCACTGAGCCATTACTTTACCCACTCAAAACATTTTTAGATCAAATTATCCTTACTTTTTCTATGTGGGGTTTAACACATAACAAGCTTGTGAATAATATAAAGGATAGCTGTGAATACTCAGACTAGCTTCACTCTAAAGGCAGGTTTATACCTGGTATCTGGTTTTAGATTGAAGCTGAATCTTTTCTTTTTCTAGCTTAGCTTTTTGCCCCTAGATATTTGAAACTGGAATCCTGTGAAATGTGCTTTGCATTCTATCACCCTTCATAAGCATCACTCGGGCTTGCTAAATTCTTATGGCAAATAATCAGTTAATTCTTTTCTGCTTACTTCTCTATTCTAGGACTCTACTGCTTAAAAGAATTCCCTTACTTGCTGAAATCAAACTTATTTTATTGATATACTTTTTATTTACATTGCAAATGATTTCCCCTTTTCTGGGTCCCCACTCCCCGCAAGTCCCATAAGCCCTCTTCCACCCCCCTATTCTTCCATCCACCCATTCCCACTTCCCTGTTCTGGAATTCCCCTATATTCTTGCACTGAGTCTTTCCAGAACCAGGGGCCACTTCTCCATTCTTTTTGGACATCATTTAATTTGTGGATTATGTCCTGGGTATTCAAAGTTTCTAGGCTAATATCCACTTATCAGTGAGTGCATACCATGATTGATCTTTTGGGACTGGGTTACCTCACTTAGTATGATGTTCTCCAGCTCCATCCATTTGTCTAAGAATTTCATGAATTCATTGTTTCTAATGGCTGAATAAATATACCACTTTTTTTGTATCCATTCCTCCATTGAAGGACACCTAGGTTCAGCTTCTGGCTACTACAAATAGGGGTGCTATGAACACAGTGGAGCATGTGTGCTTATTGTATGATGAAGAATCCTCTGGACATATGCCCAGGAGTGGTATAACAAGGTCCTCAGGAAGTGACATACCCAGTTTTCTGTGGAACCGCCAGACTGATTTCCAAAGTGGTTGCACCATCTTGCAATCCCACCAGCAGTGGAGGAGTGTTCCTCTTTCTCCACATCCTCGCCAACACCTGCTGTCTCCTGAGTTTTTGACCTTAGCCATTCTGACTGGTGTGAGGTGAAATCTCAGGGTTGTTTTGATTTGCATTTCCCTAATGATTAATGATGTTGAACATTTCTTAAGGTGTTTCTCAGCTCTCCAAAGTTCTTCATGTGAAAATTCTTTGTTTAGCTCCATACCCCACTTTTTAATGGGGTTATTTGTTTCTCTGGGTTCTACTTTCTTGAGTTCTTTATATATATTAGATATTAGCCCTCTGTTGGTTTTAGGCTTGGGGAAGATCCTTTCCCAGTCGGTTGGTTGACATTTTGTCCTTTTGACTGTGTCCTTTGCCTTACAGAATCTTTGTAGTTTTATGAGGTCCCATTTGTCAATTCTTGATCTTAGAGCATAAGCTATTGGTGTTCTATTCAGGAACTTTTCCCCTGTGCCCATGTCCTCCGGGGTCTTCCCCAGTTTCTTTTCACTTAGTTTCAGTGTGTCAGGTTTTATGTGGAGGTCCTTGTTCCATTTGGAGTTGAGCTTGGTACAAGGAGATAAGAATGGATCCATGCACATTCTTCTGCATGCTGACCTCCAATTGAACCAGAACCATTTGATGAAAAGACTATCTTTTTTCCACTGGATGCTTTCAGCTCCTTTGTCAAAGACCAAGTGACCATAGGTGTGTTGGTTCATTTCTGGGTCTTCAATCCTATTCCATTGATATGCTTGTCTGATATTGTACCAATACCATGCAGTTTTTTAATCACTATTGCTCTGTAGTAGAGTTTAAAGTGTGGGATACTGAATCCCCCTGAAGTTCTTTTACTGTTGAGAATAGTTTTAGCTATCCTGGGTTTTTTGTTATTCCAGATGAATTTGAGAATTGCTCTTTCTAGCTCTATGAAGAACTGGGTTGGGATTTTTATGGAGATAGCATTCAATCTGTAGATTGCCTTTGTCAAGATGGCCATTTTAACTATATTAATCCTGCCAATCCACGAGCATGGAAGGTTTTTCCATTTTCTGAGATCTTCTTCGATTTCCTTCTTCAGAGATCTGAAGTTCTTGTCATATAGGTCTTTCACTTGTTTGGTTAGAGTCACCCCAAGATACTTTATGCTCTTTGTAGCTATTGTGAAGGGGGTCATTTCCCTAATTTCTTTCTCAGTTTGCTTATCCTTTGAATATATAAAGGCTACTGATTTGCTTGCATTGATTTTGTAGCCAGCCACTTTGCTGAAGTTGTTTATCAGATGAAGAAGTTCTCTAGTAGAGTTTTTAGGGTCACTTAAGTATACGGTCATATCATCTGCCAATGATAGTTTGACTTCTTCCTTTCCAATTTGTATCCCTTTGACTTCCATATGTTGTCTAATTGCTCTAGCTAGGACTTCAAGAACTATATTGAAAAGATATGGAGAGAGGGGGCAGCCTTGTTTACTCCCTGATTTTAGTGGGATTTCTTCAAGTTTCTCTCCATTTACTTTGATGTTGGCTACCGGTTTGCTGTATATTGCTTTTACTTTGTTTAGATATGGGCCTTGGATTCCTGTCCTTTTCAAGACTTTTAGCATGAAAGGATGCTGAATTTTGTCAAATGCTTTTGCAGCATCTAATGAAATGATCATGTGTTTTTTTTCTATGAGTTTGTTCATGTAGTGGATAGCATTTATGGATTTCCTTATATTGAACCATCCCTGCATCCTTGGGATGAAGCCTACTTGATCATGGTGGATGATCGTTTTGATGTGTTCTTGGATTCGGTGGTCAAGAATTTTATTTAGTGTTTTTTCATCAATATTCATAAGGGAAATTGGCCTGAAATTCTCCTTCTTAGTTGGATCTTTGTGTGGTTTTGGTATCAGCGTAATAGTGGCTTCAAAGAAGGAGTTGGGTAGTGTTCCTTCTGTTTCTATTTGGTGGAAAAGGTTGAAGAGTATTCGTGTTAAGTCTTCTTTGAAGGTCTGATAGAATTCTGCACTGAAGCCGTCTGGTCCTGTGCTTTTTTTGGTTGGAAGGCTATCTATGCCCCCTTCTATTTCTTTAGGGCTTATGGGTCTGTTTAGATGGTCTTTTTGATCCTGGTTTAATTTTGGTAATTGGTATCTGTCTAAGAAAATGTCCATTTCCTCCAGATTCTCCAGTTGTGTTGAGTATAGGTTTTTGTAGTAGGATCTGATGATTTTTTGAATTTCCTTGGTTTCTGTTGTAGTATCTCCGTTTTCTTTTTTAATTTTGTTAATTTGGATACTTTCTCTGTGCCCTTTGGTTAGTCTGGCTAAGGGTTTATCTATCTTGTTGATTTTTTTCAAAGAACCAGCTTTTGGTCTTGTTGATTCTTTGTATGGTTCTCTTGGTTTCTACTTGATTGATTTCAGCCCTGAGTTTGATGATTTACTGTCTTCTTCTCCTCCTGGATGAATTAGGTTCTTCTTGTTCCAGGGCTTTCAGTTGTTCCATTAATCTTTTAGTGTATGTTCTCTCGAATTTCTTTTTGGAGGCACTCAAAGCTATGAGTTTTCCTCTTAGCACTGCTTTCATTGTGTCCCATAGATTTCTGTATGTTGTGCCTTCATTTTCATTAAATTCTAAGAAATCTTTGATTTCTTTATTTCTTCCTTGACCAAGGTATCATTGAGTAGAGTATTGTTCAGTTTCCATGTGTATGTGGGCTTTCTGTTGTTTTTACTGTTACTAAAGACCACTTTTACTCCATGGTGATCTGATAGGAGGCATGGGATTATTTCAATCTTCTTATATTTGTTGAGGTCTGTCTTGTGACCAACTATATGATCTATTTTGGAGAAGGTACCATGAGGTGCTGAGAAAAAGGTATATTCTTTGGCTTTGGGACAAAAAGTTCTATATATATCTGTTAACTCCAATTGGTTCAAAGCTTCAATTAGTTTCATTGTCTCCCTGTTTAGTTTCTCTTTTCCTGATCGGTCCATTGGTGAGAGTGGAGTGTTGAAATCACCCACAATTATTGTGTTAGGTGCAATGTGTACTTTGAGCTTTAGTAAAGCTTCTTTTATGAATGAGGGCGTCCTTATATTTGGGGCATAGATGTTCAGGATTGAGAGTTCTTCTTGTTGGATTTTTCCTGTGACCAGCAAGTAGTGACCTTCCATGTCTCTTTTGATTACATTAGGTTGAAAGTCAATTTTATTGAAATTAGAATGGCAAATCTGGCTTGTTTCCTGGGACCATTTTCTTGTAGAATTGTCTTCCAGCCTTTTACTCTAAGGTAGTTTTTGTCTTTGACATTGAGGTGTGTTTCCTGTATGCAGCAAAATGTAGGGTCCTGTTTAAGTAACCAGTCTGTTAGTCTATGTCTTTTTATTGAGAAATTGAGTCCATTGATGTTAAGAGATATCAAGGAGTAGTGGTTATTGCTTCCTATCATTTTTGATTATAATTTTATACGTGTATGGTTATCTTCTTTGGGTTTGATGAAAGAAGCTTAATATCCTGCTCTTTCCAGGGAATAGTTTCTCTCATTGTAATGGAGCTTTCCCCCTATTATCATTTGTAGGGCTGGGTTTGTAGAAAGATATTGTGTAAATTTGGTTTTGTCATCGACTATCTTGGTTTCTCCATCTATAGGAATTGAGAATTTCACTGGGTATAGTACTCTCAGCTGGCATTTGTGTTCTCTTACAGTATGCATGAGCTCTGTCCAGGATCTTCTAGCTTTCATGGTCTCTGGTGAGAAATCTGGTGTAATTCTGATAGGTCTTCCTTTTTATGTTACTTGGCCTTTTTCTCTTACTGCCCTAAGTATTCTTTCTTTGTTTAGTACATTTGGGGTTTTGATTATTATGTGACAGGAGGTATTTCTGTTCTGGTCCAGTCTGTTTGGAGTTCTGTAGGCTTCTTGTATATTCATGGGCATCTTTCTCTTTAGGTTAGGGAAGTTTTCTTCCATAATTTTGTTGAAGATATTTGCTGGCCCTTTAAGTTGTAAATCTTCACTCTCTTCAATACTTATAATCCTTAGATTTGGCTTTCTCATTGTGTCCTGGATTTCCTGGATATTTTGGGTTACAAGCTTTTTGTATTTTGCATTTTCTTTAACTGTTGAGTCCATGGATTCTATGGTATCTTCAGCATCTGAGATTCTTTCTTCTATCTCTTGTATTCTGTTGTTGATATTTGTGTCTATGGTCCCTGATTTCTTCCCAAGGTTTTCTATCTCCAAAGTTGTCTCCCTTTGTGCTTTCTTAGTTGTTTCTACTTCTGTTTTTAGATCCTGGAAACTTTTGCTCAGTTCTGTCATTTGCTTGTTTGTGTTTTCCTCTAATTCTTTAAGCGATTTTTGTGTTTCCTCTTTTATGACTTCTGCCTGTTGATCAAGCTTCTCCTGTATTTCTTTAAGTGATTTTTGCATTTCCTCCTTATTGGCTTTTGTATTCTCCTGAATTTCTTTCAATGATTTTTGTGTTTCCCTTGTAAGGGCTTCTAATTTTTGATCCATTTTCTCCTGAATTTCTTTAAGAATGACCTTCATGTGTTCCTGTACTAGCATCATGACCAGTGATTTTAGATCCAAATCTTGTTTTTCTGGTGTGTTGGGGTATCCAGGACTTGCTAATGTTGGAGAATTGGGTTCAGATGCTGCCATAATGCCTTGGTTTCTGTTAGTAACGTTCCTACATTTGCCTTTAGCCATCTGGTTCTCCCAGGAGTTAGATGGTCTTATTGTCACTGGCTGGTGCTTCAACCTACTGTGGATCTTTAAGGTTATCTCTGCAACACTGGAAGACTGGGTTTCTTCTGGCACAGATTACTGATATGCTGGCTTCCTCTTTTGTGCCTTTGGAGCCCTTCTCTTTCTTGCCTCAAGCAATGTTATACTTAGGTTATCAAGGTCAACCACGTGTTCTCTGTCTGCTCTACTATGGAGGGAAGAAGTTGTGGTGGGGGTCACTCCCTCTGTTGATTCTCACATAGGACACAGATCCTGCGATGGACTGGCTTGCAGATGAACTGCCTATGTGCTCAGTTCCTGAGTACAGGCAGACTCCTGGTGGTTTGCACCACCAGAAATCTAAAGCTCAGGGTGATACAGTACCTAGTGATCCTTTTGTGTCCCAGCAGGTAACGAGTATGGCCGCGGGGCTTCTCTCCTTCCACAGCTGAAATCAAACTTTTTAATCTGTAACAGTTTGGGTGGTCTCTCATTTATTTTATACAAACCAAATTCTCTAAGAAGATATATTCTGTCTTCAATTTATTAGGATTCATTCAGAGTCAAAGTTCAGCATATTTCTTTTGAATTTTAAAGAACTGATAATTATGATTATTCTTTAGATTTTTTGAAAATGTTTTCCTTCTCAAAGGAATGTTAAGAAAGTAGTCCAAATCCCCTACGAATTACTGTAATACAATTTGAACTCTTTCAAGTTTGAAACATTCTTTGGATTGTAGCAAAGTTAACAAACAGGGGGGAAATCTAAAAGCAAAATACCTTGTAGAAGAAGTGACCCTAGAATTTCTGACCTGCATAATAGCTCTATATGTTCCTTCTCACAAGCTCATGTGTGAAAGAAAGGAGGAAATCCTTTTAAGAACTGCCAGAAGTATATCAATTTTCCTTTTAAAATTCATTTATGTCAATATTAAGTAATGTCACATCAAGTGTAATGAGATATTTATGGTTATATAAGGAAGGAAATAAAAACAGAACAATATATGAACATTGCAATCCATTTACAAGAAGGCTATCATTTCTCAAACAAAATTAGGAAGTATTCCAGATGTGTGTTATCAGTGAATAAAGACAAAGATGTCTCTGTTTTCATTTCCAGTTATTCTCTCCAGATGTATGTTGCACAGAATACCATATGTCAATTGTTTTGATATAAAATTCTGTTAGATTTTTGGAGAAAAATACAGACTATAAGGATAGAACTCACTTTTACCACAGTAATATAATATGAGAATGCTTAAAAAAACATCATGATGGCTAAAGCTTTTCTACCAAGTAGACATTTCAAAGCATTGCTTCTTATGTACCAGGACAGATCACAGGCTATTGTTAATACTAGGATAAATATCAACACAAGATAAGAAATCTGATCATTCAAAGCCTATTTAGCTCTAATACTCTGGTTTCTACTTACTTGCCCCTAAATCAGATGACTATTCTTACCTGCATATATGCAGTGTTTCATAAAATGCTACTCCTATGGACATAACACACAGTATCTATTTCTGTCGTATGCGATAAAACTTCCTTAGCCTCATTCCTTTTTTTAAAAATATTTTTATTTTCTGTATTCTTTGTTTACATTCCAAATAATTTCCTCTTTCCCAGATCCCCCTCCCCATATGTCCCATAAACCTTCTTCTCTCCATCCATTCTCCAATCACCTCCCTCCTTTTTCTCTGTCCTTAGCCTCATTCTTAAAAGACAATTTGACTTGAACTAGTTACTGAGATAGAGAACGCAATGAACCTTGTTACTTCATCTCTGTTTTTTTGTCTCTATTTATTTTTATTTTTCTGTATCTGCTTACAGAATATGTTTGTCTCCTTGTACTAAGCTCAACTCCAAATGGATCGAGGACCTCCACATAAAGCCAGACACTCAGAACCTAATAGAAAAGAAACGGGGGAAGAACCTTGAGGACATCGGTACAGGGCGAAAGTTCCTGAACAGAACACCAATAGCGTATGCTCTAAGATCAAGAATTGACAAATGGGACCTCATAAAATTACAACGTTTCTGTAATGGAAAGGATACCATCAAAAGGACGAATCAGCAACCAACAAATTGGAAAAGATCTTCACCAACCCTACATCAGATAGAGGCTAATATCCAATATATACAAAGAACTCAAGAAGTTAGACCCCAGAAAACCAAATAACCCTATTAAAAATGGGGTACAGAGTTAAACAAAGAATTCTCACCTGAAGAACTTCAGATGGCAGAGAAACATCTTAAAAAATGCTCAACTTCATTAGTCATCAGGGAAATGCAAATCAAAACAACCCTGGGATTTTACCGTATACCAGTCAGAATGGCTAAGAGTAAAAACTCAGGAGACAGCAGGTGTTGGCGAGGATGTGGAGAAAGAGGAACACTCCTCCTCTGCTGAAGGGGTTGCAAATTAGTACAACCACTCTGGAAATCAGTCTGGCGGTTCCTCAGAAAACTGGGCACATCACTTCCGAAAGATTCTGCTATACCACTCCTGGGCATATACCCAGAGGATTCCCCAGCATGTAATAAGGATATATGCTCCACTATGTTCATAGCAGCCCTATTTATAATAGCCAGAAGCTGGAAAGAACCCCGGTATCCCTCAACAGAAGAATGGATGCAGAAAATGTGGTATATATACACAATGGAGTACTATCCAGCCATTAGAAACAATGAATTCATGAAATTCTTAGGCAAATGGATGGAGCTGGAGAACATCATACTAAGTGAGCTAACCCAGTCTCAAAAGATCAATCATGGTATGCACTCACTAATAAGTCGATATTAGCCTGGAAAACTGGAATACCAAAAACATAATCCACACATCAAATGAGGTACAAGAAGAATGGAGGAGTGACCCCTGGTTCTGGAAAGACTCAGTACAGCAGTATAAGGCAAAACCAGAACAGGGAAGTGAGAAGGGGTGGGTGGGAGAACAGGGGGAGGGAAGTGGGCTTATGTGACTTTCAGAGAGTGGGGAACCAGAAAAGGGGAAATCATTTGAAATGTAAATAAAAATACATCGAATAAAAAAAAAAAGAAAACATGAATGGTGATATCGAAAAACAAGCCATGTTTGCATTGAAAAGATATTCTATCACGTTTGTTTGTATATATGTATGTTAATAACTTCATAAATTGGTACTGAGCAGGCATGGTTATGGAATTTACGTTCCATAGTGCATGGTTATGGAATTTACGTTCCGTATTGAGTCCTGTCCATTCTCTGCTTTCTACTATGGATGTAATTTAGCAGCATATTGCAACTTCTTATTTTATTTTCTCCTCACCATAATGAAAAGGTGTCCCCTAAAGCTATAGTTTAAAAAAATAAAATTACAGAAAGATTTTCTCTCAAGTTGTTTGTTAATTATTTTGCCTCATCAATGACAAAATTAATTAATAAATACTAGTGTTACATAATTATTTTCATTTGTGATCCTTGTCATAATCATATGGGGTGAAAAGGAGAGACAGATGGACATTATTTTATTTCACATAGTGGTAAGGGATATAGGTGAGCTAAAATTCCTATAGAGTATGGCCTATAATATATTTCTTTGTATATTAAGTCTAAACATATTAGTTTAGCATTAGGGTTTTTATTTTTGAAAAATGATACATTTGAAAAATCAAATAACTGTAATTTTAAGAGGCAAAGGCAGTGGGTGGCCACAAGAAAACTTATTTCCAGATATGGTGGGGCAGTTGCATATAGGCATCTACCATAGTTGTGACAGTGTGAATAATCCCTACCCAATCTCATTTCAGATAAAATATTAGGATGGAGAGGTGGAATAGGCATGATGTGCCACTCTTAGGTGAGGCACTATTGGAAATTGATAGCTGAGACAGACAGACAGACAGACAGAACACAGAGAACAGAGAAACACATACATTGTATTTATTTAATTTCTTTAATGCTCAATGTCAACACACACAAGACTGCAAACACAGTGTACACTGTGTTAAGTAGGTTAAAAACAACAACAACAGAGAATACAAAGTTGAGAAGAATCGGGACAATGTGGGAGGGGACTGATTGTGATCAAAATACATAGTATGAACTTGTGAAATATATAATTAAAATGATGGGAACAAACATGCACTGCAGTGTGATACCCTTTCACAGTACATATTCACAAATGGGAAAAATCATTCTTTAGCAAAGTTTAACATTGATTATTTTGTGGCTAAAGCATTATTACTTGAAATATGCCGAAGAAACAACATAAAACCTCCTTTTAGAAAACAAATACAGATGAGAGGGAAGTTTACTAAATTTGGATATATTTGGCATGGACAAGTATCTGAGTTTGGAGTTTCAACATTCAAGTATCAAGACACGATCACACACAGGGAAACTAAAGACATAGGCTTTCCTAGAGATTAATTCTTAACTTGGCTAACTGAACCCATGAACCCCAGATGAATGACAATTCTTAAAATACAAAAGAATATTGTTGTATTCTTTTTTGTATACAAAAGAATTCTTTGTTGTATACAAAAGAATTTTGCTGTAGTGGTGGTTGCATTTACTTGGATAAAGTACATGCATCCTGCCAATGAAATCATTATTACATGTTAAATCAGTATTTTACAAGTAATCTTCTAGAGTCTGAAAACATTGCATTTAAATGTCTACTGCTCTCCTTGTTACAGTTCAAAATGATGATTTGAATTCAGAGATTGATGTTGATAGTTATTCAGATAGAATTCAGAGATTGATAGTTAAATGTCTAAGCCAACATAATACATGGTCCTCTTCTATAGTTTTTCTAAGACTAGGGTATCTTGGGAAGCCTTATCTTAGGGGTGTAGAACATCTCTATGGTTTGATACTGAAGTTATCATGAGTTTCTTTATATCCATAATACACCAGGCAGGCCATTTGTCCTTTCAAATGAGTAAGTTAACACTTGCATTTTAAGGGTAGAAGAAATGAGGTTGGTAAAATTTAGTGTGATTATTGTCCAGAGGAAATGGTAACATTAGGTTAGTCTCAGTTGAACCCAAGTCTGAAGGTCCAATGGTAACTACTAGATGGCCTTTTAATTATGAATTATGGCAGAATTGTAATTATGATCATGACACTGCAAGGTGAAAAGCACTACAGAAAACATGACAGGTGTAATTTCTTCTTGTGAAGCTACAGAAAGAGATAATTACTGATGTTCATTCCAAAAGCCACAATACTGAGAAGTAAATACATGGGAAAAATGAACTCAGCCAACTATAACAGATTTACCTTCAGGAGAGAGATTTCTAATAGCCTAAATGTTGAGACTAAATCTATAAATGGTGAGTAAGTTAACATTTTTCCTCAATAAAGTTTGTGGACTTTCAGATTCTTTCATTCATTGCTATAATTTTAATCCCTCCCCAATATCTGTACTCCTGAAAGAGCTCTAGTATCATTTGCATATATGAGAATAATGCAGTCACTCACAAGACCAAGCCAAATCAAGTCCAAGCAGGGATGGAGAGAGACTAACAAAGTTACACCACAAATGAGAAGCTATTGGTAATTGATGGCTACAAGGAGCTGGATAGTCAAATTTCTTCAGGGAGGTAAATTGTGAGTGACCAACCAGATACTACAAAAATCTATGTACTGGTGGGCTCAGTGGGGTTAAAATTGAAACATCAGTGTTTATATAATTTGTGGAAAATAACTTTGAGAGGATTGGAAGGAAACTGAAGATAGAGGGATTGTGGATGAACTTGATAGTTTACTTTTTATAAAATAAAAATTGAATTGTAGAAATTAATAAAATTAAAAAAAATATTCTTTGGACTCTGTATCCTTTCACGATATAAGTATCTTAGAAATTACATTTTTGTGAGAATTCTGTATGTGTTAATAACACCCTTCTAAAAAATGACTAAATGTAAACACATCATACATTTTCTAATGTAGAAAACTGAGGCTCTTTTTGTCCCTTTTCACTAAATAATTTCTTATGCAAGGGCTTGAGAAATGGAATATTATAGGCTGAAGCTGTAGCTCAGTAGTAAAACTCACCTGAAACCAAGATTGATATCCCAAAGTTGCACACCTGTATCTCAAATGGTAGAAGGAGAGAAAGGAGAGAATCAATGTCTCTAAGCTCTCTCTCTCTCTCTCTCTCTCTCTCTCTCTCTCTCTCTGTGTGTGTGTGTGTGTGTGTGTGTGTGTGTGTGTGTGTGTGTGTGTGTGTGTGTATGTTAGAAGGAAAGAAAGGAGATAATCAATGTTTCTAAGCTGTGTGTATGTGCGTGTGTGTGTGTGTGCGTGCGTGTGTGTGTGTGTGTGTTTGTGTGTGTGTGTGTGTGTTTGAAGGAGAGAAAGGAGAGAATCAATGTCTCTAGGCTGTGTGTGTGTGCATGTGATTGTGTGCACACATGAACAAATTTATTTAAAAAACTGTAATAAAAATGAAAAATAAGTCTATTATGGATAATTTTTCTTTAACTTTTGAAGCACATCATTGAATCTATTGGAAACCATTGTTCTGATTATTTCAATTGTTCTATGTCAAACTCTTAAGTACTGATGAAGTCTTTAATCTCACTGTATTTTCACAACATTTGGTACCTTCTTTTAAACTACTTTTTGTGACATGAAAATCCTGTAAATTTTAAGATTTGATTTTTCTACTTGGCTTATTTTACTTAACACAATATACTCTAATTTGATCTGCGTTACTATAAACACTATGCAGTCTTCCTTTCTAAGTCTTAATCATATCTAGTTCTCTATATTATATTTTAATTATTCATTAATTGAGACATGGAATATAAGGCTGAATGTATTTCTTGGAAACTGTGAATACTAAAGGAATAAACACGGGGATGTAGATGAAACCTTCCTCATGCTGATTTCATTTCTGTTCCATCTGAATGAAACAGAGAAAAAATGTATACCTATCTTATCATTGTGAATAATTGTAGTATTTCATCATAAGATCTGTTCTAATTTGCATTACATTAAGCAATCTGTGTTTCCCTGTGTTTCTATACCCTTGCTCTTATATTCTAGTCTTTTGAACACTTTTTATATACTAGTTGATTATTTATGTGTTTATTCATCTTATCTGAACATTATGTGAGTGCTTATCTTTATATCTAGACCTACCTCTTATCTGAAATGTGTTTTTAATGGCTTTATAAATGGATTATTTTAAAAACGAACTTTCATTTTAAGTTTAAGTTACACATATTCTGAATACTGATGTTATCATATTTTGTTTTACATTACTATATTATTTATTAAAGCCACATTGGTGCATAAATTGAAGCAGTCATATCTGTGATGATCATAACAATATTTGCTACTTATGTAATTATAAACAGATTATTTTAGAAACCTGATATGTCCTTCACTGATTTTCTTATTTGGCTGCCATTCTCTGGTCATTAATCCTTCTTTGTAATAATTTTAATTTTATCTTTAACACACATCTTAATAAAATTCCCATATCCAAAAGGAAAAAATGAAAATACATAACTTAGTAAATGAATTCATGTGTTGGCAAATGTAATAACTAATGTCTGGGTCTACATATTTAGTGAAAACCCAGGTCTGAGAAGATTGCAAGCACAGGGACATTTTAATATATCTCAAATAGTGGATGTAATTCTCATATATATTTAATATATATAATATATATAAAATATATGTAATATACATAGTTGTATGTGTGCATGTATGCAGCACATCTGATGTCAACATATAGTACAGATAATAGTAATAAAATGTCACTAATGGTACTGGTATAAAAACAGACACAGATGATGGAATAAATTGGAGGTGCCATGTGTAGTTCACTCAGTTACTGCTACCTGATTTTGGAAAAAGTTCACAAGAAAATACATTGTACAAGAGATAACATTTTCAACATATGGTAGTAAGAGGCCAAGGATGAGTAGAGAAGAGCACAAAGTGATTTGAATATGATTAAAAATCATGATGGGTTTAAGCAACATATCACTAGGAAACATATACTTGACATACTATATATAGCCTAAGGGGAAAAAATTAAATAGTAAAACTTAAAGAATAATTAAGCAACTTCTAATACAATCAGATGTCTAACTGCAATAGAAAACTAAAGTGCTTATTTATTTAAAATATTTATATACAAAGAAATATATTGACTTCTTTCTAGAGAACACTAATAGGAAACAAAGCTAGAAATAAAAATATTTTTAGAAGTAAATACAATGGAAAAATCATTTGTCTTTAAAGGTGTGTCCAATTCAAAGTTGACCAAGGTACATTAGTTTGTCTGCTCTCATTCACAAGTATGTAAGCTTTATAAATTGAATTTTGTGTTATATGAAAACCAAAAAATAAGACATTCTGTTTGGAGGGTGTGTTTGGGAAGATTAAGGAATACGAGTGGGGACTAAATATAATTTGATATATATGTGCATAAAATACTCCAATATCATGTTATAAATTATAAATATATATTAATATAGAATTATATATGGTGTATAAAATATATAATTTATAATGTAACATATTAAATAGAAATGATTGTATACAAATAATTTATGCATATCCCAAATGATATACTACTGCATAAATATATGTGAATATTAATAAGTATGTGAAGAGTATATTATAATTGTGTGGCTTATTTTACATTAACTAGTTCATATACAATAAAATTCACTATTTTGAATAATGGATAATAGCAGTCCCATTTTAAAAAACTAACCAACAAGATATTTATAAATATCTAGCAAATGGAACATACCATATTTTCCTGATGACAGAAGCCTCATGTTGAAAAAATAAATTTAGGAGAAGACAAAGTATTTTGAGTGCTGTTGTTGATGACACAAAATGGAATTCTTCAGAATTTTATCCCAGTATCAAAATATGAAAACTTCCTTGATGCTTATATAACTTACTAATAATTTCATTTATATTGCCATTGATTTGCCTTTTTCTGTTAACATCAAAGAGTCAAAAGAGTAGACCATGCATTTCTCTCACTCTTTCAGAAATGACTTCTCTTATTCATTTAGATGAGTTTAGTTTTGCTTTATACTTACTTGTAAATTAGTGTTTTAATAGCATATAATGTAAAAATTTAGCAAATACAAATATACTTTTGGCATTATATTGATAAGAATAGGTAAAACCAAATCAATTATTGTCAGGAACCATAAAAGGACAAGCTAATATACTAGCAGGTGATCATCCTGAAATGGCCTGTTTTAGATTATTATATAATCTGAGACAGGTGAGTCCTCATTAAGCAAGGCTGTGAGGGACTCATTTTAGGAAAGATACCTGCTATTAATATGCTTTTCCTGTTTTTATTAAACATATATAATAGTCAGTAAGTAACAGCCCTTTGGAGCAGATATCTGCAGATCCACGAAGATGTACTGTCTTGTAGTGATGCTATATAGACAAATAGATGATCCTATAAGAATTCTTAAAATTATATCTGTGATTAATAAGCTCTTTTATAACAAGACAGCTATTAGGTCCTTTTCTGATCATAAAATCTGCAACGAGAACTCTTTCAGTCTCCCAAGTGTCACCAATAATTGCTCTTTGATGAAAACCAGACTTTCTCCTACTCAGAGCATATTCCAACAGGTTGTAAAATAATTAACCAAAGGTCATAAAAAGGGAACTAATGATTATTATAAGTGCTAGGACAGGAGATTAAATATTGACTGGGTTTGTCTATACAAAACTTAACTAAGAGCTTAGTTATGGTTTTAGACATTCAATTAACCTGTAGCGTTCAGACAGGTGATGGATGTTAAGCTAGATAATTACTATTAATGGATATGCATGTAAACATTCTCTGTTGTAAACTTCTCCTTCAATGTATGATTTGAATTTTTGCATAAACTTGTGATTAAATTTGTAAAATGTGATCATGTATTTTGAAGGAGGATTTAAGAGCTGGAGTTGGAGAGGAGTTGGACCTGAGGAACTGAGGTGAGAAGAACTGAGCAAAGAGAGGAACTGAACTGAGGAGAAGTTTTTAGTCAGAAGAGAACAAGATTAGAAGAAGAATACAGAGTGGAATAACTTAGAAACTATAATAACATTAAAAAAAACCCCTAAGAGAGCAATGTGCAGAATGCAGAGGGAAAGAGGAACAGGCAGACTTCTTACCATGGGACGGAATAGGTCCCATGGTAAGGACAAGGCAGGCTTAGTTTTATTAGAAGAAACAAAGACTTTTTTTTCTTACAAACATGGTTTTAATTCATTTAGCATTAAAAATGGTGGAAGCCTTTTCTTTCTCTACGCAATAACAAAGATTGGAACTCATTTTTCATTCAGAATGAGTGAGTTCTTTCTGCACCAGTGCTTGGTCTTTTGCTCCATATGCATATGCAAATATGGATGAGTGTGCAAGTATGTAATTGTGAGAATGTATGCATGTGTGCATGTAAGTATGTAATTGTGAGAATGCATGCAAGCTGGACCCAACTGAATTTGTGTGGAAATGTATAAATGAGAACTCTGCATGATTGAAGCTGTGTATGAACTTATGTGAGATTACGCATATTTGCTAAGGTAAAAGTTTTTCATTCTGTGAGTGTTATTCTCTTCTCCTGGATCAAGAGACATTCACTGTTCCAACCTTCCCCCAATCCAACAAGCAAGAAGCAACTGGACAATAGGGAATAATCTCTAGTAACTAATCCTTTACTTAATCTCCTGCTGTTTTAGGATGGAGTGCTAAGTGCCTGAGACTACAGTCTCAGGCTTCAGAGGAGCACAAAAGGCAAGCCAGCTACCATAGCATAGTAACTCAGACTTAGATAAGTAAACTTTTTTTTATATGGCAAGCCTAAATATCTAAGACTTTGTCTTACTCAGGAATTTCTGTTTTTTCTTTTTTTATTCGTTATATTTTTTATTTACATTTCAAATGATTTCCCCTTTTCTAGACCTCCACTCCCCAAAAGTCCCATAAGCCCCCTTCCTTCCCCTGTTTTCCCACCAATCCCTTCCCACTTCCCTGTTCTGGTTTTGCCCTATACTGCTTCACTGAATCTTTCCAGAACAAGGGGCCACTCCTCCGTTCTTCTTGTACCTCATTTGATGTGTGGATTATGTTTTTGGTCTTCCAGTTTTCTAGGTTAATATCCACTTATTAGTGAGTGCATACCATGATTCATCTTTTGGGTGACCCTTACCAAACATGTGAAAGATCTGTATGTCAAGAACTTCAAGACTATGAAAAAGGAAATGGAAGAAGACCTCAAAAAATGGAAAAACCTCCCATGCTCATGGATCGGCAGGATTAATATAGTTAAAATGGCCATTTTGCCAAAAGCAATATACAGATTCAACGCAATACCCATCAAAATCCCAACTCAATTCTTCACAGAGTTAGAAAGAGCAATCCTCAAATTCATTTGGAATAACAAAAAACCCATGATAGCTAAAACTATTCTCAACAATAAAAGAAATTCTGGGGGTATCAGTATCCCTGACCTCAAACAATACTACAGAGCAATAGTGTTAAAAACTGCATGGTATTGGTACAGTGACAGGCAGGCAGATCAATGGAAGAGGATTGAAGATCCAGAAATGAACCCACACACCTATGGCCACTTGATCCTCGACATAGGGGCTGGAAACATCCAATGGAAAAAAGATAGCCTTTTCAACCAATGGTGCTGGTTCAACTGGAGGTCAGCATGCAGAAGAATGGGAATTGATCCATCCTTTTCTCCTTGTACTAAGCTCAACTCCAAATGGATCAAGGACCTCCACATAAAGCCAGACATTCCGAAGCTAATAGAAAAGAAACTGGGGAAGACCCTTGAGGACATCGGTACAGGGGGAGAGTTCCTGAACAGGAATTTCTTAAGAATAAGTCCTACCCCTGCTGGTGCTCTTCGCCCTGCTCTGCTGCCTCAAGAAGAACCTACAAGAAAGAACATCTCAAGCCAGGGCTGGCCCCTGACAAGTTTGTATTTTCAATTTAACAATTCAATTAATAATTTAAACATATAAATATATGAATTTTACTTAAGTATTAACATAGGTATGTTTCTAACTAGATATGTATTTAAACTTCTCACTTTGAAGAAGAGTTTAAAAATTGTTTTTCTCATTTATTGATTATTTTTGTGTCACATTAAATTGAATTACTTACTTTTTAAGAACTCTGAAATAGTCATTGTGAAATCTGGCATTTGTTTTGTTTTGCTACTGAAACTATGCTTGATATCACACACTCCTTTTTGAATTGCTGTACTTTAATTTCATATTTTATCACTTGGGAAAATGAAAGAATATTAGAGCAAGTGATTTTTAAAGCTTCCCTTCAGCTCTGATATACAAGCACTTGAAATGAAGTGTTATATGAAGGTTATAAGATAAGCCAGCAGTAGAATTGGAAATAAAGCCCTCAGGATATCTCTTTAGATTTTCTCTTTAGAGAGAAATGAGAAAAAATTCATAAGAAAAAGTGCAAGAACATATGAATAAAACCAATAGAAATTAAGAGTAAAGGTGAAAAGAATGTAGACAAAAAAAAATTTGAAGAGTCAAGGACAAATATTGGAACTCCTAAAACTGTAGCATATTTTTTCTAAAGGTGTATATATACAAACACATGAGAAATAATTTATTGATCATAATATTGATTGGTTTGGGGGTTGTGTGTTCCTGATATGCATACAAGGTGTGGGAATGTCATGCATGCCACAGTGCACTTGTAGAGATCAGAGGACAATTTTGTGGATTGAGTTGACTCCTCTTATCTCTGAATGGAGTAATGGGATAGAATTTAGTTTGTCAGGTTGGCATGTCAAGTGTCTTTACCTATGAAATCATTTCTCCAGCAGCAGATATTTTATTTTTATTATTCCTATTCTTATCCAATGTCTGAGATCAAAATATCAGAAATTTCTGTCCAACAATAAATCTAACTACTTAAGAACTCTGGTTTTGTTGTGTCACTGTGCTCATCCCTAGGCAGCCTCTTGGATCAGTTACCCGTTGTCCATAATATAGTATGGGAGACAGCACACTAAGTGATCTACGGATTCTACACACTGCTATCCAATGTCCCCTCTCACTCAGTCATAGCTTGTGCTTCTGCTCTGAGAAAACAAGTACCTAAGGCAAAGACAACCATATAATTTTATTTAAACCCAATTCCCATTTTTGTTATAGGAAAGCAATGTTTGAGAGAGGACTTTACTATCCAGTCTTTACGAGCCAGGGATCAACCAGTATGGATTCAGCCAGTGTGGATTCAAACTCCTCTATCCTCAGGATTTGGAGTGATGAAATTACAAAAAGGTACTACCATACCCAGCAAAAGTATATGTAGTTTTCTGACTGTATCTACTTGGGTATTATGAATTCTATTTTTAAGAACACCATTTGATGGGGTTATTAAAGTATGGTAAGGTACTAAGGTCAAAGCAGGAAATTAATAATTTCTGGCTAAGCTATAGAGACAAATGTCCTAGATCTTATGTTGAGTACTGACATAACACAAATAAGTCTAACAAACAAGATATATAAAACAAAAAGGGCTTCTTTAGGGTTTTACAATGTTTTAGGTTTTTGTGTTTCACTCAAATTAAGTACACATTTGATACATGAACATTATGACAAATAAAATGTTTCCTTATTGTGTATCCATGAGCACATGAAACCAAGTGGTTATGTACGTGGATTTCCAAAGAGAAGTTGGATTAGCAGTTGAGGAAAATTATGTCTGATGCAATTTGAGCAGAAACCTGAGGAACTGTCTTGTCTTGGCTGAAGGGCAGTCCATGGACCCAGCATTCTCCACCTGGAATCAAATAATAGCTCACACTTAGAACCTACAAAATACCCATGATTATGCACAGTTTTTTAAAACTGTCTTTAGACAACTGTACTGTTAGAAAAACTGGGCTTTTGTAGAACATGTCTGGAATTCATTATTGAGAATCTTCTCAGACTGAAACTCAGTGAAAATGATGCACTGTTCATGCTTAATGACAAAGTTGGATGTCAGCAAAGCTGTGCCGCCATTGCTGTTGCCTTCAGAGCTGTCTCTCTCTTGCTCTGGATTAGAGGAAGAGAATAACTCCTGAAGGTACTTTTATCTACAGGAAAAAAAAAGAGAGATTCTCTTTATTTCACATACTTCTATCAGATTCCCTAAAGGATTATATCCAGCTAGTGAGCCAAATTTAACTAGTATTTTCACATAAATCCATAATACTAAATCCATCTAGCAATGCTTCTTGAAACATTTGGATTTTCTTTCAAAATTCATTATTCTTCATCTCTCAAACCTTATGGCCTTTGTCCATAACTTATTAATTCTTAACTTGTTTAAATCAGAGATCTGATACTGTTCCTAAAATGGGAAATCATACTACCTGTATTGAGGGTAGTGTCTTCTAATTATTTTCTGTTGTTGTAATAAAATATTATTGCCAAAAGCAAGTTACAGAAGGAGGAGTTTTATTTGGTTTTGGTTTCACTCAGCAAGTCCCTAATATTGAGGGAAGGCATAGAAGCAATCAGTAAGAACAGGAAGCCCAACTTTAAAGTAAAAGCACACGTCCTTACTGTGTACATGACAGAGAGGTCAGGAAGAAGTGTAAGAAGTTGGCATTTCCTCTAAGCCACACTAAAGGATGTATTCCATTCAGCAAAGTCGTGACATTGTAACAGTTCTATAACATTCCACAGCATTCCCATATCCTGCATCAGACAGTATCACTAGCTGGGAACTGAGTATTCAAATACATGTACCTATAGAGAATATTACTCCTTCAAACTATGATGAAGTAGCATTTAATAAAGGGATGTAGATGAACAAAATATTCCTGTTGCAAACTCTTTTCCTTAAGTAACATAAGTCTCTTAGCATTTCCTTATTTAGAATCACTGTTCAATAAAATCTTCTAAAAGACCTCTAATACAGGCAATACTCTCTTTCTAACATTACATCAATCCTCAATGCAAAAAAAAAAATTAAAGTGTTTATTCAAACACTTTCTTCTAGAATGCTTTTCAATCCATAATTCAGATCAAATCTTTTTTCCATTTCCTTCACCAACTGGCATTAAAATACTTGCTCCATTTTATTTTCTTCAGAATTATGCAGGTTGTATCTCAACCACTCCCAGCTATATGACTCTGTGGGGTCTAAATTGCATGGGCAGGCATTTATTTATCCTTCTGAGCTTTTAGTTAATGGGTAATCTGATCACTTCTACAGGCAAAAAAAAAAAAAAAGAAAAGAAAATGTATCTATAGCATTTTGGAGTTGTAGAAGAATTCTGAAATTGCATGTGTGGTTAAAGAAAAGTGAAAGAGTCATACCCTATACCTATTGATGCATCTGAAGGACAGATAAACTAGTAATGAAGAATAGAGTAAGAAATAAGTAGTGCTGTCTGTGGTAAGACACATTCACTTCTATGCCTGGAGTCTGTATCCTGTCCTTATTTGCACCTTGTGAGCTAGAAACTGAGGCAGTGTCATAACAACACCATCCTTCCTATAGTTGTCATATTTAAAATGAAACCCAGAAGTAAAGGCAAGTGGGAATTTCTAAAACACAGTGAGTGCCTAATAACTTATAATTTTAAAGTCATGTGAAAGGAGTGTCATGTCTAATCATCCATGTCAGTATACTACTGTGATGCTGAATGTGAATATTAACCCACCCAAAAGACAGGTTATCTTTCAGCTCTTTAAGAAAAAAAAATGATGATAGTCCAAGTTTCTGGGCTACTATCCACTTATCAGTGAGTGCATAACATGTGTGTTTTTTTGCGGTTGGGATACCTTACTTAGGATGATATTTTCCAGATCCACCCATTTGCATGAATTACATGAATTCATTGTTTTAAATAGCTGAGTAGTATTCCATTGTGTAAATAAATAAACCACGTTTTCTGTATCCATTCCTCCATTGAGGGGCATCTGGGTTCTTTCCAGTTTCTGGCTATTATAAACAGGGATGTTATGAACATAGTAGAGCATGTGTCCTTATTGCATGCTGGGGAATCCTCTGGATATATGCCCAAGAGTGGTATAACAGCATCCTCTGATAGTATTATGCCTAATTTTATGAGGAACATGCAGACTGATTTCCAGAGTGGTTGCACCAGCTTGCAATCCCACCAGCAGTGAAGGAGAACTCCACTTTCTCCACATACTTCCTAGCACCTGCTGTCTCCTGAGTTTTGGTTTTAGCCATTCTGATGTGTGTAAGGTTGAAATCTCAGGGTTGTTTTGATTTGCATTTCCCTGATTACTAAGGATGTTGAACATTTCTTTAGGTGTCATTCAATATTCCTCAGGTAAAAATTCTACGTTTATCTCTGTTCCCCATTTTTCAAATTATGCCCAAGAAGGAAGAACAAAGTATGGATACTCTAGTCCTTCATAGAAGGGAGTACAAAATAACCACAGAAGGAGATACAGAGACAAAGTGTGGAGCAGAGACTGAGGGAAAGACCATTCACAGATTATTACACCTAATGATCCATCCCATGTAGTTACAAAACCCAGGCACATTTATCGATGCCCACAAGTACTTGCTGACTGGAGCCGGATATAACTGTCACATGAGAGGCTCTGCTAGTGCATGATAAATACAGATGGGGACACTCTCAGCCATCCATTGTACTGAGCACAGGATCCCCAATGTGGGAGCTAGAGAAAGGACCCAAGGAGCTGAAGGGGTTTGCAGTGCTGTAGGAAGAACAATGATATGAGTCACCAAGTACTCTCAGAGCTCCCAGGGACAAAAACAATAACCAGAGCATACACATGGTGCTACCCATGACTTCAGACCCATAGGCAGCAGAGGATGGCCTTGTTGGACATCAAAGGGAGGAGAGGCACCTGGTCCTGGAAAGGCTCGATGCCACAGTGTAGGAGAATACCAGGACGGGGAAGCAGGAGGGATTTGATTCAGAAACAGGGGGAGGGGAGATGGCTTATGGGACATTTGGGGGGCAAGGAAAGGGTAAATCATTTGAAATGTAAATAAAGAATATATTTAATATAAATAAATAAATAAAAGAAATTTTGTCTATATAATAAAAATAACAGAGGAAACAATAAAATACTAATTAAAATTGAGCTTAGTAAAAAAAGGATGAATGGTAAGTTTAATAATTTAAAACAGCGATCACACACACACACATATATATATATGTATGTATAAATTAACAAAACAATTTATATAGACTTACAAAGGCATCTTATATAGATATGAGAAATTTCATGAGTTCTCTATTTTTGCCCATTACAACCCAGCATTAGAATGAATGTGGTGGCCTAACCTGCCATTGTTCTAGGTGCTCCTCAGTCAGAAATTGAAATTATGGTTGTTGCTATTTGGTCCTCTTTTAAACTGATAACATGGTCATATTCTACTGTATATCTGGATTGAATTATCAAGAATAAAGAAATTAAAGAAAAAAAACAGCCTGTTCAGGTTCTTGTGTATTAATCTGATTTTTCCTCATTCTCTCTTTCGAGGACTTCTTGGATTCTCCTTACAAAGATTAAATTAAGAATCAGATGTTGCATATCCCATCATACTTCTATGTTTTACATTATTAGCCTCTATTCTTTATCTTTACTTTTTCATTATTAACTTTCTTCATTGACAACTCACTATTAAAACATCCTATTAAATATGTCTGATATAGTTTCCTTCCTAGAGAGTATTCTTCCTTGATTGACATTTTTTTTTAAATCTCATTTTGAAAAATTTCAAGAGAATGGGTATTATAGCGAATATTTGTATAAATGAAAATTAATGGCTTTCCTGGAAGAATGCTTATTTCATATAAGGAGAATTCAAATTCTTTCTCTTTGGTAATTCTTTGATATTCAACATGCTTCCTGATTCTAAATAAAACTTCAAAGCCTTTATTTGTTTTGTATTATTGAAGTAGGCTCCTTATCAATGTCTCATTTGAAACTCAGCTTTATATTTTCACTTAACTTTCCTTACCTTATTTACTTTTACAGATAACATTTAACAAAGAAGGAAAGGCTAGAAGAAAACTCAAAAGAGAATGTATATAAATGAGCATCAAAGTTTGGAGATGTTCTAATGTTCTAACATTCCCTTTTTTTGTTCGGATCTCACAGAATATTACATCTACATTAATACTAGTTATTATTTGTGTGGAACACAACCACAGCTTTCATATTGCATAACTAGTATAAGAGAGGCATAAGAAAAGGTGGACAAAATGTTGGAAGTGTTTACATGGTAAAATATAAAGTATTCATGTGGTAAAATATAAATAATGACCAAATTCAGAAGCCTTATGTTTGCTTCATACTGACTGAGGGAATGCAAGACAGTAAGGTTATATTTTAATTTTTATCGCATATAAATTTTTTCAAATTATAAAAGGGGCTGTAGATGGAGGAATGATCAGGAGAGTTATTTCAGGGCATCTGCATTCATGCATACACATTCATGCATATACATTCAGCATTCTAAATAGTTCTCTGTTATTTTCTCTATACTAGTATCTTAACTTCAATTCAATGATAAACTATTGCATTGCAATCACCATACTAAATAGAGCCTATTTGACCATGAGTTATATATGATACATCCACAGAAATTTTGTGATAAAATGAGATAACAGTTTAGTGGAAGTAGGAGGAATCATGGTTATATTAGTTTCTTATTTCAAACTTTATGTAGAAAGTCTTCTGAACTAATTTCTAATTAAATCTCTCTATGATAGTGTTATTCCATTTCTTAAAATTCAGTAGAAATCATCTTCTATGTGATGTTTATAACAATGACATTGTTGACATATGAGAGCCAATAATGAAAAAATATAATTCTCATGTTAAACTTATTTTTATAACAAGTTTTACTTAAACTCTTTTAGTGTAAGATGTTCCACAAGGTGTGATCTAGCCACACTAAAAAACACATCCAAGCTGAATGCAAAATGATGCCCCTCAATAGATGAGACTGACCTTTTGGAGATAGACCAAAATCTTTGATTAATATTAAGAGATATTAAGAAAAAGTGATTGTTGCTTACTGTTATGTTCTTGGTTAAAGGTGAAATTCTGTATGTGTAGCTATCTTCTATTGGGTTTGTTGAAGGACTACTTTATTGCTTTTTCTACAGTGTGGTTTCCCACCTTGTGTTGGTATTTTCCACCCATTATCCTTTGTAGAGCTAGATTTTTGGAAAGATATTATGTAAATTTGCTTTTGTCACGAAATGTCTTGTTTTCTCTGTCTACAGTAATTGAAAGTTTCTTAGACATAGTAGTTTGGACTGACATTTATATTTCCTGAAATTCTATAAGGGATTTTTGTTTTTCCCCCTTTAAGGACTTCTAGCTGTTGACCCATGTTCTCCTGTGTTTCTTTTTGGGATTTTTGTCATTTCTCTTTAAGGGCTTCTGCATGTTGACACATGTTCTCCCATAATTCCCTATGGGATTTTTGTGTTGCATCTTTAAGGGTTTCTAACTCTTGTCCCATGTTCTCTTGTATTTCTTTAAGGAATTTTTGTGTTTCAGCTTTAAGGGGTTTTACCTATTGACCCATATTCTACTGTACTTCTTTAAGAGATTTTTTTGTTTCCTCTTTAAGTGCTTCTACTTGTTGACCCATGTTCTCCTGTATTTCATTAAGGGAGTTATTTATGTCCTTGAAGTCCTCCATCAGCATCATGAGATGCGATTTTAAATCCAGCTTTTATTTTTCATATGTGATGGAGTATCTGGGATTTGCTATTTTGGGAAAACTGGATTCTGATGGTGCCATGTTGCCTTGGTTTCTGTTGGTGATGTTCTTGCATTTGCCTTTGGCCATCTAGTTGTCTCTGGTATTAGCTGGTCTTGCTGTCTCTGAGTGTGACTTCTCTGTCCTGTAGGCCTGTGTATCTGTACTCCTGGGGTTCCCTTTCTCTCAAATGCCCTGCATACAACTGGTTCTCCAGGAAGTATCAGGAGATGGGGGCTTCCATATGGCATACATTGCAAGGGTCAAATGCTCTGCAAGCTGCTGCTTCTCGAATGTTCTGTGTGCTGCTTGTTTGAATTCCCTCTGTAGTGCTGGTTCGCAAATGCCCTGCTGCTGCTGGTTCTCTAGAAAGTATCAGAAAGAACGGGACAGGTTGTGGTGGAGGAGGAGGGAAGGACAAAACTGTTGTTCTTTCTGTGAAGTTGTCAACCCAGCAGCTCCTTCAATCCTTCCCCTAACTCTTTGTTATTTGTGGATTTTCATTTCTATCAAAATGCTTTTTAGTTATCAGGTGAAGTGTGAAACACAACCCACTTTTTTTTTTATTAAGATCATCCTTAGTAAGAGTTAAATGAATGCATAAATTCAAAAGAATTAAAACAAATACTTTAGCCATAGCAATTTTGATAAAGTCTCAATAATTATTCACTTTATGGCATGTATAATGATGAAGGTATAATTGACAGAATTCTTGAGGTACTGCGCTACTTTTTTAAATGAACACTGCTTTAGTTGAGATGCAATATGTGTGGAAATATTTTCCAAGAGAATAGGAAAGAAACTTTTTTTTTTATTCGATATAATTTATTTACATTTCAAATGATTTCCCCTTTTCTAGCCCCCCCACTCCCCGAAAGTCCCGCAAACCCCCTTCTCTTCCCCTGTCCTCCCACCCACCCCTTCCCACTTCCCCGTTCTGGTTTTGCTGAATACTGTTTCACTGAGTCTTTCCAGAACCAGGGGCCACTCCTCCTTTCTTCTTGTACCTCATTTGATGTGTGGATTATGTTTTGGGTATTCCAGTTTTCTAGGTTAATATCCACTTATTAGTGAGTGCATACCATGATTCACCTTTTGAGTCTGGGTTATCTCACTTAGTATGATATTCTCTAGCTCCATCCATTTGCCTAAGAATTTCATAAATTCATTGTTTCTAATGGCTGTATAGTACTCCATTGTGTAGATATACCACATTTTTTGCATCCACTCTTCTGTTGAGGGATACCTGGGTTCTTTCCAGCATCTGGCAATTACAAATAGGGCTGCTATGAACATAGTAGAACATGTATCCTTATTACATGGTGGGGAGTCTTCTGGGTATATGCCCAGGAGTGGTATAGCAGGATCTTCTGGAAGTAAGGTACCCAGTTTTCGGAGGAACCGCCAGACTGATTTCCAGAGTGGTTGCACCAATTTGCAACCCCACCAGCAGTGGAGGAGTGTTCCTCTTTCTCCACACCCTCTCCAACACCTGCTGTCTCCTGAATTTTTAATCTTAGCCATTCTGACTGGTGTAAGATGAAATCTTAGGGTTGTTTTGATTTGCATTTCCCTAATGACTAATGAAGTTGAGCATTTTTTAAGATGTTTCTCCGCCATCCGAAGTTCTTCAGGTGAGAATTCTTTGTTTAACTCTGTACCCCATTTTTTAATAGGGTTGTTTGGTTTTCTGGAGTCTAACTTCTTGAGTTCTTTATATATATTGGATATTAGCCCTCTATCTGATGTAGGATTGGTGAAGATCTTTTCCCAATTTGTTGGTTGCCGATTTGTCCTCTTGATGGTGTCCTTTGCCTTACAGAAACTTTGTAATTTTATGAGGTCCCATTTGTCAATTCTTGCTCTTAGAGCATATGCTATTGGTGTTATGTTCAGAAACTTTCTCCCTGTACCGATGTCCTTAAAGGTCTTCCCCAATTTCTTTTCTATTAGCTTCAGAGTGTCTGGCTTTATGTGGAGGTCCTTGATCCATTTGGATTTGAGCTTAGTACAAGGAGACTGCGCTACTTTTTTAAATGAACACTGCTTTAGTTGAGATGCAATATGTGTGGAAATATTTTCCAAGAGAATAGGAAAGAAACTTGATCTTATTAATATCATACTTTCCCTTATAAATCAAGCTTGTCTAGGGGCCCATGGCTAGATAGTCTAATCATAGATATTCCAGATAATAAACAATTATCTTTTCTGACTATGGTAATGGGTGTTGCAACATTCCCAATTTTTCCTGAATTGTTGGGAAATTTTTCTTCAGTCTACACTGAGGAGCTGGTTCTGATATCAGTGAAAACCAGCAGTCTTGGCAGGTTCAGAAGAAGCAGGAGGAATGAGAAGAGAAGGAAGAAGAAGAGCAGGAGGAGGAGGAGGGGGAGGAGGAAGGTGAGTGACAGGCAAAAGCAAGCAAACATGTAGCTGGGCCTTTGACCAAAGTGACTAGGCTTCCTTTGATTTTACTGACACTAGAAGATACCACCTACATTAAGTGTGGATTTTCATACTTCAAATAACCTGATTAATAAAATCGCTCACAGATGTGCCCAGTAGCTTATCTCTGAATTTATTCAAGATCCAGGCAAGCTGGCAACCAAGATTAACTATTACACACCTTTTAAAAATATTTATTGAACTTTAATTTCAGAATGCCTGAGTGCATTTCATCTAAAATTACAGTTTCCTTCCTTGTACGTTGGATTCAGAAGATAAGCTCTATGCTTTTAATAAGATAATTTAAAGTACACCAACTTTTCTCTTTGATTTCTATGTCAAAAGGAAATGCATTGCAAAAAAATCTCTTTTTTAAATAAACAGATAACGTGAATGTTGGTTTTTCATCAACTAAAATCTGAATATGAAAATGCAGACTTCAAAAAATTGCGACTGTTTATGAAATATATTCAGCAAGAAACAGACACATTAAAACAGCCTAAACACTTATTCTCTTTTGGTACAAGTTGAAACTATAAGTAGATAATTATTCCTCATGGGACTGTGCCACACAGCTACTTATCTTACGGTCTGTGAGTAGTGTTATGCTTAATGCTTCAAATATCGAAACATAAAAAAAAAAATTTAAGTACTTGAATGGGTGACTAGAAATGTCAGTTGATATTTTAAATGGCTCTCCAGTTTTAGGTAAGGGGATATTCTGGGCATTTATAATGCAACTCACTATTGGAGAAGATTTCGATATCTTTTGCTATTCACTATGGTAGATTCAGCAAGGTTTCAATTTGGAAGATAGTTTCCTTCTACTGAAGACACCTATTAGTATAGTATGGGTTGAAGCAATTACACCTCAAAGCAGATAGGTGGAGACCTGGACTTTTGATAAAATTCTGCTATTGGAAAGAGCTCTGGCAGGGGTACCTGAGACAGTCATCTGTCCAAAGGTGAATAATGGACCAACCATCACACACAATGAATACTCATGATAAAAGTATCATCATTTGCAATTTTATTTTCTGGGTAATGAAATATTGATCTTCTTTTGTACATCTGCACACACCCACCAACTGCAGGCTTAAATCTGAGCTAAGCTGATCTCATGGATTCCCCACACAATATATGTTCTCCCATCTCTCTAGAAATTCAATATTTCCAACAGTTTGAGTAGGGTGAACCTAATGTTCAAACACAAATTAAATAGACTGAAAATTCAATGTGATTTACCTGTGAAAGTACATTGTAATGGGGGTTTCTAAAATAGCCTCAGAAATCTTCAAATCCACTGAAACTGATTGTCTTTCTCTGCCAGAATTTGACAGAAGACAACTGCTAAAGAGGCTTGTCAGTAGATTACCACATCCTCTAGGAGCCTGGTGCATGGCAGAATCCATATTAAACTTTTCCAATGTCATTTTCATTGATGTGACAACTGTCAGTGAAGGAGTGTCACTCAGGGAGATTTGTTTCAGAGGAATTTATCTAGCTGTCCTGATTTCCAATATAGTTTATCCCATTGTGCCTTTAGAACTCAGTTTTTCCCTTGGCATCCCCCTTGCCCCAGGATGGGATTATACCATCTACAAACTGACTAAAAACTGGAAAATGTTTGAGACAGGGTTGAGAAGCCTTGGAAGAAAAGTAAGATTTGTAGAACCATCTAACTCAAGCCCCAGTGGGATAACTCTTGCTGTTAGTTCAGTTTTCTACTTCAGGTTTTATAAAATGTGTACAAAAATGTTATTGAGCATTGGAGTCAATTTGAAAATTGCCCAGAACTGGGGCTGGAGACATAGCTCAGTAGTTAACAAAGTTTGCTACTTTTCCAGAAGACTCAGGCTGCATTTCCAACATCTACGTGTTGGTTTACAAGATCCTGTGGCATCAGAGTCAGGGTATCTATTTCCTCTTCTGGCTCCCTTGAGGGAAAACAAAAATGTGATACACATAAAGTCATGAAAACACAAACACATAAAAATAATAAACACATCTTTTTAAAATGTGCTCATAATTAATTTAATGTGAAGATAACATTCTATGGAAATAGATATTTTAAAAGTCTGGTTTACAGAAACGAAAAAAACAACTTTAATGAATATAGATACTACAATAGTGAAAGAGAATATAGTATCAAAAATGTAACCAAATACAGACAAACTTTATAACAAAAAGCACGTGTAGAAATTATCTCTAAATGGTGTTGCTACTTGTACTACCTCATACTCTTATGAGTCAAAAAATTGATAAAATCAAATCAAAAATATTTGATTACTTTAAATTGTGGTTCTCTCTCTCTTAATGTGTGTGTGTGTGTGTGTGTGTGTGTGTGTGTGGGTGTGTATGTGTGGTTGCACATGCATGAGAGAAAAGCAAGCACGCCTGCACATGTGTGCATGTGCCAGAAGAGGCTGGATGCCCTGGAGTTGGAGTAACAGGGCATCATATGCCAATGTGTGCTTGTTGAAATTGAACCTGGGTCTTCTGCATGAGAAATGAGAGGTATCTCTGCAGACATACCATGATAAGCACATTCTAAGTTAAGTTCTGCTGTCGTATTGTTTCTTTGTGACATTTGATAAGTCCTGAGAGTAATAAGTATGACATGATGCTTGAACGAATCTTATAGCGAATCCATATCTGTTCCTCATTAACAATACCCATGACTTGTAATTTGAGTGGGATTACTTAAATATTTCTTCCCAAATAGTTTAATAAAATGAATTTTGAAATAGTACATAAATAAAAAGCCTGGACATTGAAAATATTTTAAATTGTCTTTTCCTCATATAAATATTGTTTCAACTTAAAATTTCTTTTCTGTGTTTCTTACTTTCATATTAGTAGGGAATGGTAGTGCATATAGCCTGGCATGAGTCTGGCTGTCAGAAGACAACTTATGGAAGTAAATTTTCTCTTTCTACCATGTGAGATCCAAGGACGGAAAGTAGGTTATCAAACTAGCATTCAAGCACTTTTATTGGTACACTTTACTGGCTATTGACTTTATATTTAGATGGTCCTTCCTACCAGATATAATTTTCAAGCATCACTTATTCGTTCTGAAATGGGAACCTTTCCAGGACGCTCATGCTTAGTTTTTCTACTGTCTGAAATGATTTTGTTTGACTCTTTTTCATAATGCTTGTGCCTGCTTTCACGTAAATTCAATTCTGTGTCCTTTTATTGTACTCTACTGGAATAAACAAAGGAAAGACACTAAATAGTTACTTAATTCACTGGAGCCTTGTATATGCTTTGCTTCATCAATGATTTATATTTCTTCCTGAGAACAACTGCTTTCACTGCCTAAGCCCTGGCTGATTCTTCCTGTGGAAGAGACAGTCATGTAAATAGCTATTTCCGTGAAATGTCTTTTCTCCAGTTTAATCACACTGAAATGCCTTCATCTAGGAACTAAGATCCCTTATTCTGAGGAGCTAAACTTTCAGTCAGAAATAGAGCTTGTAAAAATCAACCTCAGTTTAATCTGTAAGTTGCCAGTGTTTTTTTTTTTTCCTTTTATTTTCCTATTCTTCGGTGAAAATATTTTGAGGATCAAAATGCATGGATTGACTTTAATCATGTCAGTAAAACAACACCTGCTGCTGACAGAGCAATCATTGGTTCCTATGCCATAGGATTCTTATGAAAAAGAAAAGAATTAAGTTAATGTGAGAGAAAATTAATAGCTTCCGAAAAATGTGTCTTCTCTGATGTACTACAGACCATAATTATATAATAATTCCTTAGCAGCCAACATACAGAAGCTGTGCTTGCTACTTTTCTGTCAGAAAGCAACTTGGAAAGTGTTTTGGAGGCCTTGCAGTTTGAAAATATAGACATTTAAAATGTAGATAGCAAAACGGTAAAAACTCTTTGCTGCAGACAACAGTGTGATGTTTGTGCTCACATCCAAGTGAACCAGGAAGCAAAGAAAGGAGAAGACAACACTCAGGTCCATTTCTGTCATTCCTCCATTTTGTTCCACCCTGAACAGCAGTCATGCTATTGTTCACCATGCCTTTCAGAGTATTTTCCATCCCCAGTTAATCTTCTGTCCCATGGCCCTCACATATACATCCAGAAATGGGCCATCTGGATGATTCTGTTTTCAGTAAAGTTGTAATGGAAAAGAAATAATCACAGATTCCCATAGTATGGTCCAGGGATTTTTCACAAGGATGAAGCTTTATTCTGTAGACAAGTAGTGAGCTAGAGAGGGGCTAGTGTATAGAATACAAATCAATTGCTAAAAGGGGTTAAGAAAGAAAAGGGACATTATTTCTTCATTGAATGGGTAGCAGGTTTTGTTTTCAGGTTCTTATCTTCAGTCATAAATGGCCACTCATTAAAAACCTGTCACAGGGTGCAACTTTCAGAATTCATTGTACTGTAGAAGAGGTCGTTGCATTTAGGATGCCAATAAATAGAAAATCTGTACTCTTCTGAGCATGTCAACCATTGAAAATCTAAACCATGGTTAGATGGATTCTACATCTATAACTTAATGATTAATGAAGAGTGTTCCTTTGACCAAATGCCCAAGGTTGGTACAGATATGTCTTGAGGTGGTCCAGTTTCCAATTTTCTGAGCAACAACAACATTCATTTATAAATTAGTTGTACAAGTTTGCACTGCTACCAACAATGGAGTTGGGTTCCCCTTATTTTCACATCCTTGCAACTAACGTGAGTTGTCACTTGTGTTTTAAATCTTAGCTATTTTAACAGGCTTAAGGTAGAATCTCAAAGTTGCGTTGATTTCCATTTCAGTGATGGCTATGGATATTAAACATTTCTTTAAATGCTTCTTGGACATTTGAGATACTTCTATTGAGAATTCTGTTTACATTTGTACCCCACTTTTAATTTACATATTTAGTTAAGTGATAACCAGTTTCTTGAGTTCTTTGCATATTTTAAATATTAGCTGTCTGTCAACATTGGGGTTGGTGAAGATCTTTGCTCATTCTGTGGGCTGTTGTTTTGACCTATTGACAGTGTGTTTTGCTTTACAGAAGCATTTGAACCTCAAATGGTCCTATTTATTATTGATCTTCGTGTGTGAGTTATTAGTGCAATTTAGAGTATTCTCCTCTTTATCTTCTATCTAGTCCAATGCATCTAGTTCTATATTGAGCTCTTTGATCTACTCAGACTTACATTTTGTGCAGGGTGATAGGTATGGGTCAATTTGCATTCTTCTACATAAGAACATCTAGTTAGACCATCACAATTTGTTGAAGATGGTTTGCCACTCCTTGGCATATACTCAAAGGACATACCATCATATCATAAGGAACTTTGCTCAACTATGTTCATAGCAGCTTTATTCATAAAGGTAGAAAAGTAAAAGAATGTAGATGTTCTTTCACTGAAGAGTAGATAAATAAAATGTGGTAATTTATACAATGGAGCATTATTTAGCTATTAAAAACAATGACACCATGAAATTTGCAGGCAACAGAACTAAAGATATTCGAAATTAGGTAACTCATATCCAGAAAGACAAACATTGTACACATTCAGCCATAAGTGTCTATTAGCTATAAATTAAAAGATAATCAAGCTACAGTGCACAGACCCAGTAACGAGATTAAAAAACAAGAGGACTTACAGGAAGATTCAAAGATGTCCGCAAGAAGGGGAAATGGAGTAGATTTTACAGGAGGGCATAGGTGATAGGAATGGAAAAAGAATGAATCAAGTGGAAGGGGGAAAGGAAAATACAAGGAAAAAACTGGAATTGTGGGGCATTTTTAAGATGGGTGGAAACTAAGTGCAACAGAAACTCAATAGAATTTACAAGAGTAACTCTAGGAAAGACTCCTACAGAGACTGAACTGGCCAACTACTATAACCAGACAAATCCTCAAGGGGAGTGACTGGGACACCAACCCAGCCATCAAACTTATAATTTGTCCTGCATGAAGAGTGTACCTGGACTATAACCTAGCAGAAGTATCATCGAAGAGACCACAGAGATTTCATCCCCTGATTGCTAGGAACACATGTTAAGTACCACAATCAAACATAAGGCAGACTGGATATTGGAAAGTCTGGCTAAGGATGGAAAAGAAGAATTGGAGGAACCAGTGGGATCAAAAATGTACCAGGAGAACATGACTCACACATCAACTCACAGAGACTAATAGGAACTTGAAAGATGAAGGAAGCTGTAAGTGTCCAATCAAGGTTCTCTACATATATGTTATGGATAAACAGTTTGATGTGTTTGTGGAAAACCTAATACTGTGAGCATTGGCTATCCTCTGACTCTTTTGCCTACTTCTGAGATGCTTTATTCCCTACTGCATTTCTTTGTCCATCCCTAATGTGGTGGTATAAGCCTGATGTTATTGTAGCTTGTAATGCCATTTTGCTTAATTTCACTGGGAAGTCTTTTGGAAAGGTAGAGGATAGAAAATTCAGAAAAGAGGGGAAGAAGGGGAGAGGCTGAGAGGAGGGGAGGAATGGGAATCATCAATTAGAATTTAATACACAGAGAAAATAGAGTATTGAAAGCAAAAAACGCCGGGTGGTTACACCTTTAACCCCAGCACTTGGGAGGCAGAGGCAGGTAGATTTCTTAGTTCGAGGCCAGCCTGGTCTACAGAGTGAGTTCCAGGACAACCATGGCTACACAGAGAAACCCTGTCTCGAAAAAAACAAACAAAAAAAAAAAGCAAAACAAGAAAAATTCAAACCAAAACAACAAAGAAACTAGTTTTACTAAAACTATATTAACTAATTTCTCTAAAATATGTGATGCTCCTTGAGAAACTATCTGATATGCCTATTCCTAGCAAACACATTAGGCAACTCACAACGAAATGTAGCTCCAGCTCCTTCTGGACTCACCAGATATATACTTATACTATCTTCTCCAAGTCATTTACATATAGTTTTTCTTTGTCTATTTTTAAGATTGTAAGTTAGTTAATATATTTATCCCTTAAGACACTCTAATATAGCCCTCCTTTCTCTTCCTCAAAAATCATAGACTACTAATTACATCGACTGTTATTGGGTGCAGCCATGTATTTGGACAGGGTTGAACATTCCTAAATATAACCTGTTAAGTCCATAAAATGTTACTTGTGTGTGAATGATCATTTGTCACTGAACAAAAAGTTGGTATTTGCTACCTTGGGGGGACCATCTCTCCCACTCCCAGCTTTACATTCTGTTGATTGTAGAACTTTTGATAGTGCTGAGACCTTTTCACCACCCAGTCTGAGATGCTCCTTGGTATCCTAATTGTTTAGCTTATTTTTGAACATGTATAAAAATTTTCTTGGTACTATACTATTTTCCAGCTAAGTCACTTCTCTTCTAAGTCTTACACTATTGCTATTTCCTCTCCTGCCACATTCTATGAGCCATAGGCATGATAATGTTTTGTAGATATTTTCATTGAGAATGAGCCCCACAACTTTGTACTTTGATTTTTTGTGCTTTGCTGTAGGTAGACAACTGCTAATGAATTGTTTTAGAGAATATGAAGTAAATTAATCGTTGTAGATTGTCCTACAAGAATTATGTCTTTAGTAATACTTAGTTTTTTCCCTTCCTCTCTCTCTTCTCTCTCTCTCTCTCTCTCTCTCTCTCTCTCTCTCTCTCTCTCTCTCACACACACACACACACACACACAAATATGTCTAAGAATTATGTTCAATAGACTATCTCTGGAATAAAATATTCTATATTATTAATAAAAGCGTTTGTAAATTTTTCATGACTATTAGTCACAGAATTATTTAGAAAATATTGCTACATGTATTATAAAAGGAGATTTTAAGATAAATATGAGTCATAATTTTAAAAAGCATTCATTTAGAGAGATGAACATGATTTTATATATGATACAAATAATGAAATAAAGTACCATCTATTATATTTGTGCATAGATATGAGGAGAAATGAGACTTGACCAGGAAATTTTATTTCTGAGGCAGAAAAGCTTCCCATGCTATAGAAGTTCATGGGAATGTAAATTAAATTCAAAAATGCAAATCACAAGACAAAAGCATATGATTATGCATATATAGATGTACACAGAAAATGTTATTTATGGTGATTACAATTTGATGGTTGTGTGCCATCTGAATAAGAGAATGTGTGAAGCAAGAGCCCTTCTCCAAGGAAGAAATTGACTTCTCAAATAAAAGAATTTTAGGAAACATAGATTGACCCTTAGAAAATCAAATAGTTGATTTAGGGCAGCGGCAGCAGCACGGCAGCGGTGGCAACAGTGGCTGGTCCAGCTGAAGGGCCATCAGCAGTGGAACCAAGGTGACAGGGTCCAGGCAGGCCCTGTGCTCATGACCATTGGCCAACGCTGGCCAGCCGGGCTACAAGCAGCAGCAGATTTATGGTGCCTTTCACCTCACAGAAGCCACTTCAGAATTCTGCCTCCACTCAATCAGGAGAGACTCACCTCCATCTTGGTTCTTGGACTCCAGAGAGATCAGACAGACTGAGGTACGCAAACATAACCTGAGGCCAACATCACGGGGGTCTAAGTCCGACGGGCGTTGACCTGCACCCAGGCCCTGGGCTGTTCTGGGGGGAGGGGCATCGGGGTCTCAACCCAGCCAAGAGTTTTTTTGCCTAGGCCCGGCGCAGGCACTGCCATTTTCCTACCGGACACCAGAGAGCTCTAGCAGGCAAAGCCGGCTAACAGGCATAGCCCTAGGCTAGCATAGCAGGGGGGTCTAGGCCCCAACAGGCCCTGGACTGACCGTAAGAACTGAGCTACTCAGTGGGCCATCTGTGTGTCAACCTGGCCAGGAGGTTGTTAGCCCAGCAGACTCTCCCAGCACTTTCAGGGAGCATGCGCGCACACCCGCCATCCTGGCCACTTGACAGATGCAATTAACAGTCATAGCCCTAGAGGAACTTTGCTCGGACCTTGGCCTCCCAGGTTTTTGCCTAGACTCAGGGCCTGAGCAGCTAGGCTAGCCTTGTGTGCACCAACCTGGTTGGGAGATCAGCTGCCGAGCAGAGTGATCAGCACTCGGAAAACTTCACAGCAGCATACACCCTTCAGCACTCCCTGAAGGAGCAAACAGACACCATCTGGTTCACAGACACAATCTGGGGCAAAGCACACTAGGGCTGCAAGGGCACCCAAGAGGAGGACAGCACATCAGCAATCTGCTACAGGGGAAACCCAGCCATCCAGTGTTGCAGAAATAGCCCCAGAGCCCCTCAGAAGGCTCAAACAACAGCCAGAGACAAGACCAACTAACTCCGGAAAGCAAGATGGCAAAGGGCAAATGCAGGAATGCTACTAAAAGAAATCTAGGCAATATGGCAGAATCTGAACCAAACTCTCCAACATCAGCAAGTCCTGGTTATGCCAATACACCAGAGAAACAAGATTTGAATTTAAAATCACTGGTCATGATGCTGCTGGAAGAACACAAAAAGGACATAAATGAATCTCTTAAAGAAATACAGGGGAACATGAATAAGCTAGAAACCCGTATAATGGAAACACAAAAATCACTTAAAGCAATGCAGAAGAATAAGTCTCAAGAGATAGAAGCCAATAAAGAAGATACGGAAAAAAATAAACTTAAAGAAATGCACGAGAACTTGAGTCAAGAGGCAGAAGTCTTGTAAGAGGAAACACAAAAATCTCTTAAAGAATTACAGGAAAACACAAACAAACAAATGATGGAACTGAGCAAAACCATCCTGGATCTAAAAACAGAAGTAGAAACAACTAAGAAATCACAAAGGGAGACAACTTTGAAGATAGAAAACCTTGAGAAAAAATCAGGGGCCATAGATGCAAATATAAACAACAGAATACAAGAGATGGAAGAAAGAATCTCAGATGCTGAGGATACCATAGAAACCATTGACTCAACAGTCAAAAAAATGCAAAATGCCAAAAGCTTATATCCCAAAACATCCAGGAAATCCAGGATACAATGAGAAGACCAAACCTAAGGATTATAGGTATAGATGAGAGTGAAGATTTACAACTGAAAGGGCCAGCAAATATCTTCAACAAAATTATGGAAGAAAACTTTCCCAACTTAAAGAGAGAGATGCTTATGAATATACAAGAAGCCTACTGAACTCCAAACAGACTGGACCTGACCAGAAATACCTCTCGCAACATAATAATTAAAACCCCAAAAATGCACTAAACAAAGAAAGAATATTAAAGGCAGTAAGAGAAAAAGGGCAAGTAACATATAAAGGAAGACCTATCAGAATCACACCAGACTTCTCACCAGAGACCATGAAAGATAGAAGATCCTGGGCAGATCTCATGCAGACTCTAAGAGAACACAAATGTCAGCCAAGACTACTATACCCAGCAAAACTCTCAATCACAATAGATGGAGAAACCAAAACATTCCATGACAAAACTAAATTTACACAATATCTTTCCACAAACCCAGCTCTGCAAAAAATAATAGGAGGAAAACTTCAAAACAAGAAGGGAAACGACACCCTGGAAAAAGCAATATAGTAACCTTCCTTCATCAAACCCAAAAGAAGATAATCACTAAAATATAAAAAGAACATCAAAAATGACAGGAAGTAATAATCACTATCTCTTAACATCAATGGACTCAATTCCCCAATAAAAAGACATAGACTAACAGACTGGATAAGGAAACATGACCCATATATTTTGCTGCATACAGAAAACACACCTAAATGTCAAAGACAAAAACTACCTTAGAGTAAAACACTGGAAGACAATTTTACAAGCCAATGGTCTCGGGAAACGAGCCAGAGTAGCCATTCTAATATCAGATAAAATTGACTTTCAACCTAAAGTCATAAAAAGAGACACTGAGGGACACTTCTTGCTGTTCAAAGGAAAAATCCACCAAGAAGAACTTTCAATTCTGAACATCTATGCGCCAAAGGCAAGAGCACCCTCATTCGTAAAAGAAACTTTACTAAAACTCAAAGCACACATTTCACCTAACACAATAATTGTGGGGGACATCAACACTCCACTCTCCTCAATGGATCGATCAGGAAAACAGAAACTAAACAGGGACACAGTAAAACTAAATGAAGCTTTGAACCAATTGGATTTGACTGATATTTATAGAACATTTCACCCTAAAGCAAAAGAATATACATTTTTTTCAGTACCTCATGGTACCGTCTTCAAAATCGACCATATACTTGGTCACAAGACAGACCTCAACAAATACAAGAAGATCAGACTAATCCCATGCCTCCTATCAGATCACTATGGTGTAAGAGTGGTTTTCAATAGCAACAAAAGTAGCAGAAAGCCCACATAAACATGGAGGCTGAACAATATTCTACTCAATGACACCTTGGTCAAAGAAGAAATAAAGACATCGGAGACTTTTTAGAATTTAATGAAAATGAAGGCACAACATACCCAAATCTTTGGGACATAATGAAAGCAGTGCTAAGAGGAAAGTTCATAGCCCTGAGTGCCTCCAAAAAGAAAATGGAGAGAGCATATACTAGCAGCTTAAGGACACACCTGAAAGCCCTGGAACAAAAAGAAGCCAATTCCCCCAGGAGGAGTAGAAGATAGGAAATCATCAAACTAGGGCCTGAAATCAATCAAGTGGAAACAAAGAGAACCATACAAAGAATCAACGAATCTAGGAGCTGGTACTTTGAGAAAATCAACAAGATAGATAAACCCTTAGCCAGACTGACCAAAGAGCACAGAGAAAGTATCCAAATTAACAAAATTAGAAATGAAAAGGGGGATATAACAAAAGAAACTGAGGAAATCCAAAATATCATCAGATCCTACTACAAAAACCTATACTCAACACAATTGGAGAATCTGGAGAAAATGGACAATTTCCTTGACAGATACCAAATACCAAAATTAAATCAGGACCAAATAGATCATTTAAACAGTCCTATAACCCCTAAAAAAAAATAGAAGTGGTCATAGAAAGTCTTCCAACCAAAAAAAAAAAGCACAGGAACGGATGGTTTCAGTGTAGAATTCTATCAGACCTTCAAAGACCTAACACCAATACTTTTCAAACTATTCCATAAAATAGAAACTGAAGGAACACTACCCAATTCCTTCTATGAATCCACAATTATGCTGATACCAAAACCACACAAAGATCCAACAAAGAAAGAGAACATCAGACCAATTTCCCTTATGAATATCAATGCAAAAATACTCAATAAAATTCTTGCCAAACAAATCCTAGAACATATCAAAACGATCATCAACCATGCTTTATCCCAGGGATGCAGGGTTGGTTCAATATATGGAAATACATCAATGCAATCCACTACATAAACAAACTCAAAGAAAATAACCACATGGTCATTTCATTGGATGATGAAAAAGCATTTGACAAAATTCAGCATCCTTTCATGCTTAAAGTCTTGGAAAGAACAGGAATTCAAGGTCCATAGCTAAACATAGTAAAAGCAATATACAGTAAACCGGTAGCCAGCATCAAACTATATGGAGAGAAACTTCAAGCAATCCCACTAAAATCAGGGACTAGACAGAACTGCCCCCTATCTCCTTATCTTTTCAATATTGTACTTGAGATACTAGCTCGGGCAATTAGAAAACATAAGGAGGTCAAAGAGATACAAATTGGAAAGGAAGAATTCAAACTATCATTATTTGCAGATGATATGATAGTCTACATAAGTGACACAGAAAACTCCACAGGGGAACTCCTACAGCTGATAAACAACTTCAGCAAAGTGGCAGGTTATAAAATCAACTCAAGCAAATCAGTAGCCTTCCTATACTCAAAGGATAAGCAGGCTGAGAAAGAAATTAGGGGAATGACACCCTTCACAATAGCCACAAACTGTATAAAGTACCTTGGGGTGACTCTTACCAAACAGGTGAAAGACCCGTATGACAAGAACTTCAAGACTATGAAGAAGGAAATTGAAGAAGACCTCAAAAAATGGAAAAACCTCCCATGCTCGTGGATCAGCAGGATTAATATAGTTAAAATGGCCATTTTGCCAAAAGCAATATACAGATTCAATGCAATACCCACCAAAATCCCAACTCAATTCTACACAGAGTTAGAAAGAGCAATCCTCATATTCATCTGGAATAACAAAGAACCCAGGATAGATAAAACTATTCTCAACAATGAAAGAAATTCTGTGGGTATCAGTATCCCTGACCTCAAGCAATACTACAGAGCAGTAGTGTTAAAAACTGCAAGGTATTGGTATAGTGACAGGCAGGCAGATCAATGGTACAGGATTGAAAATCCAGAAATGAACCCACACACCTATGGCCACTTGATCCTCAACAAAGGGGCAGAAAACATCCAATGGAAAAAAGATAGCCTTTTCAACCAATGGTGCTGGTTCAACTGGAGGTCAGCATGCAGAAGAATGGGAATTGATGCATCCTTTTCTCCTTGTACTAAGCACAACTCCAAATGGATCAAGGACCTCCACATAAAGCTAGACACTCTGAAGCTAATAGAAAAGAAACTGGGGAAGACCCTTGAGGACATCGGTACAGGGAGAAAGTTCCTGAACAGAACACCAATAGCTTATGCTCTAAGATCAAGAATTGACAAATGGGACCTCATAAAATTACAAAGTTTCTGTAAGGCAAAGGACACCATCAAAAGGTCAAATTGGCAACCAACAAATTGGGAAAAGATCTTTACCAATCCTACATTCGACAGAGGGGTAATATCCAATATATACAAAGAACTCAAGAAGTTAGACCTCAGGGAACCAAATAACCCTATTAAAAAATGGGGTGCAGAGTTAAACAATGAATTCTCACCTGAAGAACTTCGGATGGCAGAGAAACACCTTAAAAAATGCTCAACTTCATTAGTCATTAGGGAAATGCAAATCAAAACAACCCTGAGATTTCACCTTACACCAGTCAGAATGGCTAAGATTAAAAATTCAGGAGACAGCAGATGTTGGCGAGGATGTGGAGAAAGAAGAATACTCCTCCACTGCTGGTGGGGTTGCAAATTGGTACAACCACTCTGGAAATCAGTCTGGCAGTTCCTCCGAAAACTGGGCACCTCACTTCCAGAAGATCCTGCTATACCACTCCTGGGCATATACCCAGAAGATTCCCCAGTATTTAATAAGGATACATATCCCACTATGTTCATAGCAACCCTATTTATAATTGCCAGAAGCTGGAAAATACCCAGGTATCCTTCAACAAAAGAGTGGATGCAATAATTGTGGTATATATACACAATGGAGTACTATTCAGCCATTAAAAACAATGAATTCATGAAATTCTTAGGCAAAAGGATGGAACTGGAGAACATCATACTAAGCGAGGTAACCCAGACTCAAAAGATGAATCATGGTATGCACTCACTAATAAGTGGATATTAACCTAGAAAACTTGAATACCAAAAACATAATCCACACATCAAATGAGGTACAAGAAGAACGGAGGAGTTTCCCCTTGTTCTGGAAAGACTCAGTGAAGCAGTATAGGGCAAAACCAGAACAGGGAAGTGGGAAGGGTTGGGTGGGGAAACAGGGGGAGGGGAGGGGACTGATGGGACTTTCAGGGAGTGGGGGTCTAGAAAAGGGGAAAACATTTGAAATGTAAATAAAAAATATAGCGAATTTAAAAAAAAGAAAAAAAACTTTGTTACAAAACATGGGAAAAAAAAGAAAATCAAATAGTTTATGGTGTATCATTGAGAGTTGTTCTGAATCTGTGATTCTGAGAAGAATTGCGATTTCCTCAGGTCAGACATTATGACAGCCATTTTTTGAGCCTCTGCTGTTAAGTAAAATATTTTCAGACACTCACATGTCTTTATATTTAGGAATGTGTCATTGTCCTTAGAAATAGAGATTAAAGGCTTAAAGATGTGGTTCATCAGTTACGGCACTTGTTTTTGCAGAGGAGCTGGATTCAGTTTCCAGAACCCTCTAGCAAGTATGTATTCAGAATACAAGTTCCAGACAATATGATAACATCTTTTACATTCTGAAAACAACAGACACACATGCAATTCAGATTCATGCATGAAGGCAAATATATTTTTTTAAAAATAAGGATTAAGTTTGAAACCAGAGGTGTATTCAAAGATTCTAAACAGGTAATAACTACTTGGTGTTTCTTTGGTTTTACCAACAAATGAAAAAAATAGGGGCAGTGAGTTTTAAAGCAATTTAATATTTTATTTAAATGAGTAAAGGCAGAATTTATTCAGGAACAATACTGATGTGGGGAAAGATGTCAGTATGGAGCTGGGATCATCTTTGAGTGTAAGGAGGAGAAGAAGGGATACAGACCCACGGAGAAGAGAAGAACCCAAGGAACAATTCTGGCTAACTCACCTATCAACATATCATTGGCTACAACCTGCTTATATATTCCCAAATACAGAAATTGCTTAAAGGGAATAAAATTTGCTCAAGGACAGGCAAGCTTGCAAAGACAGAATGACTCTGCCTCCAACTTGCAGAGCTTAGAGAAGAAAGGAGGAACAGAAAAGAATGGGTATTTTGAAGAAAAGTCACTGTTGTCCAGGGTGTATATTCCCATATTATTTCTCTGGAGTATCACAGGGAACCTTGACCTTCATTGGCTGGCTCTTATAATTCTTTTAGATGGAAGAATAAAGTCTACAATGTCTTAGGAATGTCTTCAGATAACCATGTTTCTGAAAAATCTAAGGAACGGTTTATCTATTTAAAGACTGAATGCTGAGTTAGAGCTTCTCTTCAGCCATAGCATTCAATAATGGGAAACCACCATGCTGAACTCTACATAGAACAACATTTCAGCATCATGCCAATTCATAAATTCTTGCTGAAGACAAGCTCAGGAGATCTGTGGATGAGGAATTTTATCATCTGTCAAAGGATATCATCTATTAAGGATGAGCAATGCTGCTTTCCTAAATAGAAACAGGATTCTTAAGATGAGATGAGAAATACAGTATAGGTAGTTTTATGAAGAAATGCTGATGAACCTGATTTAAGTTTGTCAAGGGAAACAACTGTGATGGTTACTTACCACCATCAATTTTATGAGATATAGAATCACTTGAAAGGTGGTGCTCTAGAAATACCTATGGGGTTATCTTGATTAAGGTATAAAGATTCACTGAAGATGATGTCATTAGTTGGCATGAGACCTTGGACAGTATGAAAATGATAAAGTGATCTGAGTAAATAATCTTATTATATTCTGCTTCTTGACTATACATACAATGTTACATTGCTGCTGCAAACTCTTATTTACTATCATGAGTCCCCTACAATTATTGGATTACAACCACAAACTATGAACCAAAATAGAACTTTTCTGCTGTAGTTTGCCTTGGTCAAGCTAATTTACCATAGCCATTACAAAAATAATAAAGCAACAACTTACATGAAATCGAGGTTTGTAGAAAAGGTAGCTATATCCAGAGCAAATGAATACAGGATAAACTACTGGAATGAGTTATAAACTCTATCTATCTATCTATCTATCTATCTATCTATCTATCTATCTATCTACCTACCTATCTATCTCTATCTCTTTCTCTGTGTGTGTGCACATGTGTGCCTTGATTTCTTTTTATTTTCCTTTGTTTTATGTTAATTTTTGATTACAATTGGAAGTCATACATTGGTTTGCATGCAAATACTGCTAAGGGAAATGCTGTAGACAGAAAATGATTTCAAAATTTAAATAATTGGAAAAAAGTTACCAACCCAAAAGGACTCATTCCTCTGATGAGGTCAATGCCTCTGTGGAGAACAATGTTGATCATTAAGGGAAAGTTGTGCAGTAGTGGCTCTTGAGTGGACTGAATTGCTCAGTGAGATTTTCTATTGAAAAGAAGTTGTCAGATTCTTCACATTCTTCTTTCCTAATTAACCATTTGGATTTGAGTTATAATTTCAGACAAAAATGAGGATAATGAAATTCTGGAGAGTAGAATAAAAGGATAATTTTAAAACCTTAATGAAAACAGAAAATAACAGCAATTTAGAGAGTTCATTGACATCCCTTTTACAGTTTCTAATTGGTAGGCAATTAGCATGTGATTGTCCCAGCTATGTGGCTTTGCAGAAAGTTGGTTCTTTTTTTTTTTTCATACTTTGCTGCACACACTTGAATTCTCAACATGTCCCTGTACCTCCTTGCAAATCTGTGATTCTTTCTTCAAGTGTTATTTTTCTTCTCTGTTAAAGATGTTTGTGTGTGTGTGTGTGTGTGTGTGTGTGTGTGTGTATGTGTGTGGGCATGTGTGTGCATACATGTGGTTGCCCATGGAGGCAAGATGAGGGTATCATGCTTTCTGGAAGTTTTGCAGACAGTGTGAGACTCCTGTAAAGAATGCTAAGAAATGAACTTAGCTTCTCTAGAAATGTAGAAAATACGTGAAATTACTGAACCAGTACTCTCTTATTTATTATTACATATAAAGAAAGCCCATACATTTTTCACAAACATTACCTCAACATGGAGTGTATGTCATTAAGCAAGCAATGTTTTATGAAATTTTGTTAGGAAACACAACTTGATTTTTATTACTATAAAACCACTTGTTCACACTGCCTAAGTTTACAGGAAATAAAAAATTCATTTTAGCAAAATTTATTTAAATTTCATACCTAAAATCTCTATCATTAAATATTAATTCATTAATTCATGTAGGGGCTAGAGAGAGTTGTTGAAAACACAAGCTTCCCTTGGAGGAGAAGCTGAGTTGTGTTTCCTGGACCTATAAAATCATTCACAAGTGTCTGTAACTCCATTTCCAGTGAACATGGAGCCTCTACAGGTACCAAGAATTCATGGTGGACAAGTAAGTTCAGTAAACAATTATATACAGACAAAATTAAAAGTTTAATGAAAACTTTTGCATTATTATTTATATTTTTTAAACATTGTAAAGAATGACTGATGCCTAGTTACTGTTTCCAGTAAAATCCGTATCTGTGTAAGATGAGTTTTATATAATCCTGATACCAATCAGCCAATATCATTGTAATTATCACACAATTTTAATTAGTGATAATAGAATAAAGTATTATAACCTATTTTCTATAATTTTATACAATATAGGAGAGATGGCTTTATTTTCTCTAATTTATTTGCAAGATTGATTTTTAGACAAACATTGAAAATGTGGTCAAGCTGCTCCACTGGATATTGAATATACCATTAATTTATAATGGTCCTTCAGATTTTCCTTTTGTAATTTTCTCCTTTTACTAGCATATATGTCAACTGTCTATATCTGTACTTTAACCCATAGTAAAATACCAAAATCACCCGGAGATAAATGATAGTAAAAAACATAGGAAGGACAACACACTTTTTCATTGTTAGTAGAAGTACCAAGTGGTGAAGCCTCTCTAGAAACCAGTGTAGAGTTGTTTTTCAAAAGACTAGAAAGAGAATTGCCATATGACCCAGCAGTGGGGCTCCTGGGAATGTGCCCAAAGTCTGCTATATGCTATAACTGAGGTGGTTTGGGTGGGCATAAAGATCAGTGAGATGAGATAAAGAAGGCATGAGGGTGATGTTCACCTACAAGGAAAGATCTCTGGAATACTGTAAGGACACTAGAACTTTGCAGGTTATTGTGGCATGCATCTCTAATCTCAGCACTCTGGAATCAGAGTCAAGCAGGTCTCTGAGTTTGAGGCCAGCCTGCCCTACAGAGTGAGTTCCCTGACAGCCAGGGTTACACACAGAGATATTGTCTTGGAAAAAGAAGAAGCAAGCAAACAAAAAAGTCTTCATCAGTGTGGCTGGCCACTTAAAATGCTCGATGAAGTGATCATGTTGCTTTAAAAATTACCTGGTGGGAACATCAAGCTTCTGGAAATCTCTGCCATTTTGGCTGCTTCAAGTAAAGGAGCTTTACAGTGGAATGAACACTCTTCAAACTATTTGTGAATCAATGGTGAAATCTAGCAAGACAGCAAAACCAGGGTTCTCTATTCTACCGATTTCTCAAATGCCCATCTCTTGTTAAAGCTATTGTTAACAAACATGCTTAAATCGAAGATTCTTTAGAAACAAAGTATTAAGCAGTAAAGGTTTAGCTGTTTTCCTATCATCCTTACAAATCTCTGGCTTCTCTAAAACTGTCTTTGAGGGTTCAGCAAATGATCGTTCAAAGAGGATTCTATGACAAGCACTATTCTTATCGTGAGAATCCCTTGTCTGGATAAAGGAATCTTCATGACTTAACCTCTAGTGTCAACTCAGAGACATTATGTGTTAGCAGGTGTCACTTGAAGTACTCACCCCTGGTAGCATTTGCAGGATAAGTAAGGAATCAAATTGTCTAAAATAGATGTCTGAGTCTAGTTAGTTAAAGCAGTGTAGCAAAGAATGGAGTTGTATTAGCTCACACACCTGAGGAAATCTTCAGTCCTATTGTCATTTTAAATCAGAATTATCTTTTTATATTCTCTGCTCTTCCTTTAGTTTCCAGTTAATTTGAGCTTTGCTCTTATTTATGTTTTTTGCCTGCTTCTAGATAGCATACTTTTGCTATAGAGAAACCCAGAGTTATATTACCTAATATTTATAAACAAAGAGAAAGGAAAAGATTTGCCTGGTATTGGTAGATAATGCATTCAGTTTTTGATCCATCAGCAAGAAGAAAAAAAAAAAAAACCAAGACTATGACCAATGATTGGCACTGGGGTACACTCCCACTTATATAGCCAAAATACTGAAGTTGCAGATTTCTCAAACCAACGGGAACACATAGGAAATACATTTTTTTCATAGAAACATGTTACATTTTCAGAAGACCCATGAATGGAGGTGAATTAAATGTTTATTCAAGGAGAAGAGATGTTCAACTACTCAGTTTTTCTCAATTCCTCTGGCAATGACACTTTTGGATTCTCTTTAAGCAAACCAACCTCTTTCTTCCTTTTGATCTTAGCAAAATAAGCATATACTGAAGGTTGCAAATATCTTTGGATTTTTTTCCAAAGAAAAATTATAAAAGGAGTAGGTTATTGGAACTTCTCACATGCTGGAATATGTTCCCTTGAAATTCTGCCATTTATATCTCTATAAAATAAACAGAGACAATATTTTCTTCACTGAAAAAGACCTGCGATACTCTTCATCTCTCAAGATAATCAAATAATTCTGAGTATGTAAGGAGAAGCTTGCTTCTTTAAAAGATTTATATGTTTTTATTTTTGGAGGTAAATCGGGTGTGCAAAATAAGATAATCCAACATGTCTATTGCTTTACTTGATCTGTGTTTTAATTTTAGGAGAGTATGTCTCTGAATAGCATTACCTAAATAAGAAAGGAATTTCAAAGAAAAATCTGTCTTGAATGTTTGTCAATAGAGTTAATACAGCAAAGGCCTCACAGGGGATTTGTCCTAATTTGCCTTCCATTGTGATTAAAAATTATTGTCAAAACTGTCTTGGAATAAAGCAGGTTTTATTTCAGCTTACAAGTTTTAGTCTCTTGAGGGCATCCAAGACAGAAACTCAAGAAAAGGCAGGTGCTGAATCAGATGGAAAAGAGAGATGTTGCTCACTAGCTTGCTCCCCACAGCTTACTCAGCCTATTACACATTTCACAACCATTTTCCCTATCATAGTTGTACAGGGACTCTCATGTCAATCATTAATCAAGAAAATACCCTACATACTTACCTATGGGCCAATATGATATATAAAATCCATCAATTAAGATTACTTCTCAGATGAGTCTGACTTTTATCAAGTGGACAGAATAGTGCAATGAAGGATCTGCTGTATTTTTCCAGGGCAGGAATCCTATCCAGATTCACAAAATAGGTTCAGAGGACAGCTTCTCCGATATAGATGTGACAGAAGCCCCTGCCTAGCACAGGACAATGGAAATTTTCAAATAATGAAAATCTACCTCCATTAATAGCCAACAATATCTACTTATTAAGTGGCAGAGCTTCAGGAAGCTCTCTTCATTTTATTATTACAATTTTAATTACCTTAATTTTGAGAAGATATTGTGCAGGTAACATCAGCGGATGTGAGTTCTGATATAGCAGCCACATGTCCTATAATATTTCCTCAACTTAGCAAGGGTGTGTGTGTGTGTGTGTGTGTGTGTGTATGTGTGTGTGTGTGTGTGTGTGTTGATGTTTATAAGCTTTGAGTTTCCTAAAATCTACTGGAATGTACAATGAAATGATGAGAAAAATTGTTCTTTGAGATTAACAACTTTAACAGAACAGCTTCTCCCTTGTCATCATAACTTAAGACAATAATAAGTACAATGGAGTAATGAAGCTGTCACTCAAAACTTTCAGGAAAGAGAAAAGAAAGCAAAAGGGATTCTTGTTATAGATATATTCTTAAGTAGTAAGTGAGGGACACAATTAGAGTACACTTCATTATTATTCTGTTCTATGCACTCTGAAATAGTATGAATTATTTTGAAACACCATTGTTTATATAACAGGAAATACTGCCAAGATTCTTAAATGTTTTTCTTTTAAAATTTCATTTAAATTTCTTTTAAAAGTACTTTAGTCCTAAATTTAAAAACTAATCATAATGATAGCCACCAGCACAATGACATCTCTGTGTACCAATATTATGAAATACCTCATTATTGCTTGTGCTTTCTTTTCACTTATAGAGAAAGTAGCCTTCTTGTTCTGCAATGATTGAAATATAATAAATATATGCAAATCAATGTCTATGATGAAGAGTGAACTAGACCAAAAACCAAAAAGTGAGTAATGTTAGGTATTCAAATGATATTCCTGTGGATTACAGGGGAGGGGTCAGTAGCAAAAGCTCTTACATCCCTCCGCTCATTACTCTATTTTAACAAAGCATAATTAGATTTTATAGTTTGGACATAGCAGAATAACTCTACTGTAAGAAAAATATATGAACTTAGATATCCAGGGGATCAAAATGTAACACTGTTTAATTTTACATGTAATATTTCAACTGCAAATTCTCTGCTTATGGAATAATAATAGTGATCTTTCTAGTATTTTTCCAGGAACTAAATGAAAACAAAATGAGTATTGCTCATTTTGCAGAGCTTCAAAACCAGGAAAACTCAGTAAGTCCATCACGTGAGTTACCATTGTTTTTCTCATCATCATCATCATCATCATCATCATTACATCATCAAAATAATGTTGGCTTATTTCATTCTGAGTGTGCCTATTTTGAAATCATACATTTATAGGGTGTTTTCTCTCACTGTAGATAAGAGACTGCATAGAGGAAGTTGATGTTTAGATATACCTGAGACAAGTTAGTGTACAGCACTTAGCTTCAATGATCTATTCAAAAATCATTACTTAAGTTGTAGAAATGCCCCCTTCACTCTTGAAGAGACTTTGGTGAATGATACAAGTATAACCCACACGTTTAGTCACTGAAACAACTATGATATTCTCCCCTTCTCTTTATGTTAATTTTTATAGTGACTTCGATGAGAAACTCAGAATTCAGAATTTTACCATAAATTACAGCATACATACATAGAACATGAAATGGAAGGTAATCAAGTTTAATTGTCTGTAGGTCTTCAGCAGTTACAGATTTCCAGTTTTAGTTTTCTATGTAATGTAGCTGACATATCACATCATCCATGTACATATTAAACAAGTGTCTTATTTGCAAATGTCATTGTTTTAAGGATTACAGTAGCATTTCTCAGTCTTTTCTATTATTAAACCTGTTTCCATACACACAGGCTGGGTAATCCCTTTTGCCTTACAGAATTTGTTACAAGCATGCTACCAAGTAAATCTAACAAAAACAAAGAAACAAAAAAAATGTAAAAAAAAACCCACTGTTTTATTACATTTTGCATGTGTATGTATGTTTGTATGAATGTATCTGCACACACACCTAGAAGCAGGCATCCAAAGACCTGTGCATATAGTGATGATAAAACAAATTATGGTGTCAATTTCCTCTTTCTATTATGTAGGTCTCAGACACCAAATTGAGGTTCCCATTCTTATGAAATATTCTTGCCTATTGGTAATTTCACCGGCTTTAATCAACGTTTTGTCCAAAAGGGAAACCAAAAAAAAACCCTTACAATACAATATACATTATGTTCATATATATCTTTAGTACAGGCTCTTGTAGTAGGATCTGATGATTTTTTGGATTTCCTCAGTTTCCGTTGTTATATCTCCCTTTTCATTTATAAGTTTGTTAATTTGGATACTTTCTCTGTGCCCTTTGGTCAGTCTGGCTAAGGGTTTATCAGTCTTGTTGATTTTCTCAAAGAACCAGCTCCTGGTTTTGTTGATTTTTTGTATGGTTCTCTTTGTTTCTACTTGATTGATTTCGGCCCTGAGTTTGATGATTTCCTGCCTTCTACGCCTCCTGGGCGAAATAGCTTCTTTTTGTTCTAGGGCTTTCAGGTGTGTCATTAAGCTGGTAATGTATGCTCTCTCCATTTTCTTTTTGGAGGCACTCAGGGCTATGAGTTTTCCTCTTAGCACTGCTTTCATTGTGTCCCATAGATTTGGGTATGTTGTGTTTTCATTTTCATTGTGTTCTAAAAAGTCTTTAATTTCTTTCTTTATTTCTTCCTTGACCAAGGTATCATTGAGTAGAGTATTGTTCAGTTTCCACGTGTATGTGGGTTTTCTGTTGTTTCTGTTGCTATTGAAGACCACTTTTACTCCATAGTGATCAGATAGGAGGCATGGGATTAGTTCTATCTTCTTATATTTGTTGAGGTCTGTCTTGTGACCAATTATATGGTCGATTTTGGAGAAGGTACCATGAGGTGCTGAGAAAAAGGTATATTCTTTTGTTTTAGGATAGAATGTTCTATATATATCTGTTAAATCTAATTGGTCCAAAGCTTCAATTAGTTTCATTGTGTCCCTGTTTAGTTTCTGTTTTCCTGATCGGTCCATTGAGGAAAGTGCAGTGTTTAAGTCACCCACAATTATTGTGTTAGGTGCAATGTGTGCTTTTAGTTTTAATAAAGTTTCTTTTACGAAAGAGAGTGCCCTTGCATTTGGTGCATAGATGTTCAGGATTGACAGTTCTTCTTTTTGTATTTTTCCTTTGACCAGCAAGAAGTGTCCCTCAGGGTCTCTTTTGATGACTTTGGGTTGAAAGTCAATTTTATCTATCTATATGCATATGATTATATATTTACATATACATAAACAAAGCACCTTTATGAACATAGAGTATATTAACTAACTGATGGTATATGAGTTGAAATTTTCACTCTCCATGATCTCAATTTGATTTAGAAAATTATAGGTAAATAACATTTAATATGGATTTTAAAACTGGACAGATAGCTGGGCAGTGGTGGTGCATAATCTCAGCCCTTGGCAGGCAGAGGCAGGTGAATTTCTGAGTTTGAGGTCAGCCTGGTCTACCACAGAGTGAGTTCCCACACATCCAGAGCTTCAGAGAAACCCTGTCTCAGAAACACAAAAAACAAACAAACAAGCAACAAACAAACTGGGCAATTGTGATATAGGAATAATCTTGATTGAATAAATATAATCCCAAACCTGGTAGACTTTAGAATAAATAATTCCTTGAATTTATATTATAGAACATAAAGTGATTATATCATAGGTCTATGTCAGAAGTGCTATGACTTTCTCTATAATAATTTCATGTTAATTATTGGAGTTACATAATTACAGGTGTTTATGACATGGTAAGTTTTCAAAATAAAGGTATAAGCTAAAGATTTCATTTTTGCTTTCTTCTCCAATCATGTGTGGGGAGGGAGAGAACTGGGAGGGAAAGTGGACTGGTGGGAACAGGGGAAACTTGATCTGGCATTGGGTGAGGGAAAAGGACTTAAGCCCTGAAGGCCAGCAGAAAGAATGGAAACGGGCAACCCCAGGAGTAGAATGTGTGTGTGTGTGGGGGGGGGGGCTCCAGAATGTACCAGAGACCTGGGAGTTGAGCAACTTTCAGGACTCAAAAGGAGTGACCATACTTGAAATGCCTGACAGTAGGGAGAGGGAACTTATAGAGCCCAATTCCAGTAGTAAGACAGGGCATCAAGTGAGGGAGGGGGTTGCCATCCCACAGTCAAAACTCTGACCCATATTTGTTCCTGTCTGAAAGAACTACAGAGATGGAAATGGATAGGAGACTGAGGAACAGAAGGTCCGTTGACAGGCTCAAAGTGGGATTGAGCTCAAGGGGAGGTCCTAAGGCCTGACATTATTACTGAGGCTATGGAGAAGTCACAAAAAGGGACCTAGCATGAATTCACTCCAGAAGACACAACAAGCAGCTGAAACAGTCAGATGCAGATATTTGTACCCAACCAATGGACAGAAGCTGCTGACCCCTGTAGTTGAATTAGGGAAAGACTGGAAGAAGCTGAAGAAGAGGATGACCTTCTGGGAGGACGATCATTCTTAATTAACCTGGACCCCTGAGATCTCCCAAGTACTGAACCACCAACCAGGCAGCATACATCAGCTGATATAAGGCCCCTAACATATACAGCAGAGGACTGCTGGGTCTGGGTTCAGTCAGAGAAGATGCACCTAACCCTGAAGAGACTGGGGGCCTCAGGGAACTTAGAGGTCTGGGTAGGTGGGGGATGGTGGGGGGACACCTGCATGGAGACAGGGATTGGGAAGGAGGTATGGGATATGGAGCAGTTGGAGGGTGGACAAAGGAGGCAGGGAATAAAATATAGAATGTTAGATAAATAGATAAATAAATAAATAAATAAATAAATAAATAAATAAATAAATAAATAAATGAATAAATGGGGGGCGATCTCATTTTTAAAGAGTGAAGTAGAACTAAAAACAGTGTAATATTAGAAAGAAACATTCATGATATGAGCCAATTTATGCTAAATTTATCTATATTTCCCTTTAATTTTAATGTTACTGAAAGTCAAAATGAAAAACTATGAAAAATTTTCAAACTTAAAAATTTTAGGCTACTTTTACATAGTTATTTTTAAATTTTTATTATTTTTAATTTTCATATGTGACCTTGAATTCCTTGAATATGTTAAAATCTATTGTTGGAATAAATACAATGACCAAAAACAATTTGAGGAGGAAAATATTTATTTAATTTAAGAGTTTATAGTCTTTTATTTTATTAGCTATTTTATTTATATACACTTCAAATATCACTATTTTTGGTTTCCACTCTGAAAACCCCATATCTGGTCCCTCTCCCTCTGCTCCTGAACACAGCCACTTCTGCTTCCCTGAACTGCCATTCCCCTACAATAGAGCATTAAGCCTTCACAGGGCCAAGGGTCTCTCCTCTCATTCATGCCCAACAAGGCCATCCTCTGCTATATATGTGGCTGGAACCATGGGTCCCTCCAAGTGTACACATTGGTTGATGGTTTAGTCCCTGGGAGCTCTGGGGATACAGGTTAGTTCACACTGCTGTTCCTCCTTTGGATCTGCAAATCCATTCAGCACCTTGGGTCCTTTCTCTAGCTACTAAATTGGGGACCCTATGCTTAGTTCAATGGCTGTCCTGGGCATCTATCTCTGTATTTGTCAGGAGCTGGCAGAGCCTCTCATGAGAGAGCTCTATCAGGGTCCTGTCAGCAAGCACTTTTTGACATCCACAATAGTGCCTGGGTTTGATAACCGTATATGGGATGGATCCCTAGGTGGGGTAGTCTCTCGATGGCCTTTCCTTCGGTCTCTGTTCCACACTTTGTCTCTCTATTTCCTCCCATGGTTATTTTAATCCCCCTTTTAAGAAGGACCGAAGTATCTACACATTGGTCTTTCTTCTTCTTGAGCTTCATGTGATCTGTGAATTGTATTTTGTGTATGTGGAGCTTCTGGGCTAATATCCACTTATCAGTGAGTGCATATCATGAGTGTTCTTTTGTGATTGGGTTAACTCAGTCAAAATGATATTTTATAGTTCCTTCCATTTGCCTAAGAATTTCATGGATTCATTGTTTTTGCACCATTGTTTAAATGGACCACATTTTCTGTATCCATTCCTCTGTTGAAAGACATCTGGGTTTTTTCCAGATTCTGACTATTATAAATAAGGCTGCTATGAACATAGTGGAGCATGTGTCCTTATTACATGTCAGAGCATATTCTGGGTATATACACTGGAGTGGTTTTGCAAGGTCCTCAGGTAGAACTATGTTCAATTTTCTGAGGAACTGCCAAACTGATTTCCAGACTGTTTGTACCAGCTTACAATCCCACCAGCAATGGAGAAGTGTTCCTCTTTTTTTACATCCTCACCAGGATTTGATGTCAGCTGAGTGTTTGATCTTAGCCATTCTGACTTCTGTGAGGTAGAATCTCAGGGTTGTTTTGATTTGCATTTCCCTGATGACCAAGGATGTTGAACATTTCTTTAGGTGCTTCTCAGCAATTGTGTATTCCTCAGTTGAAAATACTTTGTTAATCTCTGATCCCCATTTTTAATAGGGTTCTTTGTTTCTCTGGAATATAACTTCTTGATTTCTTTGTATATATTGGATGTTAGCCCTCTTTCAGATGTAGGGTTGGTAAAGATCTTCTTCCAATCTGTTGACTGTTTTGTCCTATTGACAGTGTCATTTGCCTTAGAGAAGCTTTGCAATTTTGCGAGGTCCCATTTGTCAATTCTTTTGAATATCTTAGAGAATATTTTATTAGTGTTCTGTTCAGGAAAATTTCCCCTATGCCCATATGCTCCCGGTTCTTCCCCACTTTCTCTTCTGTTAGATTCAGTGTATCTGGTTTTATGTAGAGGTCCTTGATCCACATGGACTTGAGCTTTGTACAGGAGATAAGAATGGATTTATGTGCATTCTTCTGCATACTGACTGCCAGTTGAACCAGCACCATTTATTGAAAATGGTTTCCTTTTTTCCTACTGAATTATTTTAGTTCCTTTGTCAGAAATCAAGTGATCATAGGTTTGTGGATTAATTTCTGGCTCTGCAATATTTGATTTTGCCTGGTCTTGATTTAATTCTTCTGTTAAATCAGTTTTTCAAATCATTTACCAGTGAGTGGGAAACATGAATTTGACACATTTTCCCAATTCCATTCCTGTGGCCACAAACTAAGGTGTTTATTATTATGTTTATGGCTGAATAAGATAATTTTGATTGTGCTTTTTACCTTAATTTATTCAGGCCTCCCATTAGGACATTGTGGCCAATCTGATCTCTTGATTATAATGTTGCAGAAACCATGGGGATGCTTGTGTCATCCTGATACATAGATACTTGATATGCTAAGTAGTGATATATCTTGAGCATTGTGTAGTTCAAAGTTTAGTATTTCCAGAAACCTTCACATTGTTTTATTTTATTGTATTTTCATAATGACTGTACGAACTTACTTTCAGTTTATTCTGCATACACAATTCACTTAATGCAAATGAGATTATTTCAGTGTGATTTTGACTTCCACTTCTCTGATAATAAATGACAATGAATATGTTTTCAAAACACTTATCCAGTATTTGCAAATCATATATGTGATATGCATATATGCGTGTATTAATATATGTATATCAAATAGATTAAAAGTAGATTATTTTTGGCTACTGTTGAGTTGTCTGAGACCCATACTATTCTGAAGAGCAGGTGCTTATAAGGGGAAATACTTAGAATATGTTTTCTCCCATTTTGCAGATTATTTCTTCTTTCTGTTTGACTCATAATTCATTTCTGTAAAGAAGTGTATTGCATTGGTATAGTTCTATATATTAACTCTTATTTATATAGCCTCTTTCTTTGGTATCTTATTGGGAATGAATAAAAAACCCTGCTTACATAGTAACTTGAAATAGTACCTTCAGGCTTCTGCTTATCTCAATTTTAAGTTTTACATCTAAACCTATGATCCATTTTGAGTTCAGTATTGTCACACATTTTCTTCTACACATTGATATTTGATTTTCTAGAACTATTTATTGAAGGAACAACCTTTTCCACAATGTAAGTATTTGATGTTGGTTTCCAATATCACTGAAATGTTTTTTATTCTGTTGCATTGATCTCTGTGTTTATTTTCTGTTTGTACCATGTAACTTTTGCTGCCATTGCTTAACACTATACTTTGATGCCAGTTATTATGTACCTGTTTGTTCTTGTGTGCCCAAGATTGCTCTAGATATTCAATTTTTATTTTATCTTTTTTTGGTATTGGTTTTAATTTTCAACTTTTCTCTATTTATTGAAAAATGCTGTTGAATCAACAAGATTATTTATGAAATATAAGCAATTTTTTACTGTATGGAGCCTTCCAATGTATGAATATAGAATATTTTTGTATATGTCTTTTGTACTCTTCAATCTCTTTTGTAAATATTTTAGAAATATTCATTATAGAAATTTCTCATAGTTGATTAAGTTAATTTTATATAACTGTTGCTCTCAAATATGAAGTATTTGGATCATTTATTTCCAAGTAAGTTTAGTATTTATATCTAAAACTATAAATAATATTTATATGTTGCCTTTAAAAACAATGTATTGCTTCTTTCTAAATTTCATATCATCTACCCAATTCCCACTTATTCTCTCCTTCTCTCCTATCTGCCCTCCACCTTTGTAGCCTTCCCCCACAACAAAGGAAAATAAATCTCATTGGGGAAGCTGTAGTGTGTCTCAGTGTCTCCACAGTATAACATGGTTCACTCTTATTTGCTTGCAAATGTTCATTGCAATGAGACATTTTTGTTAAAGGCCTCTGGCTTCTGCTACATTAACAATACTGGAACCTCTCTGGAACTCCTCTGAGATATCCTCTTGTTGACCTTTATAATGGAGACACTCCAGCTTTGAGTCTGCAGGACCTGCTTCTTCAAGCACTCCAACAGTTCATAGATGAGGTATATGTTGGGGTAGGACAAGTCTGAGCCTTTAATATGGACCTCATAAGTATCTGAGCTGGTTCAGCCACCAGCTTTTCTGCACCATGGTCCTAGGTGGAATCACTGGCTACTCATATCAGGCTGTTCCTCATTACTCTTCAGTCTCTAGTCTTGACTCTCTTCATTGTGCCAGCATCCTTGTCTCTCTTTTTCTTCAATTTTTCCATCACTTACTTGCTACTCTTAGCAGCAGTTGGAGTTTCTGAGTGTCTTGTGTCATCTCAGCAATGGTCACCGAAATGCTGTACCTCATTCATGAGTTATGGTACCGGGCAGAAATCATTTCTGGCTTGGTCTGCCTACCCAGACCTCTAAGGCACCAAACTTGTGGTCATCTCATGTTGCTCCCTTTCCTGGTCCCTCAGACTTTGACTGCTGGTTCTATTAGGTCTGTGCCTTGCCCAAGCCAGCCTGATTGGCCCCAAGAGGATCATCAGTTTCAGAGTCACTCCAAGTTGGAACAAACAGCACAAGCCAAGCTTCATCTTGTCGCTGGCTTGTTCCCACACTGGAAGTCAATCACGGCCTTCCAGGAGCTGAACTTGTGCTTCTTTCATGCTTGCTTTTTTCAGGGAATGTTAGGTAACTAATCATTGAGATGTTTACAGGACAGAACATGGATAGCACATGTAAGTCTGTACTACACACTGATGCACATGTGATACTGCAGCAACAACTGCAATGACTCTAGGGACATATGTGTGTTGATGTTTTAACATGCAAATTCAATGCATTTATTAGTTCTACTAATTTCTGTGGAATACTAAACTTTTGCCCATGTTTAAAATCACTCTATCTGCAAATAAGAATTTCCCCACCTTTTCCCGTATATCCATGCTTTTTATTGGTTGACTTCTTTGGCTATCTTATGTGCTCATATAAGATGTCCAGTATTTAACTGGACATATTTTTCATACTCCAGACCTCCCCTCCATCTCTCTATGGTATTTTCATTGACTTTCTACGTGTGTTTTCTGTTGTGATGCCTGTGCATGCATGGACAGAAGAGAGTATTAGCTGTCTCCTTCTATTGTTAGCTGGCCTTCCTACCATATTCTTATTGAACCTGCTGCTACCTTTTGTGTTTCTGTTATGCTTAAATCAGCAAGCCTCTGTGGTCCTCCTATCACTACTACAGGAGTCCCCACCCATGGATTTCAGGCATCCATAGCCTTGCCTGTTTCTATATAGGTGCTGAAAATCTAGCTACCATTCCACTGAATTATCTATCCTCTTCCATCCCAATAGAGGATGAATGAGAAACAATTCTACCATTATTATATTAAATATAATGTTCCTTATGGGTTGGTCACATAATAATCTCAATTTTTGTATTGTGCATTTCCTTTTCAATTTTTAAAAATTTTTTAGGATTATTTATTGGATATTTTCTTTATTTTCATTTCAAATGTAATCTGCTTTCCTGGTTTAATTCGCCTTGGAAACCTCCTATCCAGTCCCCCCACTTAATAGCTGAGTAGTACTCCATTGTAAAAATGTACCACATTTTCTGCATCCATTCCTCTGTTAAAAGTCATCTTTATATCAGAATTTGAAAGCTGCAATTGTTAACGTGGTTTAATGTGCACCTCTCCCTCTGGCACTATAAGAGGTCAGTTAAACCTTTAAGCAATTGCGTCTATTTAAAGAAATAAATCAAAGTATACTTGAAAGTGATTCTGGGATCCTCAACTTCTTTTTATTTCTTCGGCCACAAGTCCTGTACCTGTGTTGTATGATGTTCAATACAGTAAATCCAAGAAACCCTAGATTTCAATTTTGGAAATTTGGAGGTGAGTAAATATTATTTTTTTTAAAAATCTATTATATATATATATATTTACAATATTCATTCTTTTCACCACTTTGGACTTAATGTATATTTTATCTATGTATATGCTATAGTTATTCCTTGTTCTTTTGAATTTTGTGTGTAGGTTCTAATGTTTTTTACCTCTTCATTTTAAGGTAATGTGTGTATTACCAGGAAAAGAAGTTCTAGTGAGGATATTGCTGAATTTTTTTATCCTTTCAGCAATGATAATCATTTATTTGATCATCCTGAAGCATTTAGTTAAGGAGTGCATTCAGTCTACATTTAGGCCATTGTTTGTAGATAATGCCTTCTTATTACTTAGATAATGCTTTCTAATTTCTAATTCTAATTTCTTCTGTTTTTATTCTTTATTTCACTTCATATGTCTACTATTTTCCTTTGTAGTCTTTTCTATTAATAACTTTTGTTACTGTTCTCACAATCTTTTGTGTATTTATTAGCATAAAGGATTTTGTACCTCTTCCTATTTCTTTGATGATTATCTTGCATTTTCATATATAAGGTTCTCAATCTTATAATGGCTTGTGTGATACAAATTACTCTCTTACGTTTTGCTTATTTTGAAACAATTTATTTTCACTTGAACGGTACCTTTCAGGGTTTAGTATTCATGATTGTCAGTATAGGTATTTTGCTTGTTCATTTTGTTTTGCTTTTGTGTTTTAATTGTTTGTTTACTTTTTTGTTTGCTATTGAATATAACATTATGCTCTTAATAGGTATACATAGTTTTTGTAAGAAACAGACTATTCTAATGGGAATACTTCTGCTTTCCTCATGCTGATTTTAGTTATCTCTTCCTTGGGCTTTTCAAATTTGAGCAGCAAGAGCATACACTGTAAACAAATGTTTTTGGTTTTTCCAAAGCCTGGGAATGTTTTACTCTATTATTTAAGTATTTATAGGTTACTTTCCTGTTTTTCCCCTTGGTTATTAGTAACAAGTTAAAAGGAACAATATAAATATCCACTCATTTACCTCCAGCCATATTTATAGGTGCTTCGTTGTTCCTTCTTCCTCCTTTCTTTGTCCTTTCTTTGATTCCTCCACCATCCTCTTCATCCTTCTTGCTGCATCTGTCTTTCTCCCTCTCTCATTTGTTTCTTCCTGCCTTCAACCCCCCTTTCCTCCTTCCTCCCTTCCTGCCTGGATCACTGTAAAGGAATCATCACTGCTGCCACCTCCACCACATCACCACCCTTTCCACCACCACCACCAAAAACAACAACAAAAAAGCTGTTTTCTGCCTCAGAAGTTGCTTTGATTTATTTTTGTTACTAAGAATCTTAAGTATGTATTTGTTATTTTTATATATTTAATAATTCAAGTGTAATACAGTCTGCTTCTTTTTTTATAATCTGCATTTAGTAAGTTAATGAGTTATTTCTTCATTTCACTGTACTTCTATTGAGTTTTCTTAAAATGATAGTTATGGCAATCAATACATTTTGTCAATATGTTGATTTAATTTTCTATGTACAATGCAACTAAAAAATCATTTGTAAAGTGTCCTATTCCCGTGTTTTGTTTTTGTTTAGGTCTTTAACATGTCATATTTATAATGTCACATGTCTCTTTTAATGATATGAGGTTTTAGAGTGAACAGGCTTTATCTACCTAAAGTAATAAAATATAGTTGAGAAGGCCGTATTATCTGTTGCTTTGGTTAGATGGAACAGGCAGAAATAGGGGCCCTATCTAGATATCCATGCTACTGTAAGATGGAGAAATTTTGCCCAGGTACAAGAACCTTTAGTTGTTTACTCCTTGACAAATGATGAGCTGTGGAACCATATATACACACCAGCACTAAATAGACTCAATAGGTACTATTTCTGTTTTAGTGTGTGTATGCATGTGTGTGTATTTATATGTGTGTGTGTTGACAAATAATTTAAGAATAAGTAGGCATTCAATTTGAAAATTAGGAGGGACATGGGTAGGCTTGGAAGGAGGAAGTATGTATAAAAGGGGGAAAATGGAATATAAAATAGAGGGGAAAATGAAATATAAAAATATTGAAAAGGAAAGGAATGTCAAGTATTATTGACTTCTTCCTTTCCTTATTAAGATCAGACATTGTATCTTGGTGAAATTATTATTCATAGATGTTTTCTACTTAAAACTTCTGTGGAATAATAATTCCTCCATATCCACTTACTTTACCACTCATCATGTGTGTGACCACTGTCTATGTGGTATTTATTATATGTGTGTGAGTTTTTGTATTGATGAATAGGTTTAGGTATAATCACTGTACTAGATACCACTAGCCATCCGTGTAGTTTACTTTCTTTCTTTTAGGATTTTATATAAGTTCAAATGTTTAAATGTCATTATATTTTATTTCCATTAAAAATAGTCAAGATCTGTTGTGAGGCCATTATGTGCCCTGCTATAAGATACACTACATGGAATGCACACTGTGGCAATAATTCAATCTGTTCCTTGACCTACTTACTAGCAAGACTTGGCTTTTTTTGATGATAAGAAGAAAGTTTACTGTACATCTGGTTAGACACATTGATAATACTCATGAGGCACAAACTGATAACTTTATAATAGATTAATTTATATTATTAGTGTGTTTTGCATGTGCGTGTATGTGTTTATGTGTGCATGTATGTGTTTGAGGATATGTACATGAATGCGGGTTTCCATCTGGCCACAGGCATTGAATCTCTTTGAAACTCTAGCAGTTGTCAACCAAACTTTGGATCTTTGCAAGAATTGTTCATGATATTCATTACCAAGTCTCCTTTTTATACACTGATATATACTTTGTGAATAAAATAAAACATTTTCATGATAAACTAGTACCTTATAAGCATGTGGGAGTATTAATGGCATATAAAAAAAAAACAGATCTGAGAACTTAGACACATTATGAACAGTAAAATGTGCAAGTCTTAGCTGACCTCTTCTAAAGGCCTTAAATGCTATTCCTTGATTTTTAATCCTTTATAGCTATTCTCTAAAATCCACATATACATACATACCTAAATACAGATAGACATGTGTTCTGTGTGGTCTGTTTTATATAATAGAGTTAACAACAAGTCCTTAAGCTAAGAATAAAGTTATTTTAGTAGCTTAATAAATATCTGCTCATGGAATTATTATATATAATGTATTTATTATTTAATAAAATAGTTCAGTACATTAATTTATTGAATAATAATAAATTTAGACACCAGAACAACACAGACCGTATCTTCTGTATTTATGGCAAAGTTAGGATTCAGCAACATTAGAAACAAAAATGTCGGTCACTTCTAGCAGGTGATGCAACAGATTTATGTATAAAAAAATTAAAAATGCTTTTCCACACTAGAAAACTTCCAGAGGACCCGCAATACTACTCTTGGGCATATACCCAGAGGATTCCCCAGCATGCAATAAAGACACATGCTCTACTATGTTCATAGCAGCACTATTTATAATAGCCAAAAGCAGGAAAGAACCCAGATGACCATCAATGGAGGAATGGATACAGAAAATGTGGTATATTTACACAATGGAATATGACTCAGCAATTAAAAACAATGATTTCATGAAATTCTTAGGCAAATGATTGGATCTGGGAAATATCATGCTAAGTGAGGTAACCCAATCACAAAAAACACACATGGAATACAGTCACTGATAAGTGGATATTAGTTCAGAAACTCTGAATACCCAAGACACAATTCACGTATCAAATGACTCCCAAGAGGAAGATAGGAGAGGTCCCTGATCCTGAAAAGGCTTGTTCCAGCATTGTAGGGGAGTACTAGGACAAAGATGTAGGAGAGGGTTGATAGGAGAATGGGTGGAGGGAAAAGGTCTTAGGGAACTTATAGGGAGGGGGGAACTGGGATTCATTTGGAATATAAACAAAGGATATAGAAAATAAAAAATTATAATAAAAAATGCTTTTCCATAATTCAATGTGACTACTTCCTTGTTCATATATTCTTAGATTAACCTGCATCAGTTAAAGAGATCAATATGTGAGTCACAATACACAAATACATGTTATATGTCTTAATTTAAACATTTAAATTGATTTTTTTCAGAAAAACATTCAGTGTTATACATTGGGCATAAATTTTACAGTAACTGGTTAGTTATGTTTTTATTTTAGAAACAAAATTCTTGACATTTAATGTCTACTTGCTCAGTTTCCTTTATTTCTTTTAGTATAAATTGTATTTGACACTTATAAATTAAGTCATTTATTCTCTCTGAATCTCAGTATTTAAATTTAGAATGTGCTATAATAATGCTTGTGTTTTAGAACATAATGGATAATGACTTTTTTAAAGAAAATCAAATGTCAATAGTCATCCAAAATGTGGCAGTTATCAAGTAACTAGAAATAGGTTACTTTTGTTTATATATCATTAAAATTTTTTGTCTGAAAATTATCAAACACATTGAGAGATTTACAAAAGACAAAATTGAACATGTACACATCCTTAACCTCTACAATATCTGTCAACATTGACAGATGTTGAATAGGCAGAACATAAGCAGGGCAGGTGGATACAAAGTATCTGTGAAACTACATGGAAGTAATTTTTAAAAGAATCTAATTTCCAAATCATTTCAAGTCACATATTTTATGAAGTGTGTTGCAAGTTTATAAGGTATACGTATAATTATCTTGGCATCAGTAGCTTTTTCAATTGTTTGAGTCCAAGCTTACTGGGATTTTAAAAAGTTATCAATTGCTTTCCTGCTCATAATACATGTTGCCTTTTAAATGACACATACATCTGAGTTCTAATTGATTCAAATCTCAGTGATAAAATGTATAAGCAAAGAACATCTACTATGTATTTAAGTTGAACAATGACAAAGAAAATTAGTCCCAAAGGAGTAAGAGAAGTTGCTGAGACACAACCAAGATGATTTTGAAAGTTGACTGAATTTTTAAATACTTAATAACCATGATTCTTAAATTTCCAAAGTGAATAAAAGTGATGATCTTATTATCAGGCAACTTGCTAAATGTTTGTAATCATTATCAAATCTAGCACTTGAATATGAATATACATCATTGTAGAGCTAGACAGGTATGATTCCACAGCCTATCACAAAAGTCATAGCCCTGGCTTTGTAAAAAAGTTTTAATTAGAGAAAAATTGCATACCTTTATTTTTTTAAAGTTTTATATGACTTTAAAGAGTTAAGAAACATTGAGCCAAAAAATGAGGGAAAAACACATAGGTTCAATGGAGATGAATAGTTGTATTAACATAACTGAGAGAAAAATACTTCATCTAATAATGGCTATACACTGAAAGGGGAAAATCCAGCAAGTCTAGATTTTTCAGATTCTTTGGACTTCTCTGTGTACCATTTATCCTCTTGAAGTTTGAAGCAGGAGTCTCTTGAAATAATGGTCTTCTGAGGGAAAAGGTTGGGGTAATAGCATTAGGGTCCTTTGATGCTAGGATCTTTTTTATGGTCTCCTGCATACTTCCAAGTCAAGTGCTGCTAAAGTTTTTTTCTATACCACTTTAGCTCCCTTCGGATTGCATGTGTGCACCTGCCTAGGAACTATTTTGGGATCTGCTAATGAAACACACACATATTAGTTGATCTTCTAAATGCCTTGACTACCTCAAAGATTTGATACTTCTAAAGCTTCTCTTGCTACTTTAGATCCAATTAGGGAAGGGGTCAGTAGCCACCCCCCTGAAATCTCACATGGCTGTTAGACTTCATCTCCTGGTACTCCTGAATCCCTTCCTTCTACCTGGAGTTCTGGTGATTGTTCCTTCCTCTCTGCATCCTCCCTGTACAACTCTAAGTGTCCCACCTCTACATGAAAATATACAACATACACACAAAGCCAAGGTTAAAACAACAAAAGAGAAATTATTTTACTCAAATTCTGGCATAAAAGATAATTTTTGGAAATTCTGGGAAATTTTAGGTAGATGAATATATCTTAAAACCTTCCAAATCCAGCTCTCACGAGGCAGGTAGGTGGATCTCTTGGGTTGAGACTAGCTTGGTCAACCTGAAAATTCCCAAGCAGCCTGAGGTACACTGTGAGAGACTATGTCATAAAAACACAACAAAAAAGCATATTATAGAAGCATATAGCTCAATTCATAGAGTGCTTGCCCTATGTGAACAATGGCCTGGTTTTGTCCTTGACACTACATAAAATAATGTAATATATGCCAGTAACTTGAACAACTAGGAGAGTAGGAAAAGGCAGATCAAGAATATAATTAAGTCCTTCAATTGTCTTCAATTAAGTACTTCTTTTGAAGGCAGGATGAGCTACTTGAATTTCTGCCTCAGGAAAAAAATGAATATAAAAGAAATAAAGGGGTAAAAGAAAGAAGAAAAGGGGGATGAAGGAGAGAGGTAGGAAAAGAAGGAAGGAGTCAACAGGGGAAGGAAATTGTAGAATGTAAATCTAAATAGGATCTTCCATCTGAGATATTTACACTGCCTATAGATATGGCAGTGCTACTCGCTTTCTCACTTTGTGATCAAGAGCAGAGTTGTGTTCTGCATTTACATGGTAGTAATATAGAGAAAACAAAAAAGAATCACCTTCTTAAGTCCTTGAAACCTTTTTCTGACAGCTTAACCCACCTGAACATATCAGTCCTACTTTAATAAAAAGAAAGCGCCTTTTTTTTCTGTATTTGTATATTCCCATCATCAAGGACTTTGATAATGATTTTAGAATGACTATAATTACAAATATGGACTCACTTAAGAAAGAGAAACTTGAGTCAAATATGTGGGTAAGCACATCAATAAATGCGAGAGAAGGTTCTACTCGAATCAACATAAAGTTGCAAGGCAAGGCAGCTGGCAACTCCCTGTATCTCAGTTCTCGGGGACCTGATGCACTCTGCTAGCCTCTGTGGGCATGAGGCATGCAACGGATGCACAGGCTATACATACTTTAACTGAAAGAAATGTGAATAGATTGTTTCCTCATTTGTTTAAGGTCCCAGGGGAAATAGTCTTAGTATTCTAGGTTTATCCAAAAATTAGATTCACTTCTCACCTTACCTTGCCTATGCACTTTCTGGTTGTTTCCATCTAACTGGGAACCATTACCCTTGCTTGGTAAATTCTATGGGCAGATAGACATTGGAACATTACATCTGAACCCACAAATACCAAAAGTGCTAAAACAGTTGTTTTTCAATAGGGGCACTATTAAAATCCCTGTCTGCTTTTAAATGAACTCTGCTTGACACTCTGATCAGTTTCTTTTCAAATAGAAAAGAAAAATGTCTGTCACTTGCAACATCCTGACATATAGATAACAGATGGCTTTGGGGATTTTTAGAATCTAAAAGCATTAGGAATGAGACATGCCATCTATTATTTTGCCTAGCCCTCTTTATCACTTTCAATCTAAACAGAAATTTGATGCATTACAGGAAAATGTTCCCCCTTTGTGACATTTCCGATGTGCATATGCAATTGCTGGTCCAGGGTGCTTCCTTTTCTGAGATAAATGAAATAGGCTTTAACATTTCACAAATTACATGTTTTGGAAATGAATCCTGCAGGAATTCATTAAGTAACTGAATAAATTCTAAATATCAGAAATTATCTTATTTCAATAATCAAAGTATACAGAGAAGCGCTTTGAAATATGCACATGCAGATTCAATATGAAAAATCGCTAGACCCTTTATTGACTGTTAAATGATTTTCTTTAAGACGTCTTGATTCTGAGAACCATACAGAAGAAACTGAGTGTCTCATATATGTCGCTGACATCTTAGGGGATGCTGATTTCAAAGACTCTGTGATAATGCCTCTCCAAAATTTCCTCACCCAAAAGCTGCAATGAAAAATATTTTTTCTATTTTCAGTTCAGAAGAGCAACCAGTGCAGCCTGTCTTGAATTCATTAAGTAATTATCACAGTTAGTCTTTTTTAGTTTGGCTCACAATAAAAACTCCCATTATAGAGATGAGACACTGAGATGCAGTACTATGTTTAATTTCTCAGTCAGAGCACTTGGTGTCTTGGTACACATTCACTGTATAACCTCTTGTTTACTCTACAGGTTAGCACATCTTTCTCTGCACTGATTCTCAGGCCCTGGCTACAGCATGGCATTGGTCCATTATCAGGTACCTGTGCCACATCTCTGAGGAAGACCTCTAGCCCATTGCTTCAAAGTATACTCTGCAGTGGTTTTGTGAAAATCGGTAAACATCCACAACTCAGATGTAACAGGATTTCTTTTTCTCTTCTTTTTAAAGGACTTATTTGTGCCCTCACAGCTTACAGATTCAACTAAGCAGGCATCATAAGAGCTCACAGAGACGACAGCAGCAATTATGGGTCCTCCATGAGTCTGAGTTAGGTCCCTTGCTAATGTGTTCAGTTGTTTATTTATGGGACTCTTCAGGGTGGTAGTAAGACTATGTTTCTCTCACTCTTTTTCCAGTTCCGGGGACCCTTTTCCTTCTGCTGTGTTGGCTAAACCAGCTTGTTAATCAGGTTACTGTCTGGTCTTACTGAATCTGGTTAAGCCATGCTTGATGGATAAAATCTGGAAATCCTGTTCTTTTCTGAAGGGAGACAGATGAGTAGAGATCTATGGAGGAAGAGAGGGGTGGGAGATGGGAGGAGTAGAGGGACAAAAACCTGGGTCAGAATGTATTGTTTGAAAGAAGAATAAATGACTAGAAAAATTATTTATTTGTATTTTCTCTTTTTAATTCTAATTAAAAGGTAATTACTCTATTTTCCTCTTTGCTCCTCTAAGTCCAGCTTTACTTTGATTTCTCTTCAAATCCCGGTTTTGTTTACCAATCAGAATCAAATTAGTGGTCTTTTCCTCATTGTCTGTTAGTGCGCGCACACGCACACACACACACACACACACACACACACACACACACACACAAATTAAACCCTGTTGTGTCTGCTTAGTGTTGCTTCTCCATATTAGGATTTCAGGTCTGACAAGTTTTACTGGATAGCACTAAGGAGGATCAGTCCTGGGGTCCTTTGTCCTTTGTACTTAGAAATACTTTGTCCTTTCTACTTAGTCATTCCTTATTTGTATTTCTTTGTCTCAAGTTGGGAGCCCATGAGAGTTCCTGCTTCCACTTAAGCATGTCTTTTGTGATTGTCATTGTTAAGCCCTTGTTTAGGCAGTCTGATTATGTGTGTCTCTTGGCTATAGTTCCCTTTCTTTTCTAGGAGACACAATTTCAAAGCAGACTTTCTGATTCTCAGGCTCTTACAATCAACACCTTTCTCACAACTTTTCCATTGCTCCTATTCAAAGACAGTAGACTTCTCCAACTGAACTGTTTTGGAAAGGCTCCCAGCAAAGATAAATGAGTTACAAGATAATTAGATATTTTGCTTTTATATCTTGCAGTCTTCCTTCATGTCATCAATACAGATACTAGAAGAATGAATAGACCATGGCGTTTTATTGGGAATTGAGAGGATTTACTTAGAATTATTTCTTGCATTTAATGGTCAGTCTCTGTTTAGTACATAAAAATCTGTTCTAGATGAAGTAGAGTTGGAAAATTGTATGTCACAGAACTGTTCCCATATTCCTGTACTCCAAAACTGCAGGGTATAAATCACTAGTCTGAGATACCAGTAGCATATCCTTATATGCAATAAAATGGTATTACTATGTACTTAAAGATTCTATATTATGTCACAGTATGAAGCTCAATATAGAAAATTCTAATATCTAGTTATTTAATATGGATGAAAAGCAAATAATTAAAATATACCTTTATGAGAAACTTACATTTATATGAATAATAATATCATAAAGTAGTAACCATTTGATTAAATAATGCAATTTCTTGTTTTTCTTATTTATTTTGTTGATCCATTTATATTAAGGCTATTACACACTTACATTCAGGTTGTTATGAAGTTAAGTGCTGTTATTTAAGGAAATAGCATGTTTCATCTAATTCTCATTTCACAATTTAACTAAAAAAGAAAACAAAAATAAGTAACCTACAGCCTGTAGCCGGGCACCCTCAGGAGAGAAAACTTGTCTCTCCATCTGGCATCCAATGGGGTCTTTACAGCTAGCACCAAAATGTCAGATTAAACTGTGACCTTGTGTCTAAAGCACAAGAACATACTTGGGACATGAACATGAAGAAAGGCCAACAACAGTCACAATAGCCACAACAAAAACAAAAATGACTTTCTCTTTTATATTTCAAGAATATTATTCACTCATTCTCTGTGAAGTGGGCTCAATATCTATTAGAAGAGAAACAAGCACTCACTAATAAGTGGTTATTAACCTAGAAAACTGGAATACCCAAAACATAATCCACACATCAAATGAGGTACAAGGAGAAAGGAGGACTGGCCCCTGGTTCTGGAGAGACTCAGTGAAACAGTATTCAGCAAAACCAGAACAGGGAAGTGGGAAGGGGTGGGTGGGAGGACAGGGAAAGAGAAGGGGACTTAAGGGACTTTCGGGGAGTGGGGGGCTAGAAAAGGGGAAATCATTTGAAATGTAAATAAATTATATCGAATAAAAAAAAAGAAGAGAAACAAGCTCATTCTCAGCTTTCTTATGTAGGCATATGAGATGTAGAACACATTAGTTATCCTGATTTTCATTTATTTATTAATATGTAAATGTAAATACAGCTGTGCTTGTGTGTAACTGCATGTATACATGCATCTGTATGTGTATATGTATATGTGCTTGTGCTTCTGCCGTTATATTTGTGTGTATATGCATATTTGTAAATATGCATGAATATCCATGTTTATTTTCATGAGTATGAGTGTGTGTGCTTGTGTGTGTATATGTGAGTGTGCATTTTGGTCTTTGTGTGTTCATACACATTTTCTAACTATACCAGAGTTTCTCCCAGGAATCTTCTTCCCTAGTGATAAATCCCTTTCCCTATCAGCTATCCCACTTACATGTCTGCCAGCTCAAATTGTATTTTCATTCTCCAGTTTGTTACATATCATTGTGTCTGCCTTGTGCTTATGTCTCATTAAAAGGTGGCATTGCTTAATGGAATAGAAAAACTCCATTTGTAAATTATTCTAATCTGGAAAAGATGGGCCTTCAACATCTCTCTTGTACAATTATTCAATTGAATGTGGAATTGCAAAATCATTAGTTGAATAAAACAATCAGGTGAACAAGTAATTTCCTTGCTAGTCTAGAGAGATTTAAAATTGGTTCAGCACTAGCAAGCAGTATTGCTCACTGGAAGGACCTTCTGGGTATGCTATATGTTCTGTGAATGATAAGTCCTGCAGTAAGAAGCATAATTTAATGTTCGGGTGCTAATGTACATCACAGAGTCATTTATCACAAGAGTCTTTGTTGCTGGAGAGGAAGAAGAAAATGTATTCATAAGGAGAGGGAATATTCAGATATAGCTTGTCATTTTCTATTTGGCAATTCAGCTTGGCTGTAGTTATTAACATTCTACAGAACCACATCTCTTGAAGTTCGAAGGGAGCATTTTCTGCCACAGGGGTTTAAAAGTCGCATGAAAATGGGAAGATTTAGATTCTTCAGCCTCCTGTACTTTGGGTCAGTTTGTTCTCTCTCTAAAGTGCCATGACTAATGAGCTCACAATATCTTTAGATGGTTTAGGATTCAAATGTGTGTTTGTTCTTAGGTGCTCTAGATTTCCAGGTGTTTATTGTCAAAGAAACTTGACAATCAAGGGACAAAAGATAGCTCAGAATATGAAGTGCTTACTACATAAGCTCGTGGTTATGTGTTTAATTACCATTATCCATAAAAAATTGGCCATATTTGGTGATACATGAGTTTGTATCCCCAGCACTGGGAAGGAACAAAGAAGAATATATGGGAGTTTGCATGGTCAGCAATGATAGCCTACTTGTCACCTTTTGGCTACAGAGGTAACTTGGTACACTTATAAATGCCAACCTGAAGGGGAAATAAAAATCCTTCATTGTCCTTACCTTTCTGTTTCACACAAGCCCATGCGGGCGCACGTGAGCGCGGGCACACACACACACACACACACACACACACATACACACACACACATGCATGCACACACACACATGCATGTACACATACACATGAAAAGGCACACACACACACACACACACACATGCATCCACACACATGCATGCACAGACAAATCATGCTGGATTTGGGGCCACTTTAAGACGCTATTAGCCTGCAATAAATTTAATTAAAGATGGAAATAGTTACTTCCTCATCTCTTGACATAAAATGTGTGTGAGCTGCGGTTTGAACACAGACTTCTGTCACTCTGACTCCAGCTTAACACTCAATAAAAGCCACAAAGAACAAAGATTTGAGGCAGCTCACTATGTTCTTTGTTCTTTTCCTGTTATCCTGCCTAGCTACTCTACTGCAAGGTGTACTTTCCCTGTACTCTTTCCTAAAAAGCTCCCTTATTATGTCTTCACTGTTTCTTTTTGTTTTTCAACTGTAAAGTGCCCTAGAGGAGGCATCCCTAACCTCAGGTTTTTACATCCAAGAAAGGAAGTATTTCTTCCAGTGGCAAAATCACCTTAGTGATCTTAAAGTAATGTTCCTTTCTGGCAGTTCTTTTTAAAAGCACTCAAGTTTTAGCATTTGCTCTCTCTCTCTCTCTCTCTCTCTCTCTCTCTCTCTCTCTCTCTCTCTCTCTCTCTCTCTGTCTCTCTCTCTCTCTCCTGTGTGTGTGTGTGTGTTTGTGCACACGCGTGTGTGTCTATATGTGTATGGTGCATTTATATATATATATGCAGATGCACCAAGTCAAGGAGGATGTCTGCTCTCCTGTTCTAGTATGCTCTGCTTTACTCCCTTGATGCAAGTTTTCTCACTAAATTGGTAGCTATGCTGGCAATCAGAACACTAAAATGGCCCTCCTGTCTCTTCTCCCCATAGTGGTAGTGTTAAGGAGTCACTAGCAAGTACATCTGATATTTTACATGAGATTTAGGGATCTGAATTGAGGTCCTTATGATATCATATCAAGTGCTCTTATCCACTAAATCGTATCTTTAGCCACTACTGTACTCATTTTTCTATTTCTTCTCCTTTATATGGTTTCTTAAAATACTTATTTTACTTTAAAAATTAAAATGTAATATATCATTCTCTTTCCCTATCACCCTCTATAATCTTTCTCATCTCTTAGTACCTCTCAAATTCATAATTTCATCCTTATGTATTATTGTTATATATACTTAGGAATTTTTGATATGAATATATATATAGGTATACATGACAAATTAAAAATTCTGGAGATCCCTCTCTCAACATTCCATAGTTGTCTATAACTACTTGTCTAGGAATGGGGACCTGTGAGATTTCCCTATTTTTTGATAGAAGGATTATTGGTTGTATCCTTTTTCAGGTCTTATAGGTTGTAATAATCTTGGAGTATCATGGGTAAAGTTGGCCTATCATTTCTGGATACATAATCTCATGGCAGATTTCCTTGTCTTATGGCTTCCCAAGGCCTGCTCTTCCTCAATGATTCTTGAATCTTAGGTGTGGGAGTTGTATTATAGATTCATTCACTAATGCTGGATCCTTCCTGATTAGTTAGTTATTGTCTGAATTTTCAATGATTGTGCATTTTTAAATTATTTTATTTATTCTTCTCCCATATATTACATATTAACCACAGTTTTTCCTCCCTTTCCCTTCCTAGACTCTCTCACCACCTAACCACTTATCCCTCTTTCTCCAGTTCTCTTCAGAAAATGGCAGGACTCCCATGAATATCAACTAACATGGCGTATCAAGTTGCAATAAGACTCTGAACCTTCCTCTTTAAGGCTGGACAAGTGTGTGTGTGTGTGTGTGTGTGCACTTTAAAGTTGCTGATATTAGATCACTTCATTATTTTTGTGAAGACAGGTAGTGATATGAACATTTCTCATAGCACTGCTTTCATTGTGTCCCATAGTTTGAGTACATTGTGTCTTTATTTTCATTGAATTTAACAAAGACTTTAATTTCTTTCCTTATTCCTCATTGACCCAGTGGTCATTCAGTAGAAAGCTGTTTAGTTTTCATGGGTTAGTGGGCTTCAGGCTGTTATTGAAATTCAACTTTAATCCATGGTGGTCTAATAGAATATAAACTGTTTTCAATTTTTTTTGTATCTCAAGACTGGCTTTGTGACTGAGTATGCAATCAATATTGGAAGAAGTTCTGTGAGGTGCTGGGAAGAAGATTCATTTTTCTGTTTGTGTCAGTCTTTCTCTAGATATCTGTTACGTCCATTTGAATAATAATTTGTTAGTTCCATTATTTCTCTATTTAGTTTCTGTTTTGATGACTTATCCATTAGTGAGAGTGGGTGTTAGTCTTGTATTATTAATGTGTGTGGTTAAATATCTGATTTATATTTTATTAATATTTTGTTTTATAAATATGTGGGCCCTTTTGCCCTTTAGATTGTAGATATTTAGAACTGAGTCTTAATCTAGGTGGATTTTTTTTCTTTTGTTGCATAGGAAGTGCCCTTTCCTATTTCTTTTAATTTTACTCCTATCTTTTCATGGGTGTAGTTTGTTTTCTTAGGGTGGAGTTTGATCTATTCATAGTGTACCAAATTTCCTTATGTTATGTGCCAGAAGTTTTTAAGATTTAACATTTTTTTGACTGATGTATCAATTGATATGTAATTCTCTTCTATAGTATATTCTGTCTTGGTTTCTCTCTTCTTTTTTTTTTTATTCGATATAATTTATTTACATTTCAAATGATTTCCCCTTTTCTAGCCCCCCCCCCCACTCGCCGAAAGTCCCGTAAGCCCCCTTCTCTTCCCCTGTCCTCCCTCCCACCCCTTCCCAGTTCCCCGTTCTGGTTTTGCCAAATACTGTTTCACTGAGTCTTTTCTCTCTTCTATCTCTTGTATTCCTTGCATTTATAGTTCTGTTTTCTTCTCTAGATTTCCCATCTCTAACATTCCCTCAGTTTGTGTTTTCTTTATTGCTTCTGTTCAATTTTCAGATCTTAAACAGTTTTATTCCTTTCCTTTGACTGTATATTACTGACTTTCTTTAAGCATATTATTTATTTTCTCTCAGTGTTTGTGTATTCTTGGGTTTCTTTATGTGATTTATTTATATCCTTCTTAAGGACCTCTATCACCTTCATAAAGTTGGATATGATTTCATTTTCTTGTGCTTCAGGTGTGTTTGCATATTCTGGGGCTGATGTGGTTGGATAGCCAGGTTCCAGTTGGGGCCAAATTGTCCTGGCTGTTGCTGACTTTGTTTACACTGATGTATAGGTATTTGTGTTTAGGATATATCTAGATTTAGGAGCCAAAATCAGAGTTAATCTTTATCAGATAGACGTTTTTCTCTTGGTTTCTGTTCTCTTCCTGATTTTCTGGACTGAGTGGTCTGAGGTTCCGGGGATGTGTGAGTCCTCAGATCAAGTATGGTGTCTTGATCCCTCTGGGGTGCTGACAGTCTGAGTGACTCCTGGGTTTTGGATATCTGTGTTGCCTCTGAGAACCTTGGGCTCTGGGACTTGGCATGGTCTCTGGGCTTCCAGATACTGGAATGGCCTTTGGACTGAGAGTTCTGTAAGTCAAAATAGCTAGGTATTGAGTTCCAAGATTGTTCCGTTAGGAAATTTTGACATGGTGGTCATTATGTGGTTCATCTGTGACCCAGTATACTAGAACTATTTGTTAGAATTCTGTTGGAATAGCATCTTATTATAATATAAATGGTGGTCTAGAAAAGAAGTGGCTTTCTGTTCAGATACCACTAAAATCATCGAAATTCTGTGTCTGAAATACAGGAAATGTTCAACTTTAGTAACTTACCTTCAATCTCTGGGAGGCTATGCACAGCAGCAACAAAGCCTATGTTGTTTGTGGGAATACCTCTCTCAATCTATTTAAAAACAGGATGCAAAGTATAAAATGATTACTTAGTTAATGGTGGTTTCCAAAAATTTGAAATAACTTATGATTAACATCAGATTATTATCAGTTCTTATAATGTATATAAAATTATAAAGTATTGAACTGTGAAAGCTATCTATGGTATGCATAGAACACTCCTCAACTGCTGGTGGGATTGCAAGATGGTACAACCACTCTGGAAATCAGTCTGGCAGTTCCTCAGAAAACTGATCATGACACTACCGGAGGACCCTCCTATACCACTCCTGGATGTATACCTAGAGGACTCCCCAGCATGCAATAAGGAAGCATGTTCTACTATGATCATAGCAGCCTTATTTATAATAGCCAGAAGCTGTAAAGAACCCAGATGTCCCTCAATGGAGGAATGGATACAGAAAATGTGGCATATTTACACAATGGAATACTACTGAGCAATTAAAAACAATGAATTCTTGAAATTTGTAGGCAAATGGTTGGAACTGGAAAATACCATCCTAACTGAGGTAACCCAATCACAAAAGAATATACATGGAATGCAATCACTAATAAGTGGATATTATCTAGCCCAGACACTCTGAATACCCAAGACACAAGTAGCATATCAAATGACTCCCATGAAGAAGTAAGAAGAGGGCCCTGATCCTGGAAAGGCCTGATCCAGCATTGTAGGGGAGTACCAGGACAGAGAAAAAGGAGGGAGGTGATTGGAGAATGGGTATAGAGAAGGCTTATGGGACATATGGGAAGGGGGGAACTGGGAAAGGGGAAAGAATTTTAATGTAAACAAAGAATTTAGAAAATAAAAAAATGGTGGAAAAAAGAAATTAATTACATAAAACATGTCTAAATCATCTATCACACATAATATAATCTTTGAAATGATTATGCTGAGTTGCAGAACTGAACTGCATGTTTAATGAATAAACCCCATGAAACTTGAAATGTTTTGGGTTGAGGAAGTGCTTCAATGGTTAAGCACTCGCCATCTAAGTATAAGGACATGATAGGAAGACATGCTATATCTGTGAGCTATTGTTTTGATAAAGAGACCTTGCTTCAAAGAGTAAACAAACCTATTACACTATACATACTATTCAAACCACACAAACAAGGAAAGTTAGGGGAGGGGGGAATCTAAAATTCAGTGGATTAAGTGGATAGTTCAGCACTTAGTACAGTAGATATTTTCAAAAGTATTTATATATATGTGATGGAGATTTAAATGAAGTCAACAAATATGTGGAACACAGTATCCCAACTAGCCATTTCTTTTTGCCACACTGAGCTTCTTGTACCTATATTGGAAGCATCCAATTACATTTTTGGCCAATTACATCCCATGGGAATCCCCAAACAACAGAGGCAGTTGTCAAGACAATAAGTTGCTCTCCATAGACTGACAGTTCCAGACAGCACTTATACAACATGATGAAGTCAAGCCTTCATCCCTATAGCATCTTTGATAGTGGAAGTTACTCTTCTCACTATCAAAAGAGGAATATAATCATCAAGGCAGCCACAAATCTTTTCCTCTACATTGGTGCCCCACTTGTCAGATATGCTAGAGCAATGGTGGCACAAAATTCATGGCAGTAACCAACCAAAAACTGATTTGACTTCAGCTTGAGCCCAAGAGATGAAACCCATATCTACTGCTGCTTGAGTGATCACAAGCCTTTGGATAAATAGCCCAGGGACCTAGAATTAAACAAATTCCTACAGGTCAAAAAACAAAAAAAAAAAGAAAGAAAAATAGTGATAAAATGACTCCAATGATATTCAGAGAAGTACCATGTACAACTATCATCAAAGAAGCTTCATTTTGGAACAGATGAGAATAAATACAGAGAGTTGCAGCCAGCCATTATGAAGAGAGTGAGATATCTTTATCAAATCTCTCCCTTCAGAGCTCAGGCTATCCCACAGAAGGGGAGTCAGAAAGCATATAAGAGCTAGAGGGGATGTTGAATATCAATGAAACGACTAAAACAACTAAACAACCGAGCAAACTCATGTAGGTTCACAGAGACTAATGCAGCATGCACAGGCCTACATGGTTCTGTACTAGATCCTCTGAATACATACCATGGCTTCCAGTTTACTGGTTTTATGGAATTCTAGTGAGAAAATTAGAGGGTCTCTTATTCTTATGCCTTTTTAAATGTTTTTTTCTTTTTCTTTTGTTGGTTTGCCTTGTTCAACTTTAATATGACAGGTTTTGTTTGAATATATGTATAATGAAATAAGCTGAGGAAAGTTTGACCCTTTAAGAATCTCATCTGAGAATGCATAATGTACAACTGACAAATTTTACCACCCTTCATGTACTCATATATGATTCTAAAATTGTCAAGAGTGTTTGGAACTTACAAATAAATTTTGGTGATTAGACAGATTCACAGATGGAGAGGCCATGAACAATGAGGACCAACTGTGAATGAAAGTATGGAAGAGGAAACTGGGAGAAGCCATCACTATTATCCTGTCACATTAGCAGTTCCAGGCTGCTGTTGCTGCTGGGATTCCAGAATTATGAGACAAGCTTGCTAGTAATATAAAAGTACCGGAGAATATGTCAGCAAAGATAATTGATGGTGTATACAATTACAGGGGAGTTACTCTGAGAGAAAGAGCAATGCTGGCAAAGTACAAGTTGCTCAAAAGGATGCTTTCATGAATCTAAGAAAGATGTTGATTGATGTTCTTCTTAAAGATAGGGTTTAATATTTTAGAGTATGAGGCTTTTCTATGCTGATAGCTGCAAAATTGAAATGATTAATAAGCAGTACATATTGCCTGTGCCTTTATAGCTGTTTTTGATAATATTCCTTTTCACATTTCTTTTATCAGTATCAACTAGACCAAATGATATTTTTATAATCAAAAATAGATCCTTTTCTCATAAAATGGATCCTGACCACAGTTTGATTTTTTTTTTTTTTTTTTTTTTTTTTTGGTTTTTCATGACATTTCTAAATTTAGTAGAAGAGTTCAAATGCCTTTGGCCACTCCTTCAATTATGTTTGTGCTTAGTGAAACCTAATGTTAACAAGCCCAGAAGGAATTGCTGAAATGATAAAACTAATAATTTCCATGAACTTAGAGTATTGTCATAATGAGGGTACACTTAGCCCAGAGTTCCTATCATGATGGATCACATTTGTGAATTGGGTTAGCTCTAGAATCACATGGAATGTAGATCTTTAGATGTGTCTGAATGTGATTGAACTAATTAGATTAATTGATTTGAAAAAACTAATTAAAACTGTAGGAAGTACCAATCCCTAGGCAAAGATACTAAATCTAATGGTAGATAAAGTAAGGAATAACTGAACATTTTGGTACAGGGGACAACTTCCTGAACAGAACACTACGAGATCAAGAATTAATTAATAGTATTTTATCAAACTGAAACACTTCTGTAAGGCAGAAAATACAGTCAATGGGACAAAATATCAGTCTGTAGAACAGGAAAGGATCTTTACCAACCCTATATGGGACAGAGAGCTAATATATCAAATATATTAAGAACTCAAGAACTTAGACACTAATAAACAACTTAAAATGGGGCACATAGCAAAACAGATAATTCTCAAGAGAGGAATCACTAATGACCAAGAAACACATAAATGTTCAATGTCTTTGGTCATCAGAGAAATGCAAATGAAAACCACTCTAAGATTCCACATTATACCTATTAGAATGGCTAAGATAAAACAAACAATCAAATAAAAAACCCTCAAGCAACAGCATATGTTGGAGAGAATCTGGAGCAAGGGGAACACTCCTCCATTGCTAGTAGGAAGTGCAAACTTGTAGTCATTTTGGAAATAAATTTGGCACTCTCTCAGAAAAAAAATGGGAATACTTTTACCTCAAGACTCCACTATACATCTCCTGGACATATACCCAAAATATGCTCCACCATGCCACAAGGACAATTGCTCAACAATGTTCAGAGCAGCTTTATTCATTATAGACAGAGACTACAAACACCACACATGTCCCTCAGTTAAAGAATGGATAAAATAGATGTGGATCCTTTACACAATGGAATAATACTGAGCTATTAAAAACAAGGCCATCATTAAATTATCAGGCAAATGGATGGAGCTAGAAAACATCATCCTGTGTGAAGTAATATAGACCCTAAAGAACATGCCTGGTATGTACTCACTTATAAAAGCTCCCAGGAACTAAACCACCAGCCAAAGAGCAAATATAGATCTACCCATGGCTTGAGCCAAATATGTAGCAGAGCATGACTTTGTTGGCTATAAATGGGAAAAGCCCTTGATCCTGGGAAGGCTCGATGCCCCAATGTAGGGGAATGCCCCAATGAAGGGGAATGCCAGGGCTAAGAGGTCTAAGAGGCAGGAGTGGCTGCCCCCTTTCTCCTTGAGGTACTAGCTCGGGCAATTCGACAACATAAGGAGGCTAAAGGGATACAAATTGGAAAGGAAGAAGTCAAACTATCATTATTTGCAGACGACATGATAGTCTACCTAAGTGACCCAAAAAACTCCACTAGAGAGTTCTTACAGCTGATAAACAACTTCAGCAAAGTGGCAGGTTATAAAATCAACTCAAGCAAATCAGTGGCCTTCCTATACTCAAAGGATAAGCAGGCTGAGAAAGAAATTAGGGAAATGACCCCCTTCACAATAGCCACAAACAGTATAAAGTATCTTGGGGGTGACTCTTACCAAACATGTGAAAGATCTGTATGACAAGAACTTCAAGACTCTGAAAAAGGAAATGGAAGAAGACCTCAAAAAATGGGAAAACCTCCCATGCTCATGGATCGGTAGAATCAATATAGTTAAAATGGCCATTTTGCCAAAAGCAATATACAGATTCAATGCAATACCCATCAAAATCCCAACTCAATTCTTCACAGAGTTAGAAAGAGCAATTATCAAATTCATCTGGAACAACAAAAAACCCAGGATAGCTAAAACTATTCTCAGCAACAAAAGAAAATCTGGGGGAATCAGTATCCCTGACCTCAAGCAATACTACAGAGCAATAGTATTACAAACTGCATGGTATTGGTACAGTGATAGGCAGGATGATCAATGGAACAGGATTGAAGATCCAGAAATGAACCTGCACACCTATGGCCACTTGATCCTCAACAAAGAGGCTGCAAACATCCAATGGAAAAAAGATAGCCTTTTCAACAAATGGTGCTGGTTCAACTGGAGGTCAGCATGCAGAAGAATGGGAATTGATCCATCCTTGTCTCCTTGTACTAAGCTCAAATCCAAATGGATCAAGGACCTCCACATAAAGCCAGACACTCTGAAGCTAATAGAAAAGAAACTGGGGAAGACCCTTGAGGACATCGGTACAGGGAGAAAGTTTCTGAACAGAACACCAATAGCGTATTCTCTAAGAGCAAGAATTGACAAATGGGACCTCATAAAATTACAAAGTTTCTGTAAGGCAAAGGACACCATCAAGAGGACAAATCGGCAACCAACAAATTGGGAAAAGATCTTCACCAATCCTACATCAGATAGAGGGCTAATATCCAATATATATATAAAGAACTCAAGAAGTTAGACTCCAGAAAACCAAACAACCCTATTTAAAAATGGGGTACAGAGTTAAACAAAGAATTCTCACCTGAAGAACTTCGGATGGCGGAGAAGCATCTTAAAAAATGCTCAACTTCATTAGTCATTAGGGAAATGCAAATCAAAACAACCCTGAGATTTCATCTTACACCAGTCAGAATGGCTAAGATTAAAAATTCAGGAGACAGCAAGTGGTGGAGAGGGTGTGGAGAAAGAGGAACAGTCCTCCACTGCTGGTGGGGTTGCAATTTGGTACAACCACTCTGGAAATCAGTCTGGCGGTTCCTCCAAAAACTGGGCACCTCACTTCCAGAAGATCCTGCTATACCACTCCTGGGCATATACCCAGAGGATTCCCCACCATGTAATAAGGATACATGCTCTACTATATTCATAGCAGCCCTATTTATAATTGCCAGATGCTGGAAAGAACCCAGGTATCCCTTAACAGAAGAGTGGATGCAAAAAATGTGGTATATCTACACAATGGAGTACTATTCAGCCATTAGAAACAATGAATTCATGAAATTCTTAGGCAAATGGATGGAGCTAGAGATCATCATACTAAGTGAGGTAACCCAGACTCAAAAGGTGAATCATGGTATGCACTCACTAATAAGTGGTTATTAACCTAGAAAACTGGAATACCCAAAACATAATATACACATCAAATGAGGTACAAGAAGAAAGGAGGAGTGGGCCCTGGTTCTGGAAAGACTCAGTGAAGCAGTATTCGGCAAAACCGAACGGGGAAGTGGGAAGGGGTGGGTGGGAGGACAGGGGAAGAGAAGGGGGCTTATGGGACTTTCGGGGAGTGGGGGGCTAGAAAAGGGGAAATCATTTGAAATGTAAATAAATTTTATCGAATAAAAAAAAAAGATTTGAAGGATTTGGGATACACGTGGCTGCAAAGCTTCCTCCCTGAAATCTAGTATTCACAGTACCAGAGGGTGTCATTTAAGCTGCTAAAGGAGGGAAGCAATCAGCAGTCTTACCCAGCTATGACACTTGTAAACCACAAGAATAGCATGCAGAGCATGATCTCATGAGGATCATGAGTTCTAGGCCAATTTGGGTTACATATTAAAACAGAATCTCACAGAAAATCTAAAAAAAAAAAAAAAAATCACGATTTCATGGCAATCAATCTATGCTGGCAATGTAAATACTACAACATACATTGTGTAAAGCCATGAATGTAGCTGTATATATTAAATAAAATTTTATTGCTTGCCAAAAAAAGAAACAATTTTCATAATGTAATATATTATAGAGAAAATAATAATAATAATAATAATAATAATAATAATAATAATAATAAATTTCATAAGAAGGCATAACTATAGTTTAGTGGCTCACTACAAAAGGAGGAAGACATGTTGGAAATAAAATGGTTTCTGTAGAAAAGGTTAATGTGAGGTTAAATTTATCAAAATATGCTAAATACATATATAAAAATGTCAAAGAATAAAATGGTGCTTTCATCAAAACTGAAAAAGTAATATGATGCAAATAAAACACAAGGAAAAACAGAAACAATCCAAATGCAAACACAATAGAGTGGAAGAAATAGTAATTTTAAAAAGCAACAGAGAAAAATCGATAGAAAAACAAAGTAAACATTTCAAAGAAACAACAATAAATATAAAAACTGATTCTTTGAAAAGATAAAGAAATGTCTGATTCTTTTAGAATATAAAGAAAAGCCTGTTATGGACCAGGGAACCAGTTGGCTCAACAGCCTTCTGTACACAGCCTGCCAGGAGAGAGTAGTCTCCTAACTGCACTTTCATTTTTAAGTGTGGAGGAGAGATTTCCACTTTTTCTTCAATATCTGTCTGGAGGGGAACAGCAAGGAGCACACAGGGCATATGGTTAGTGGACAGGAGCCTTCCAATCACCATCTGCACCTAGGAACCTAGTAGCTCCACAGTAATCTGCATACAGACCCTGCCAAAAGAGAGTTGGTCTCCCAGGAGTATGGAAATAGTCCACAGGTAGGACAAGCTCTAGCCAGAGACAGCAAGACCAACTAACACCAGATATAAACAGATGGTGAAAGGCAAGCACAAGAACCCTACCAACAGAAACCAATGCTATATGGCAACATCAGAACCCAGTTCTTCCACCGTAACAAGTCCTGGATACCCCAATATATTGGAAAAGCAAAAGTTGGATTTAAAAATCACATCTCATGATGATGACCGAGGACTTTAAGAAGAATAAAATAACTCCTGTAAAGAAATACAGGAGAACACAGGTAAGCAGTAGAAGCCCTTAAAGAATTACAGGTAAACAAGAGGGGCTTCCGGGAGGCCGGTTGAGAGAAGTCAGTGTGCTCTGTTGAACCCAGCGGGCCCTGGGCAGGAGCTTTCAGGTGTCTGCTTCAGGATCTGAACAGCCTGGGCCACAGTGCTCCGTCTCCAGGAAATGCAGGAGACCAGGTATGCACCCAGAGGCAATCTGGGAGCACACAGCTTGCTCTGGTGGCAGGGAGCTTAGGTTCCAGTCCTGATGCCTCTGGCAGGAGCCTTCAAATCTCTCTGCTTCCGGATCCAGATCAGCCTGGACAGCAACACCACATCTCCAGGTCCTGCAAGAGGCAAGAGGGGCTTCCGGGATGCCAGTTGGGAGAAGTCAGTGTGCTCTGGTGAATCCAGCGGGCCCCAGCAGGAGCCTTCAGGTGTCTGCTTAGGGATGTGAACAGCCTGGGCAACAGCACCCTGTCTCCAGGCAGTGCAGGAGGTAAGCTGTGCACCAGAGGCCACCTGGGAAGAGTCAGCTTGCACTGGTGAGTCCAGCATTGACAAGACCAACTATCACCAGTGAGAAGTAGATGGCAAAAGGCAAACGCAGGAACGTCACTAACAGAAATCAAGGCAATATGGCAATATTTGAACCCAATTCTCCTTTACCAGCATGTCCTGGATACCCCATCACACCAGTAAAACAAGACTTGGATTTAAAATCACTGGTCATGATGCTAGTACAGGAACACATGAAGGGCATATTTAAAGAAATTCAGGAGAAAATGGATCAAAAGTTAGAAGCCCTTGCAAGGGAAACACAAAAATCATTGAAAGAAATTGAGGAGAATACAAAAGCCAATAAGGAAGAAATGCAAAAAACACTTAAAGAAATACAGGAGAACTTTGGTCAACAGACTGAGGTCATGAAAGATGAAACACAAAAATCTCTTAAAGAATTACAGGAAAGCACAAACAAGCAAGTGAAGGAGCTAAGCAAAACCATTCAGGATCTAAAATCAGAAGTAGAAACAACTAAGAAAACTCAAAGGGAGACAACTTTGGAGATAGAAAGCCTTGGGAAGAAATCAGGGGACATAGATGCAAATATCAACAACAGAATACAAGAGATAGAACAAAGAATCTCAGATGCTGAAGATACCATAGAAACCATGGACTCAACAGTTAAAGAAAATGCAAAATACAAAAAACTTGTAACCCAAAATATCCAGGAAATACAGGACACAATGAGAAGACCAAACCTAAGGATTATAGGCATAGATGAGAGTGAAGATTTACAACTTAAAGGGCCAGCAAACATCTTCAATAAAATTATGGAAGAAAACTTCCCTAACCTAAAGAGAGAGATGCCCATGAATTTACAAGAAGCCTAAAGAACTCCAAACAGACTGGACCAGAACAGAAATACTTCCTGTCACATAATAATCAAAACACCAAATGTACTAAACAAGGAAAGAATATTAAAGGCAGTAAGAGAAAAAGGCCAAGTAACATATAAAGGAAGACCTATCAGAATCACACAGACATTGCACCTGAGACTATGAAGGCTAGAAGATCCTACGCAGATTTCATGCAGACTCTAAGAGAACACAAATGCCAGCCAAAATTACTATATCCAGCAAAACTCTCAATCACCATAGATGGAGAAACTAAGATATTCCATGACAAAACCAAGTTTACCCAATATCTATCCACAAACCCAGCCCTACAAAGGATAATAGGAGGAAAACACCAATACAAAGAGGGAAACTTCACCCTGGAAAAAGAAAGATAGTAACCTTTCATCAAACCCAAAAGAAGATAACCAATCAAATTTAAAAAATAACGTCAAAAATGACAGGAAGTAACAATCACTATTCCTTAATATCTCTTAACATCAATGGACTCAATGCCCCAATAAAAAGACATAGACTAACTGACTGGATAGGTAAACAGGACCCTACATTTTGCTGCATACAGGAAACACACCCCAGGGTCAAAGACAAACACTACCTTAGAGTAAAAGGCTGGAAGACAATTTTACAAGCAAATGGTCTCAGGAAACAAGCTGGAGTAGCCATTTTAATATCAGATAAAATTGACTTTCAACCCAAAGTCATCAAAAGAGACTCTGAGGGACACTTCTTGCTGGTCAAAGGAAAAATACAACAAGAAGAACTCTCAATCCTGAACATATATGCTCCAAATGCAAGGGCACCATCGTTCATAAAAGACACTTTATTAAAGCTCAAAGCACACATTGCACCTAACACAATAATTGTGGGTGACTTCAACACTGCACTTTCCTCAATGGACCGATCAGGAAAACAGAAACTAAACAGGGACACAATGAAACTAATTGAAGCTTTGGACCAATTAGATTTAACAGATATATATAGAACATTTCATCCCAAAGCAAAAGAATATACTTTTTTTCAGCACCTCATGGTACCTTTTCCAAAATTGACCATATAATTGGTCACAAGACAGACCTCAACAAATATAAGAAGATCGAACTAATCCCATGCCTCCTATCAGATCACTATGGAGTAAAAGTGGTCTTCAATAGCAACAAAAACAAGAGAAAACCCACATACAGGTGGAAACTGAACAATATTCTACTCAATGATACCTTGGTCAAGGAAGAAATAAAGAAATTAAAGACTTTTTAGAACTTAATGAAAATGAAGACAGAACATACCCAAATCTATGGGACACAATGAAAGCACTGCTAAGAGGAAAACACATAGTGCCTGCAAAAAGAAAATGGAGAGAGCATACACTCACAGCTTAATGACACATCTGAAAGCCCTGGAACAAAAGAAGCAATTTCACCCAGGAGGAGTAGACTGCAGGAAATCATCAAACTCAGGGCAGAAATCAATCAAGTAGAAACAAAGAGAACCATACAAAGAATCAACAAAACCCAGAGCTTGTTCTTTGAGAAAATCAACAAGATAGATAAACCCTTAGCCAGACTAACCAAAGGACACAGAGACGGTATCCAGATTAACAAACTTAAAATGAAAAGGGAGATATAACAACAGAAACTGAGGAAATTCAAAAAATCATTAGATACTACTACAAAAGCCGATACTCAACACAACTGGAGAATCTGGAGGAAATGGACAGTTTCCTAGACAGATATCCGACATCAAAACTAAATCAGGATCAAATAGATCAACTAAACAGTCCCATAACACCTGAAGAAATAAAAAGGGTCATAGAAAGTCTCCCAACCAAAAAAAGCATGGGACCAGATGGCTTCAGTGCAGAGTTCTATCAGACCTTCATAGAAGACCTAATACCAATACTTTTCAAACTATTCCACAAAATAGAAACAGAAGGAACTCTACCCAACTCGTTCCATGAAGCCACAATTATGCTGATACCAAAACCACACAAAGATTCAACAAAGAAAGAGAACTTCATGCCAATTTCTCTTATGAATATTGATGCAAAAATACTTAATAAAATTCTTGCCAACTGAATCCAAGAACACATCAAAATGACCATCCACCATGATCAAGTAGGCTTCATCCCAGGGATGCAGGGATGGTTCAATATAAGGAAATCTATCAATGCTATCCACTACATAAACAAACTCAAAGAAAAAAAACCATATGATCATCTCATTAGATGCAGAAAAAGCATTTGACAAAATCAGGCATCCTTTCATGCTAAAAGTATTGGAAAGAACAGGAATTCAAGGCCCATACCTAAACATCATTAAAGCAATATACAGCAAACCGGTAGCCAACATCAAACTAAATGGAGAGAAACTTGAAGCAATCCCACTAAAATCAGGGACTAGACAAGGCTGTCCTCTCTCTCCATATCTTTTCAATATAGTACTTGAAGTTCTAGCTAGAGCAATTAGACAACATATGGAAGTTAAGGGGATACAAATTGGAAAAAAAAGAAGTCAAATTATCACTATTTGCAGATGACATGATAGTCTACTTAAGTGACCCAAAAACCTCCACCAGAGAACTCCTACAGCTGATAAACAACTTCAGCAGTGTGGCTGGTTATAAAATCATCTCAAGCAAATCAGTTGCCTTCCTATATTCAAAGGCTGAGAAAGAAGTTAGGGAAATGACACCCTTCAAAATAGCCACAAACAATATAAAGTATCTTGGTGTGACTCTAACCAAACAAGTGAAAGATCTATATGACAAGAACTGAGGTAACCCAATCACAAAAGAATATACATGGAATGCAATCACTGATAAGTGGATATTAACTAGCCCAGAAGCTCTGAATACCCAAGACACAAATAGCATATCAAATGATTCCCATGTAGAAGTACGGAGAGGGCCCTGATCCTGGAATGGCCTGATCCAGCATTGTAGGGGAGTAACAGGACAGACAAAAAGGAAGGAGGTGATTGGAGAATGGGTATAGAGAAGGCTTAGGGGACATATGGGGAGGGGGGAACTTGGAAAGGGGAAAGAATTTGGAATGTAAACAAAGAATTTAGAAAATAAAAAAAAAAAAGGAGACAGTTAAAAAAAAAAGGAAGAAAGGTAGGAGAAGATCCTGGGCAGATGTCAAATAGACAATTTCTTTTTTTTTTTTTTTTTTTTTTTTCATTATAATTTTTTTTTATTATTCGATATAATTTATTTACATTTCAAATGATTTCCCCTTTTCTAGCCCCCCCACTCCCCGAAAGTCCCGCAAACCCCCTTCTCTTCCCCTGTCCTCCCACCCACCCCTTCCCACTTCCTCGTTCTGGTTTTGCTGAATACTGTTTCACTGAGTCTTTCCAGAACCAGGGGCCACTCCTCCTTTCTTCTTGTACCTCATTTGATGTGTGGATTATGTTTTGGGTATTCCAGTTTTCTAGGTTAATATCCACTTATTAGTGAGTGCATACCATGATTCACCTTTTGAGTCTGGGTTACCTCACTTAGTATGATATTCTCTAGCTCCATCCATTTGCCTAAGAATTTCATGAATTCATTGTTTCTAATGGCTGAATAGTACTCCATTGTGTAGATATACCACATTTTTTGCATCCACTCTTCTGTTGAGGGATACCTGGGTTCTTTCCAGCATCTGGCAATTACAAATAGGGCTGCTATGAACATAGTAGAACATGTATCCTTATTACATGGTGGGGAGTCTTCTGGGTATATGCCCAGGAGTGGTATAGCAGGATCTTCTGGAAGTAAGGTGCCCAGTTTTCGGAGGAACCACCAGACTGATTTCCAGAGTGGTTGTACCAATTTGCAACCCCACCAGCAGTGGAGGAGTGTTCCTCTTTCTCCACACCCTCTCCAACACCTGCTGTCTCCTGAATTTTTAATCTTAGCCATTCTGACTGGTGTAAGATGAAATCTTAGGGTTGTTTTGATTTGCATTTCCCTAATGACTAATGAAGTTGAGCATTTTTTAAGATGCTTCTCCGCCATCCGAAGTTCTTCAGGTGAGAATTCTTTGTTTAACTCTGTACCCCATTTTTTAATAGGGTTGTTTGGTTTTCTGGAGTCTAACTTCTTGAGTTCTTTATATATATTGGATATTAGCCCTTATCTGATGTAGGATTGGTGAAGATCTTTTCCCAATTTGTTGGTTGCCGATTTGTCCTCTTGATGGTGTCCTTTGCCTTACAGAAACTTTGTAATTTTATGAGGTCCCATTTGTCAATTCTTGCTCTTAGAGCATACGCTATTGGTGTTCTGTTCAGAAACTTTCTCCCTGTACCGATGTCCTCAATGGTCTTCCCCAGTTTTTTTTCTATTAGCTTCAGAGTGTCTGGCTTTATGTGGAGGTCCTTGATCCATTTGGATTTGAGCTTAGTACAAGGAGACAAGGATGGATCAATTCGCATTCTTCTGCATGCTGACCTCCAGTTGAACCAGCACCATTTGTTGAAAAAGGCTATCTTTTTTCCATTGGATGTTTTCAGCCTCTTTGTCGAGGATCAAGTGGCCATTGGTGTGTGGGTTCATTTCTGGATCTTCAATCCTGTTCCATTGATCCTCCTGCCTGTCACTGTACCAATACCATGCAGTTTTTAACACTATTGCTCTGTAGTATTGCTTGAGGTCAGGGATACTGATTCCCCCAGATTTCCTTTTGTTGCTGAGAATAGTTTTAGCTATCCTGGGTTTTTTGTTGTTCCAGATGAATTTGATAATTGCTCTTTCTAACTCTGTGAAGAATTGAGTTGGGATTTTGATGGGTATTGCATTGAATCTGTATAGTGCTTTAGGCAAAATGGCCATTTTAACTATATTGATTCTGCCGATCCATGAGCATGGGAGGTTTTCCCATTTTTTGAGGTCTTCTTCCATTTCCTTCTTCAGAGTCTTGAAGTTCTTGTCATACAGATCTTTCACATGTTTGGTAAGAGTCACCCCAAGATACTTTATACTGTTTGTGGCTATTGTGAAGGGGGTCATTTCCCTAATTTCTTTCTCAGCCTGCTTATCCTTTGAGTATAGGAAGGCCACTGATTTGCTTGAGTTGACTTTATAACCTGCCACTTTGCTGAAGTTGTTTATCAGCTGTAGGAGCTCTCTAGTGGAGTTCTTTGGGTCACTTAGGTAGACGATCATGTCATCTGCAAATAATGATAGTTTGACTTCTTCCTTTCCAATTTGTATCCCTTTGACCTCCTTATGTTGTCGAATTGCCCGAGCTAGTACCTCAAGTACAATATTGAAAAGATAAGGAGAAAGGGGGCAGCCTTGTCTGGTCCCTGATTTCAGTGGGATTGCTTCAAGTTTCTCTCCATTTAGTTTGATGCTGGCTACCGGTTTGCTGTATATTGCTTTTACTATGTTTAGGTATGGGCCTTGAATTCCTGTTCTCTCCAAGACTTTAAGCATGAAGGGATGCTGAATCTTGTCAAATGCTTTTTCAGCATCCAATGAAATGACCATGTGGTTTTGTTCTTTGAGTTTGTTTATGTAGTGGATTGTATTGATGGATTTCCGTATATTGAACCAACCCTGCATTCCCGGGATAAAGCCTACTTGATCATGGTGGATGATCGTTTTGATGTGTTCTTGGATTCGGTTGGCAAGAATTTTATTGAGTATTTTTGCATCGATGTTCATAAGGGAAATTGGTCTGAAGTTCTCTTTCTTTGTTGGATCTTTGTGTGGCTTTGGTATCAGCGTAATTGTGGCTTCGTAGAAGGAATTGGGTAGTGTTCCTTCTGTTTCTATTTTGTGGAATAGTTTGAAGAGTATTGGTGTTAACTCTTCTTTGAAGGTCTGGTAGAATTCTGCACTGAAGCCATCTGGTCCTGTGCTTTTTTTGGTTGGAAGACTTTCTATGACTCCTTCTATTTCTTTAGGCATTATGGGACTGTTTAGATGGTCTAGTTGGTCCTGATTTAATTTTGGTATTTGGTATCTGTCAAGGAAATTGTCCATTTCCTCCAGATTCTCCAGTTGTGTTGAGTATAGGCTCTTGTAGTAGGATCTGATGATTTTTTGGATTTCCTCAGTTTCCGTTGTTATATCTCCCTTTTCATTTCTAAGTTTGTTAATTTGGATACTTTCTCTGTGCCCTTTGGTCATTCTGGCTAAGGGTTTATCTATCTTGTTGATTTTCTCAAAGAACCAGCTCCTGGTATTGTTGATTTTTTGTATGGTTCTCTTTGTTTCTACTTGATTGATTTCGGCCCTGAGTTTGATGATTTCCTGCCTTCTACTCCTCCTGGGCGAAATAGCTTCTTTTTGTTCCAGGGCTTTCAGGTGTGTCATTAAGCTGGTAATGTATGCTCTCTCCATTTTCTTTTTGGAGGCACTCAGGGCTATGAGTTTTCCTCTTAGCACTGCTTTCATTGTGTCCCATAGATTTGGGTATGTTGTGTTTTCATTTTCATTGTGTTCTAAAAAGTCTTTAATTTCTTTCTTTATTTCTTCCTTGACCAAGGTATCATTGAGTAGAGTATTGTTCAGTTTCCACGTGTATGTGGGCTTTCTGTTGTTTCTGTTGCTATTGAAGACCACTTTTACTCCATAGTGATCAGATAGGAGGCATGGGATTAGTTCGATCTTCTTATATTTGTTGAGGTCTGTCTTGTGACCAATTATATGGTCGATTTTGGAGAAGGTACCATGAGGTGCTGAGAAAAAGGTATATTCTTTTGTTTTAGGATAGAATGTTCTATATATATCTGTTAAATCTAATTGGTCCAAAGCTTCAATTAGTTTCATTGTGTCCCTGTTTAGTTTCTGTTTTCCTGATCGGTCCATTGAGGAAAGTGCAGTGTTGAAGTCACCCACAATTATTGTGTTAGGTGCAATGTGTGCTTTTAGTTTTAATAAAGTTTCTTTTACAAAAGAGGGTGCCCTTGCATTTGGGGCATAGATGTTCAGGATTGACAGTTCTTCTTTTTGTATTTTTCCTTTGACCAGCAAGAAGTGTCCCTCAGGGTCTCTTTTGATGACTTTGGGTTGAAAGTCAATTTTATCTGATATTAAAATGGCTACTCCAGCTTGTTTCCTGAGACCATTTGCTTGTAAAATTGTCTTCCAGCCTTTTACTCTAAGGTAGTGTTTGTCTTTGACCCTGAGGTGTGTTTCCTGTAAGCAGCAAAATGTAGGGTCCTGTTTACGTATCCATTCAGTTAGTCTGTGTCTTTTTATTGGGGCATTAAGTCCATTGATGTTAAGAGATATTAAGGAATAGTGATTGTTACTTCCTATCATTTTTGACGTTATTTTTTAAATTTGAATGCTTAACTTCTTTTGGGTTTGATGAAAGGTTACTATCTTGCTTTTTCCAGGGTGAAGTTTCCCTCCTTGTATTGGTGTTGTCCTCCTATTATCCTTTTTAGGGCCGGGTTTGTGGATAGATATTGGGTAAACTTGGTTTTGTCATGAAATATCTTAGTTTCTCCATCTATGGTGATTGAGAGTTTTGCTGGATATAGTAGTTTTGGTTGGCATTTGTGTTCTCTTAGAGTCTGCATGAGATCTGCCCAGGACCTTCTAGCCTTCATAGTCTCAGGTGAAAAGTCTGCTGTGATTCTGATAGGTCTTCCTTTATATGTTACTTGGCCTTTTTCTCTTACTGCCTTTAGTATTCTTTCTTTGTTTAGAACATTTGGTGTTTTGATTATTATGTGACGGGAAGTATTTCTGTTCTGGTCCAGTCTGTTTGGAGTTCTGTAGGCTTCTTGTATATTCATGGGCATCTCTCTCTTTAGGTTAGGGAAGTTTTCTTCCATAATTTTATTGAAGATATTTGCTGGCCCTTTAAGTTGTAAATCTTCACTCTCCTCTATGCCTATAATCCTTAGGTTTGGTCTTCTCATTGTGTCCTGGATTTCCTGGATATTTTGGGTTACAAGCTTTTTGCATTTTGCATTTTCTTTAACTGTTGAGTCCATGGTTTCTATGGAATCTTCAGCATCTGAGATTCTTTCTTCTATCTCTTGTATTCTGTTGTTGATATTTGTATCTCTGTCCCCTGATTTCTTCCCAAGGCTTTCTATCTCCAAAGTTGTCTCCCTTTGAGTTTTCTTAGTTGTTTCTACTTCTGATTTTAGATCCTGGATGGTTTTGCTTAGCTCCTTCACTTGCATGTTTGTGTTTTCCTGTAATTCTTTAAGAGATTTTTGTGTTTTCTCTTTCATGAACTCAGCCTGTTGACCAAAGTTCTCCTGTATTTCTTTAAGAGATTTTTGTGTTTCGTCTTTCATGACCTCAGCCTGTTGAGCAAAGTTCTCCTGTATTTCTTTAAGTGTTTTTTGCATTTCCTCCTTGTTGGCTTTTGTATTCTCCTGGATTTCTTTCAATGATTTTTGTGTTTCCCTTGCAAGGGCTTCTAACTTTTGATCCATTGTCTCCTGAATTTCTTTATGTATGACCTTCATGTGTTCCTGTACCAGCATCATGACCAGTGATTTTAAATCCAAATCTTGTTTTACTGGTGTGATGGGGTATCCAGGACATGTTGGTAGAGGAGAATTGGGTTCAGATGTTGCCATATTGCCTTGATTTCTGTTAGTGACGTTCCTGCGTTTGCCTTTTGCCATCTAGATCTCACTGGTGTTAGTTTATCTTGTCAGTGCTGGACTCAGCAGTGCAAGCTGCCCCTTCCCAGTTGGCCTCTGGTGCACAGCTTACCTCCTGCACTGCTTGTAGACAGTGTGCTGCTGCCCAGGCTGTTCAGATCCCAAAGCAGGCACCCGAAGGCTCCCGCTGGGGCCCGCTGGATTCACTGGAGCACCCTGACTTCTCCCAGCTGGCCGCCCGGAAGCCCAGCTAGCCACTTGCAGGACTTGGAGATGTAATGCTGCCGCCCAGACTGATCTGGATCCGGAAGCGGAGAGAGTAGGGCTAAGGGCTTCTGCCTGAGGCCTTGCCCCAGATTGTGTCTGTGGAGCAGATGGAGCCCGTGTGCACTCCCAGGGAGTGCTGATGGTGTATGCTACTGTGACCTCCCCTGTGTTCCGCTCACTCCGCTGGGCAGCCGATCTGCCAACCGGGCTGTCGCACACAAGGTTAGCCTGGCCGCCCAGTCCCTGAGTCCAGGCAAAAGCCTGGGAGGCCAAGGTCTGAGCAAAGTTCCCCTCCGGCTTTGACTGTTAATTGCGTTTGCCAGGTGACTAGGATGGCGGGCGTGCGCGCCCGCGCTCCCTGAAAGCGCCCGGAGAGTCTGCTTTGCTAACAATCACCTGGGCGGGTTGACTCACAGATGGCCCACCAATCCGCCCAGTTCTTGGGGTCAGTCCTGTGCCTTTTGGGGCCTGGACCCCCGCTTTGTTAGCCTTAGGCTATGCCTGTTACAGGTCTGCCCGCCTGAGCTCTCTGTCGCCCTGCAGGCAAAATGGCGGCGGCGCGCTCGCAGGCCTGGGCAAAAAACCTCCTGGTTGGGTTGGCACCCCGATGGCCCCCCGACCCGCCCAGGGCCTGGGTGCAGGCCAACGCCCGTCGGGCTCAGACCACCGCGGTGTTGGCCTCGGATTATGTTTGTGTACCTCAGTCTGTCCGATTCCTGGAGTACGGAGCCAAGATGGATGCTCCTCTCCTGACTGGTGGGAGGCCGAGTTCTGAAGTGGCCTCCGTGCAGGAAAGGCGCCGCACAACTGCAGCTGTTTGCTGTCCGGCTGGTCAGCGAAGGTCAGTGGTCGTGGGCGCAGGGCCTAACTGGTCCCTGTGACGCCTTGGTTCCACTGCTGATGGCCCTTCAGCTGGAGCAGCCACTGCTGCCGCTGCTGCCGCCGCCGCCGCCACCCCACATCCAGGTCAAATAGACAATTTCTTAGTCAGGGTTTCTATTCCTATGTAACATCATGAGCAAGAAGCAAGTTGAGAGGAAAGAAATTATTCAGTTTACAGTTCCAAATTGCTATTTATCACCAAAGGAAGACAGGACTAGAACTTAAGCAGGTCAGGAAGCAGGAACTGGTGCAGAAGCCATGGAGGGATGTTTCTTATTGGTGTGCTTTCCATGGCTTGCTCAACCTGATCTCTTATAGAACCAATGACTATCAGCCCCAGAGTTGGTATCCCCAACAAGGGGACCACCACCCTTGATCACTAAGTGAGAAAATGCCCCACAGATGGATCTCATGGAGGCATTTCCCCAACTGAAGCTCCTTTCTCTGTGATAACTATGTCAAGTTGACATACAAAACCATCCAGTACAATTGACAACTTGCCATGCAAACACATCACTACTAAACCTCAACCCTTACTTACTTATCCATCTCCAAGATCCAAATATCTTAAAAATTCCTTTACATATTAAAAGTTCAATCCTTTTAAAATGCCCAATATCTTTTACAACTCAAAGGCTTTTAAAAATTCAAAGCCTTTAACTGCGGGCTGCACTAAAATACTTTCTTCCTTTAAGAGGGGAATATATCAGGGCATTGTCACAATCAAAAGCAAAACTCAGACTCTAATGGTTCAATGTCTGGATCCAACTCACAATCATCTGGGCTTCTTCAAGGGCTTGGCTCACTTTTCCAGCTCTGCCCATTGTACCAACATCTTGTCTTCAAGGTTCTAGGTGCCTGTATTCCACTGCTGCTGCTTTTCTTTGTGGTCATGTCACAGCACTGGTATCTCCAAAACACTGCTGTCTTCTGCTGTAACTAGGCTTCCCCAATATCCTCTCATAAGCTCTCTTCTTGGGACCAAGCCTCATCTCCTTTAGATGACCCTTCAGTGCTGGGCCATCAAAACTGAGGTTGCAAGTTTACCAATGGCCTTCTGTGGCCTCTTATAGTGCTGAGCCCCAGCTGCTCTTAATGACCCCTTCATGCCTTCAAAATCAGTACCAGGTGGGCGAATATTTTACACAGTACCAAGTCTTGCTGCAACACAAAGCACAACTTTGACTATCTCTGGAACATAGCCTCTGTGCTTTCAGAAAAAATTTCCCAGAAGATTTCATTTCAATGGTGCTGGTCTCTTCTTAATCACTGCTAATTTCTTAGCTCAGCTAACCAGCATCAATAGTAACAGTAATGCAAAAGTTTGGATTTATTATTTCTGGTATCTTATTAATTACAGCTGAATCTTCAGCCCCAGCTAACCAAAACTATAGAATCTTCACAATTAAAACAGCAACAACCCTGATAAGAGTCTTTAATCTTCCCTCTGAAATTTCACAAGCCAGGCCTCAATCTTCTTGCTGTTCTCAACATTATCTTCCAAGCTCCTACACAACATCCCAGAGAGCTCTTAACATAAAATGGATCATCTAGTCCAAAGTTCCAAAGTCCTTCTGCAGTTCTCCCCAAAACATGATCAGGTTCTCACAGGAATACCCCATTACACTGGTATCAATTTGTCTTAGTTGGGGTTTCTATGCCAGCACAAACCTCACGACCAAGAAGCAAGTTGGACAGGAAATAGTTTATTCAGCTTACAGTTCAAAACTGCTATTTATCACCAAAGGAGGTCAGGACTGGAACTCAAACAGGTCAGGAAGCAGGGCTGATGCAGAGGCCATGGAGAGATGTTCCTTAGTAGCTGGCTTCCCCTGCCTTGCTCTGCCTGCTCTCTTATAGAACCCAAGGATACCAGACCAGAGATTGTACCCCTCCCACAAGGGGCCTCCTCTCTTGATGACTAATTGAGAAAATGCCCCACGGCTGTATCTCATGGAGGCATTTCCCCAATTGAAGCTCCTTTCTCTATGATAACTCCAGTCTGTGTCAAGTTAATGGACAAAACCAGCCAGGAGAGACACAAAGAGGACACAAATGCCAGTCAAGGCTATAATACCCAGCAAAACTCTCAATTACCATAGATGGAGAAACCAAGATATTCCATAAGAAAACCAAATTTATACAATATCTTTTCACAAATGCAGTGCTTCATAGGATAATAAATGGAAAACCCCAACACAATGAGGGAAACTACACCCTAGAAAAAGCAAGAAAATAAACTTCCATTAACAAACCAATAAAAAGACAGCCAAGGATGTGGAGGAAGAGGAACACTCTTCCATTGCTGGTGGGATTGCAAGCTGGTAAAACCTCTCTGAAAATCAGTTTGGAGATACATCAGAAAATTGGAATAGTATTACCAGAGAACTCGGGGATTCCACTGTTGGGCATATTCCCAGAAGATACTTGCTCTACTATGTTCATAGCAGCCTTACTTGTAATAACTAGAATCTGGAAAGAATCCAGATGTCCTTCAACAGAGGGATGAATAGAGAAAACGTGGTACATTTACACAGTGGAATACTAATCAGGTATTAAAAACAATGAATTCATGAAATTACTAGGCAAGTGGATGGAACTAGAAAATATCCTGAGTGAGATAATCCAATCACAAAAGAATATACATGGTATGCAGACACTGATTAAGTAGATATTAGCCCAGAAACTTAGAATACCAAAGATACAATTCATAGACCAACTGAAGCTCAAGAAGAAGGAAGACCAAAGTATGGATACTCTGGTCCTTCTTAGAATGGGGAAAAATATACCCATTGGAGTAGTTACAAAGTCTGGATCAGAGACTGGAAGAAATACCATCCAGAGACTTCCTCACCTGGGGTTCAATTCCATGTAGAATCACCAAACCCAGACACTATTGTGGATGCCTATAAGGGTTAGCTAACAGGAGCCTGATATAGCTGTCTCCTGATAGGCTCTGCACCATTTGTTGAAAAGACTATTTTTTTTCCACTGGATGCTTTCAGCTCCTTTGTCGAAGACCAAGTGACCATAGGTGTGTTGGTTCATTTCTGGGTCTTCAACCTGATTCCATTGATCAGCTTGCCTGATATTATACCAATATCATGCAGTTTTTATCACTATTGCTCTGTAGTAGAGTTTAAAGTCTGGGATACTGAATCCCCCTAAAGTTCTTTTACTGTTGAGAATAGTTTTAGCTATCCTGAGTTTTTTGTTATTCCAGATGAATTTGAGAATTGCTCTTTCTAGATCTATGAAGAATTGGGTTGGGATTTTTATGGAGATAGCATTCAATCTGTAGATTGCCTTTGGCAAGATGGCCATTTTTACTATATTAATCCTGCCAATCCACGAGCATGGAAGACTTTTCCGTTTTCTAAGATCTTCTTTGATTTCCTTCTTCAGAGATCTGAAGTTCTTGTCATATAGGTCTTTCACTTGTTTGGTTAGAGTCACCCCAAGATACTTTATGCTGTTTGTAGCTATTATGAAGGGGGTCATTTACCTAATTTCTTTCTCAGTCTGCTTATCCTTTGAATATATAAAGGCTACTGATTTGCTTGCATTGATTTTGTAGCCTGCCACTTTGCTGAAGTTGTTTATCAGCTGTAGGAGTTCTCTAGTAGAGTTTTTAGGTTCACTTAAGTATACGATCATATCATCTGCAAATAGTGATAGTTTGACTTCTTCCTTTCCAATTTATATCCCTTTGACTTCCTTCTGTTGTCTAATTGCTCTAGCTAGGACTTCAAGAACTATATTGATAAGATATGGAGAGAGGGAGCAGCCTTGTTTAGTCCTTGATTTTAGTGGGATTGCTTTGAGTTTCTCTCCATTTAGTTTGATGCTGGCTACCGGTTTGCTGTATATTGCTTTTACTATGTTTAGATATGGGCCTTGAATTCCTGTCCTTTCCAAGACTTTTAGCATGAAAGGATGCTGAATTTTGTCAAATGCTTTTTCAGCATCTAATGAAATGTTCATGTGTTTTTTTTCTTTGAGTTTGTTTATGTAGTGGATAGCATTTATGGATTTCCTTATATTGAACCATCCCTGCATCCCTGGGATGAAGCCTACTTGATCATGGTGGATGATCGTTTTGATGTGTTCTTGGATTCGGTGGGCAAGAATCTTATTTAGTATTTTTGCATTGATATTCATAAGGGAAATTGGCCTGAAATTCTCTTTCTTAGTTGGATCTTTGTGTCGTTTTGGTATCAGCGTAATAGTGGTTTCGAAGAAGGAGCTGGGTAGCCTTTCTTCTGTTTCTATTTGGTGGAAAAGTTTGAAGAGTATTGGTGTTAAACTAATCGCAAAGAAACTGGGGAAGACCCTGGAGGACATGGGCACAGGGGAAAAGTTCCTGAATAGAAAACCAATAGCTTATGCTCTAAGATCAAGAATTGACAAATGGGACCTCATAAAACTACAAAGTTTCTGTAAGGCAAAGGACAAAACATCAACCAACAGACTGGGAAAGGATCTTCACCAACCCTAAATCCGACAGAGGGCTAATATCTAATATATATAAAGAATTCAAGAAAGTAGAACCTAGACAAACAAATAACCCCATTAAAAAGTGGGGTACGGAGCTAAACAGAGAATTTTCACATGAAGAACTTAGGAGAGCTGAGAAAACACCTTAAGAAATGTTCAACATCATTAATCATTAGGGAAATGCAAATCAAAACAACCCTGAGACTTCACCTCACACCAGTCAGAATGGCTAAGGTCAATAACTCAGGAGACAGCAGGTGTTGGTGATGATGTGGAGAAAGAGGAACACTCCTCCACTGCTGGTGGGATTGCAAGATGGTGCAACCACTTTGGAAATCAGTCTGGCGGTTCCACAGAAAACTGGGTATGTCACTTCCTGAGGACCTTGTTATACCACTCCTGGGCATATATCCAGAGGATTCTTCATCATGCAATAAGGACACATGCTCCACTGTGTTCATAGCACCCCTATTTGTAGTAGCCAGAAGCTGGAAAGAACCTAGGTATCCTTCAGCAGAGGAATGGATACAAAAAATATGGTATATTTATTCAGCCATTAGAAACAATGAATTCATGAAATTCTTAGACAAATGGATGGAGCTGGAGAACATGATACTAAGTGAGGTAACCCAGTCTCAAAAGATCAATCATGGTATGCACTCACTGATAAGTGAATATTAGCCTAGAAACTTTGAATACCCAGGACATAATCCACAAATTAAATGATGTCCAAAAAGAATGGAGGAGTGGCCCCTGCTTCCGGAAAGACTCAGTGCAAGAGTATAGGGGAATTCCAGAACAGGGAAGTGGGAAGGGGTAGATGGAAGAACAGGGGGACGGAAGAGGGCTTATGGGACTGGCAGGGAGTGCGGACCCAGAAAAGGGGAAAGCATTTGAAATGTAAATAAAAATATATCAATAAAAAAATAAAAAAAAATGACCAAGAAAAAAAAAGCTTGTTACATTCAACCAAACCACCATTATTATTTTTATTTTTAATTTGTATTTATAATCAAATTCATAAATTTTAGTAATATGTATATATAAGTGTGTTGGTGAGCACATGAATGAAGCTCCCTGAAGGTGAGAGTTATAGGTCATCATAAGCCACTCAATAGTGAATGATAATTAACCACAGAGCCATCTTTCTGTTCCCCTGCTATTTAATGATGTGTGTGAAGTTTTGGGTGATTTTAATAGAACCTCACTATTTTCTAATCCCTTTCCTCTTTCAAGCCCTCACACATATCTATTTTTCCTTGTTTTCCTTCAAACTTATGTTCTTCCCCAGCAGCAGTCCAATACAGGGACATCAGTCTAGCTTTGATGGTAACAGACCCTTGCTGCTTCAGGGTCCTTGACCCATACATGGCCCCTGGTGGCAGCACAATACCTCACCATGATCCCAGGTGGCATCACTGGCTACTCACATCAGGCTGTTCCTCACTGCCCTCAAGTCTCCAGTTCTGCTTCTCTTCATCATGCCCACATACTTCCATTTCTCTTTCTCTTCCAATACTCCACCAGTTCCGTGTTCCTCTTAATGGTACCCAGGGTCTCTGAGTGTCTGTTGTTATCTCAAGATTTTCCTCAGGAGTTATATGTGCCCTATTACACCAAGTAGAGGCCATCTCAGCCATTTTCTGCCCTACCACAAGCATGCATGGGTGCTGGACTATTGATCTTCTTAGACTAGCTGCCCGGTCAGGTTGCATGCACCACTCTGTTGGTCTACCTGAGTGGTTTCAGGAAAGGGTCCTCTGTCTTGGGCTCACTTCTGCCTAGGGTCCTCAGTCATATTTGTGGTTCTAGTCTCTGGTTTTCTCCCCTTCCTGGGAACCTGTCTGTGCCTACCCAGTGCTGTACTGGTGGTCTTCTCAGAATAGCTTACTCTCCAGGGTCCCCATTAGCCAAGACTGTTTTTTCAGTCTCAGTGTTATTGGGAATGTTATCATATCCATTATACTGACTTTCTCATTTGTGCTGTCTAATTCTCCATTCCTTTCAATATTATTGATAGATTTTAAGAGATATAAATATATAATTTAGAAAATTTTACTATGGAATAATTAAAAGAGCCTAATCTTATTATATAAGATAACTTTCTAAATAATTTGAAAACTTACTAGCCCCATGACTTTAGCAATGATAGTTTAAATTCATTTGTAGATCTCTCTAATATCAAATTCTTTATATTTTCTATTAAAATATTTCATTTTATTTTGAAAATTCATTTTACTTTGAAATTTCTATCATAATATAGTATGATTACATCATTATTCCAATTTCTTTCCTTGATATAAATCTTCCCATAAACCTCTCCATGCTTTTCTTGGTCAAATTCATGGCCATTTCCCCTTTTATTGTTGTTATATATGTGTTTTCCAAAAGAACTAATTAGAGCCTATTCTATATGTATAATGTTCTTTGTATGCATGTTTTGAAGGGTGACAATTTTAATTGTGTAAGATTTGGGGTTTCTTTCTAGGGTTTCCAGTCTTTTGACCTCTTTCATTTAAATATAATGACTTTTCCTTCCTTAACATCTCTGTGGTACCTGATTCCTCACTGTATTAAAGGTAATCATCACTTTACTTCTTGATTTGCATAAAATTTACATGTGTTATGATTAAAATATATGTTCACTAAAGATGTTTAATACTTGGTCCTGATGGTATGAGTGAGAAATGTTATGATCTTTTAGGAAGTGGAACTTAGTTGTGGTTGCCTTGGGCCTTAGGGATATATTCTCAAAAGGAACTGTAATAGCCTATTGGTTTCCTTTAGTGTTTTCCTTCCTAAATGATACATTGTACAATTTACTCTGGTATTTGTATTCAGTATAGTCATCACAGACCCCTGGAATGGACCCAAAGCAATGAATCTACCTATATCTTGGGCTGGAGTCTCCATGAGATAAAATAATGTGTTCATTTTTACAGCTTAATTATCTCTCTCTATATATTTAAGGGGTTGTTTTGAAACAACTTTTCTCTATACCTCTCACTATTCTGAAAATTTCTGAGCAGTGCAGGGTGGTTTTGAACTTTCACAGTTTTGCCTGTGTCTGCTTGTAGAGTGTTGGAATTAAAGGTATGTGTCATTCTGCCTTGCATATTTCTCATATTTTTCTTATAACAGGAAGCAGACAAACACATGTGGATAAGAAGACCATGAACTTTTTTTCTGTCACTTTAATTTCTTATAATATCTAAATATCAGAATTCTCTAAGTTGTCACAAATGAAAGGTTGCCTCTTTCCAAAAGTAAATGGCTGCATTTATGTACATATTTGATCAATTAAGCTACTAAGAGATCTTTGGGCTAACTCTCTGCAGCTCCTCATTGTCTTTTAACTATTCCAATGTTGTAGGTTCTCCTTACACACATAACGACAGCTAAATTAAGGATTTTAGACAATACAGATTCCTCATCTACACTTTAGCAGGACCACGTAGGTAAACAATAGTGTGATTCAACGTTTAATATACCTATTGAATGTCATAAATTAATACTTTATAAGCATCTAGGTTCACATTATGATTCTTGAGCATATGCTATATTCTTAAAGCACTTATATGCACATTCAAACTCATTACCTTCAAACTCCAATGTCCAAAGTAATTTTTAACTTTATAGTACCTGTTAAATGAAGTCTTGGGAAATGAAAGTTATAACAAAATTTCTTTTTCTAGGTCCCTTCAAATCTTGTCTTGATGTGCTACTAAAATTTTTCATTTCTCAACAAGGTCATTACTAACACCCCCAGGATAGAAATATCTTCTCTTGATTAGTCATGGATATTCCAACAGTGGACTTTCAATATAACTATAAATCTAAATGGGAATTTTCCCATTATTCAATCAACCTTAATGCTGTCATGAAACCATAGCAACTACCTATGTAGTCTTCACCATTTTCAATATAAATTTTCAAACTTATATTTCAAAGTGAAGATATAATTAGGATGGTTTAAATTTTTCTTTACAATCTTTATTCTTGTCTTTACTGAAGAAGTCAACTTATCTCAAAACAAGTTCTGTAGTATCTCTACAATTCTTTCTTTTTTTGCAATATGCCTGTTTACTATTTGTTTATATTTTTAAAATTTTTATTGGATATTTTCTTTATTTACATTTCAAATATTATCCCTTTCTAAGTTCCCCCCATGGAAATCTCCTATACCATCCCTCTTCCCCTGCTTTTATGAGGGTGTTCCCCCTTAGAATTTTTTAAAAATATGTATTCAATATTTATTCATTGGCACATCATGCAGCCAGCTAGATCATGGTATGTAAGAGAAGGATCTATTTAGAAAATATGTCTAAAACTGAAACTACTGCAAGTACTTGGTTTATACACAAGAGAGGCTAGATTTAATGAATAATATCATAAAAAGGTCTAATTTTTAGTAAGGTAACCTTATTACTACAAGCATATACATACAATCTATATTGTAGAATAAAGAAAATAAAAAGGAGTTTAGATGACCACAAATTAAAGGAAAGAAATTTTATACTCTAATAACAACTCATAGCTCCAACTAGATTATGTGAAAAAATAATTAAAATTGTTGTTCTAATCTGATTAATCAAAATTAAAAATAATAAAAAATAAGTAAAGGACAATAGTAAACAACATCAATCATAATGATATTAAGGTAATTTAATAATATATAAATAAATGTATTTTCTATAATATGATTATTATGTACAAAAATTTTTAGATAATCATCTCAATAATAAGTCAAGACTGTTTAGATAGAAAAAACTTTAAAGTTTCCATTCATGCAAAAATGAAGTTGATATTTCTCACTAACTTTTAAGAGATCCCAAATGAGTAAATGCATGGAACTCTTTGATACCCAGCATAGAATCTGATAGCACTGTGAGAAACAACAGAAAAATGGAATGATCCTTTCCCAGAGTACACGAATATGATTCCAGCATTTCCAAACATCCTATTGAGAGACCAGATCTTGTAATTCGTTATTACAATAAGACAATGTTGTAAGATCCTATTGCTGAAGACACCACATACTGTAGTCTTATACATGGATTATAATGTGTAGCTTCATCCCTACTGCCTAAGTTTCATAATGCTAGGTGTTATGAAGCCAAGTAAAAACATTTTTGAATCTCGGATTTAGAATAATGTACTTTTTTATATAAAATTGCTGTGATTCAAGATTGATGCAGTTACATAGAAAAAAATTCCAATAGCATATACATATATATATATATATATATATATATATCATATGATATTCATATATATGAATTTTGGTTTCCTTTAAAAGCTCAGAAATATTATGAGGATAGGTTTTTGTTTTAATCCTGGGTATGGGATATGGGGCTGTTTCAGATTGTCCCCTGAATCTGATTATAATTTTTCTCATTACCTACCAGAAGAATAGTTTTTGCCAGCTGTAGATTATTTCTTCAATTGTGCGATGCTTGGAATTCTGCACTCTTTTGAGGATATATACATGCTAAGGTCTCAAGTGGGAGTGTGCTGCTAGCATGGGTTGGTTGAAGTTGGAAGCGTTGTGCAAAGAAACAACAACAAGAAGAAATTAGATATCCTAACTGCTAAGATCAAACTTGCCCCAAGGAACTGATGCATCTAACCAGCAGGAATTAGTCTAACAATAATATCACCCCTTTGCCTCTCTATACTATTTTCTCTCCTATCTAATGTTAGGTATGGAATTAAATTTTAGAATATGAATGTAGAAGGGCAGAAGAAAACATAACTAAAAAGTAGCAAAAGTTCAGAAGTTCAGCTATGTGTATATATACATATACATATATGTATACATCATATACACATATACACATACACATATACACATACACATATACACATACACACATATACATCATATACATATACAAGTACACGTACACATACATGTACATGTACATATACATATACATGTGCGTGTATGTATACACATGTACATGTACAAGTACATGTACATATACACATATATGCAGTTTTCAAGCTCCTTTTTCAATTAGGAAAAGCTTGTAAATCATTGGGTCCCTCTTTCTTCCTTCTCTCCATTTGTTCATCTGTTCCTTGCTTCTGGCCTCAATCCTTCTAAACTTTGACACAAATCTTTATCTATCTGTAAGAGACATTGTCTTGCATATAAACAGAGGTCAGGAATAGAAGTAGGAATTAGCTTCTTCAGTGCATCAAGGGATCAAATAAATAAAAGATTTAGGAAAAAATTAGTATGACTCCTATAGTATTACACAGAAATTACATGACAATTAAGTCAACATTTAAAAAGATGTATGTACAAAATATGTGTGCATGTGTATGCTTGCATTAATTTATAATTCTTTCTACTGAAGGCAACAGAACAGAACTCTTCAGTACCAGTGTGAATGTTCACATAAGTCTTCTGATTTCTAAATAGCATGTACCACAAATGAATGTAGGCTAATGTAGAAAAATAGATGACTTATAATAATGGCAAATTAAGGATAGTATGTGCCTAGATATTTTTATCTTAACAGAAAAGGAACAGGCAAGCCCAAAACAATGAAGGAATATAAGATTAGGAACAACAACAACTACCACCACCACAACAAAGACAAAAACAAAAAACCAGGACAAACCTTAAGTAAACTCATCACTAAAATAACACTTGTAATGCATTGTGTGAAACAAAAATGTCCTTCCTTCAAATCAACATGTATTTTACACAAAATAAAATGTCAAAAATTTCCTCTTCTATTACAATGTTTAGAAGAAACAATAGAGCTGGAATTTCAGCGTTTGTTGACCATTATGGCTAATAATTAGTTTAGTAAAGCAGCCTTGGAATTGGTGAGACGGCTCAGGGACTAAGAGAAATGGCTCTTCTTCCATTTCTTCTCGAGTTCAATTCTCAGTAACCACATGGGAGCTATTGATCTTCTATAATGGGATCTGATGCCTTATTTTAGAAGGCAGGTATACATGCTGACAGAACACTCATATTAAATGGGAAAAAAAGCATCAACATAAACAAATTATAAATAAGTCAAACCCAAAAAACAATTGACAAAGTATCACAAATTACAGAGAATATATATGGTGTAAAGTGATGACAATATCACCTGAGAGTTTACAAATCAAAGTGGAACCTAAAAAAAGTAGTTCATAGTAGGAATAATTTAACAACATTTCTGGGTTGTTATTTTATGAAATGTCTTATCATAGTCAAATCATGATCAAACATCCAATGAACTCAAACCAAAGCATATTTTGGAAAAACTAATGTGAATATGCCTTCAAATTACCAGTAGTTTTAAAACTTAATGGATATTGAGGCATTGTCTAATTGCATACAAGAAAAAGTAGTTTGATACTAGACTGTGTCTTGTATTTTTCTGTAAAAAATATTGGGACGTTTGCTGAAATACATGTACCCTCTGTGGATTAGATTACCATAAAGAAGATATTCCTTGATGAAGGATAGGACTACCTTTATTTCTGGATATAAGGAGAAATACTGATAATGTAGTTAGTGATTATGCTCATTTAGTTAAGTAGAAATTATAGATTCTCTACAGCACTTCATTAGCCATGGGTATTTGGTTAGGGTATTAGTACCTTGCAATATTTCTCTCTTATTGGAAAGGATATAAGTCCAATTAAAGAACTGTTAGTTACCTCCAAGGTATATGTACCACTTACTATGCAACCATAAGGTTATGGTGTTATACTTGATCTTGTGACTCTAAGAACCACATCAACATAAGATTGTCAATTGCTTTCATTTAGGTGAAATTTTTATGGTCCCTTTTTGTAACATGGAGTCTGGTACTCTGAGAAGAAGCAGTAGAATCAGTTCCAGCTCAGGATCCTCTGGACCCCTTTACTGAAGTGCATAGCGTTTTCAGCAATTTGGACTTATCTTTAATTTCTTGATCTCAACCAAGGGCAAAACAACAGACTTCATACTTCAGTGTTTTCTGATTTTCTTGGCATCCCCCACCAAATGACTGCATTCAGCCTCTGACCTGATGTATTTACTGATGTATTTAGAATGTGTTCATTTGAATCCTAAAATGCATGATTTAGGTTTAATTTAATTAATTCTGTGTGTGTGTGTGTGTGTACATTATGCAGGTACTTACCGAGGCCAGAATCATTGGATCCTCTAGAGTTGGAGTTAAAAGTGGTTGTGATAAGAACTAAATTTGGGTTCTCTGGAATTGTAATAATGAATAATCTTTCTAGATTGCAAATAGGTTATAAACAAATAGAAAGCAAATATGCATGGCATGTGACCTCACTCTATATACCAAAAAGAAATTTCATATCACTTGGATAATATGAATGGAGTCTTTATATATGTATGTACACAAGACATTTTTAAATAGCTTACCTGGACAAATTTATCTTTATCAACAATAAAATTATAAATAATTTCCCCAAAGGAATATTTTGGCAATAGAAGTAGTTGATTTTTAACTACAAAAATGTGAGTTATTTTATAAGGTGGGTTTATTATATTTGCTTGAAATATTCAAGTTATTAAAATATGCAGTGTGAGTTTATCTGTGTAAAGTTAAGGAACATGAAAATCAAACAATATTTTAGAGATTTTACTTCTATAAAGTAAGGAAATCAATATATTAAAATCTTGCATAGTGATAATTTTAAGATATAATCATTTATTGGAGAGTAAATTATAGACATAAATTACTAGCAACTAAGGCAAATATTTTTAAAACATTAAAAAATAAAGTAAACAAACACAATAAACAAACAAACATAAAGACAGAATAGAAATATAGCATTGGATTTTGAGAATTAACTTAAGCAGATATTTTTAAACCCTCTGGTAAAGAATCCCTTACTTAGTGCATAGGCATGCCATATCTCTGAAAGGCATTCCCTTGTCTCCAGGTATTGAACACCTGCAAGGGAGATTCGAGTATCTTTTCATCCTTTAGAATTTTTCTCTGTGATCTTATGAAACAGAAATACTTCTAAAGATCAAATGTTAAACTAATCCTCTCAGATTCAGAGTCACTTATCAAAGCCACTCTGTTAAGGCAAGACAGTTAAACGTCAAACACTACATAGTAAATGAACATGGGATTTTGGGATGAGACAGTTGTAGCTGATTGAAAAATACTGGGTTTCCCCAGTGTGAAAAGGGGAAATTGACTTTAAAGGAGAGCTGACAGATAACTTGAGTGAAATTCCAATTTGGGAATTCTTTCCTCCCAAAAGCTTGCATGGAGTTGTGGTCAGACAACCACACATATTAGTATACAAGAATATCTGCATACCAATAACTATATCAGTATAAGAAAAACTGAATGGAAGAAATGATAATATAACCTTGTTGTAACTAATATGGAAGCAAGCCTCAATGAGTTTACTCACAGAAAATTCTCAGTGACATACATAGCAAGTTTAAGGTCATTCTAGGGAACAGTTTTAAAATAAAAGTCATCTCACCAAATAATTTTCCTTTAAATTATTATTTATGATACAGGCATATAGGAAGGAGAAAAGGAAGGAGAAAAGTGGTTTTGTGAGATCTTTCACCCTGAAACCATTTGAGCCAAAAAATTGCTTTCAATTTTCATATTTCTTTATTGTATTATATATTTGGAGTAGGTTTATGTGCCTAAGAACATGCAAATAGTTAGAAAATTATGTGATTAACTACGGTCTAAAATATCAATTTTGGTTAAAAAAATACTTATTACTTATCCCTTGTAGAGTTTTGAAGAACAATTACTCAGAATTTACTTAAGAATAAACAGAAGACATTGCCATGTTACTGCAGAGCCCTTCAGGGAAATTACTGTAAACCCTTCAGAAGCCTGTATGGTAGTAGCACCTGGCATTCACACTGGTCCTCTATCATCCATTATTTAGAACTGTACTTACTGCCACAATAGCAGCTTTAAATACTTAACATGGTGACAGACTTTAAGGGAACATATGATAACATCTAGAAAAGCTGTGCGTGTGTGTGTGTGTGTGTGTGTGTGTGTGTGTGTGTGTGTGTGAAATTAGCAGTAGCAGGGTTTTGTGGGCTCCTTAATTACATAGGTACCATAAAGTCTCCTTTCCTTTTACATCTCCATCAGTGTTATTCTGCCCTTTCACTAATAAAGTATGATGAAAATTAAGTCATATTCTTTGAAATACTGGGACTCGATTTCTTCACTAGAAGATATTCTCCAATGGAAGATTTGACAGCAAATTCAAAATGAGAATTAAGGGGTACATTTGGGGGTACAATGATGTGGACAACATATGCTAGTCGGTTTTTTGACCAAACAGTGTGAGGAAGATGAGACACATGTTTTTTTAGTTATATGTGTTCTCCTACTGAAAACATTCTGTCTACCATATGTAATACTGTAACAGGTATCAGAATAATCAGAGTTATTTGAGAAGTAAAGAGAGCTGCAAAGACCTATTAGCATCTTCAATCTCTGGGCCTAGGGATTGTGTTACCACAGCCTGAAAAAAAAAAAAAAAAAAAAAAAAAAAAAAAAAAAAAAACCTCTTGGAGATCTTGAACCATTTTCCTTTCTTTTTATTATTTATCTTTAGTTTATATTTCTTTCACGATTGCAGTGTTCTTTCCATTTAACTAATGCCCTCTTTGAAGAAAGGATAAGAGATGATGCACCTAACCACCAAGAGACTGGAGACCCCAGGGAGTTGAAAGGTCAGGTAGGGTGGAGGGTGAGGACATCCAAGTGGAGACACGGGTGAGAGGAGGTATGGGGTATGGAAAAGTTAGAGGGTTGAAGGTGGACGGGGTGGGCATAAAATATGGAGTGTAAATAAACTAAATAAATTTTTAAAATACCAATAAATAAGAAGGTTTGATTGCTAGGTATGATAGACTTTACATAAATTCAGTGAAAGTGCTCTCTGCTGTATACACAGGAGTTAATGAAAAAAACATCACAAAAGATACTACATAATTCATTCAGTGGATTAATTATATGAGATAGAATGTGTGGCAGAGTCTAGAACAATATGTAAACTGGTATATATTCTAGAGTCTACTTCATTGGACTCATGATGAGTCCTACCATGGAGTTCTATCAACGTGATCATGCCTAATAATTGTGCTATTCCATAGTCAGAGGAGACCAAGTTAAAACTATCAGTAAAAGTGTTTTAGCCTGTGCAGTAGCCCTCACAGTGAACACACCTACCTATTTAACAATTAGCTAGGCATCTCATTTCTTTATGACTTAAACCATTCTATTTTATGAGGTCATTTCATTACAGTATTCACAATCCTCCTATAACTTCTTTCTTGCTCCCAAATCCCTCAAGTAATTATACCAGCCTAGCATGAGCTGTCTTAATTGGTTCTACTTATACCAATTTATACAAAGGCATTAGATTTCAGATGGAACAGGACTTTGGGATTCTTACCAAGTTCAGTTGAACAGACTAGAAGGCATGTTTCTGTTATTATGAGTGTCAAAAGAAGATGAAAATTTTGGTGTGATAAGCATGTAAACACTGTCAGGCTTGGCAGATCAAACTGCAGAATGTCTACCCATGTTTGACTCTTAGGTAAATAACATTATTATTGTGCTCGGAATACCACTTGGGCTGTATTTAATACTTACAATGTTAAATTTTGTTTATCTAAAATTCTAATTCAAGTTTGCTCTGATATGTTTTCTTTCCTCCTTTATTCCTTTATTTATTTGAATCTACCAACCTTACTTATGAGGTATTCACAATTCTAGATTTGCATTTAGACTCCTGCCATCATATATATATATATATATATATATATATATATATATATATATATATATGGGATGAGCTGTATCAGTATGAAGATCACAGATCACAGATCACTTTTTTAATGCATTTGATGAAGATGAGGAGAAATATCTTTCTCACTGATACTACTTCAGAGTATAGCTAGCAGTGAGGAGTTCTACCATTAATTTCAGTTCTTTTGCCATTTCACTCCCATTCCCTTTACAGTATAAGTATTTTGAAACCAAATGAATTCAGCCAAATTACAGAAATGCTGGAACAAAATGAATACTTGGATATTTGTTAAGTAACTCACTTTATATATAAGCTTCAAAAAATTAAGTAAAATATGTACAGTGACAATACAGCCTTCTCCTCCAAAACCTGATGTGGATATAGCTTGGGTGGAAACTCTGTCAATGACAGTTCTAAAAAGGGTTTATTTTTATTGAATATTTGTATTATTGCCTGAAACTAGGTACGTGCAAGTGAGTACTATTGATCAGAGAAGTCAGAAGACGGGGTCAGACCCCTCTGAAGCTGGAGTTTCAGGTAGGTACAAGGCAGTAGACTAGGAGCTGGTGTTATAATTCAGCTTCTCTGCAAGAGCTTGGTGTATTTAACCACTTTCACTCATCAGAAAGTGTGTTTAGTGTGTATTAAATCTTTTCTCCCACAAAGATTAGCTTTTCTTCACATCAACTGAAATTAAGTCAGTTTTCGCAAGAGAGACAAATATTTTTGTGTGATAGAGGGCCATATGCTTTAAGAATAAGATGTAAATAATGCAGAAAAATTACAAAAGCAAACAAAATACCAAAATAAATAAATAAATAAAATCAAACAAACACAAACAAAAACAATTCAAGCAAACAAAAAATAAATAAATTAAAAACCAGACTCATCAATATGAAAGTGGCAGAGTTGCTCTTTGTTATAAGATTTGAAGAGGATGTATGCTGCTCTTTGTTATAAGATTTGAAGAGGATGTATGCTCTTTCTGGGTAGAAGCAGGCAACCATTTATTTGTCGCATGAATGAGATTTGGAAAGGGTGGAAGCCAAAGTTTTAAAAATGTTTAAAGCCTGAGAGATTCCCATGATGAAAGAGACCATTTAGGAAGAGGGTAAGGGAAGATGGCATTTGACTGTTGGGATTAGATCTAAGGTAGATATCAGGATGCATAAGAAGACCCAGCTTGCAGTAAAAGACACATTTGACCAGAGGAGAAATAGAAGGCGAGTGTCTTGTCATTTTCCTGTAATTCTGTGTGTTTTATTTTGCTATTTAGTTAAGATAAAATCCATTATCATTCTTACTTTTCTCCTCCAATCCTTCCTCTATGCCCCCTATACCTTTCAAATTAATGCACTCTTATTCTTCAATTATTTAGTGGTGTGTTAATATGCATAAATATTTTGTTGCAACCTGATGCTCCCATTTCACGTGGCTTATATCTATATTTTATTAGGGATGACCATTTCCAACTAGATAATCATTTAGGATGCTTGTTCAATTTGTAGGAAGACTAATTCTTCCTCTATAAGTAGTAATGAGTTGCCCAAACCTCTCCATGTATACTTGGTTAATCATGTGAATTCCTCTATGCCTGGTAAGCATATGTCTACTGGTGTTCGCCTTGATCAAGTCTTGTTTAAGATTTCATATTGTTGAGATTTCATGTATGTAGCTTTCCTATCATATCTAGAAGACAAAATCTTGCAGCAGACATTCTGGTCGCCTGTCTTTTACAATTTTTCTGTCCTATCTTCCTTTATTTTTTTTCCACTTTTGAGGCTCAATTTTAAGGAAGTCTTTGCAAATGTGTAAACCAGTATTAGGAATTTTATAGTCATTTGTTCACTGTGATTCATAAGCATAAAGAAGAGAGGAGAAGATACAGGGACTAAAAGAGGATTAAACCGAATAAGGAAAACTTAAACAGGGAAATGAAGAAATATGCAGTCAAGCTTATCCCCAAATGACAGGTACCCAACCAGAAAGGGGAAGAATTTTCATAAACTCCTTAAGATACACCATTTAAAGTGATAATGATTAAGGAGGTATATATTCATTATCAGACATTTATATATGCCCTGCAAATAACAGGTTACCTGAGTCAGGTAGTGAATAATCAGACTTTGGATGCCAGACAAAAATGTCAGTTATCATGTTAATGTTTGTAATTACAATTGTAACACATCTCCAAAGATTTAAAAATAAGTTTTGTGTTGTAAGGTGGAAAGGGAAGCTATGGAAATAATGCAATTATATCTTAATTAAAAATTTAAATTAAAAAAAGTATAATAATGGAGATGAGATGTGTTTTCAGAAGGTTAATACTTGCTTACAAATGAGGGGAGTAGATTTCTTTATGAGTGGATAACATGCCACTTAGGTTCAAATTAGATAAACAAATAAAAATGTTTTTCTTCCTGTCGAATAGACTCCAAGTTTTATCTGTGAAAATGGCTCCTAGTTCAGGAGCTACAGAGCAGGCAACAGACTAGAGTCAATCCAGAGGATGTTGATTACCCTGCTATAATTCTCAACACTTTCATCAAAATCATGACAAGTATACATGTGTAATTAGATGAACTTCTCTTGAATGCCAGTCTGAAGAAAATGATGCTACCATGTGCTAGATCTGAAATGATGCAGGTATGAGACACAATAAGAAGAAAGCCTGCTTCAGCTTGGAAGGGGAGCAACCTGAGCATAACTTCTGCTGACACAGTTTCACTTGCAGTATGAGTTGTTCATGTTAACCTCTGTGTATTGACTGCTTCTCAAACTATTAGTTGACACCAAAATCAATGAAAGAAAATGAACTTTTCAGAAGAGAAAGGAAGAGCCATCAGAAGCCTCTCAGTATTGTACAATGTAGCCAGGTCACATGTTCCATAGAATCTTTCTGCCTACTCTGTTTCTTTACAAGATTTACTTAAGTAAAAATGATGCAATTTGAAAGGACACCACATAAAGAAAAGAAACACGTTGGAATACATTTGATCAATAGCTGGAATTATGTTAATTTTTCTCTAAATGGGAGATCAAATTTTGCAGTATAAAACACACTACTCCATGTCACCTCTAACCTAGCCCTGAGGTAGTTTAGAGCATTCAATACTTTTCTCTAGTGTTAGGTGCCCAGCATTAAATTCTCCACAGTTTAGAGATAGAATTTGATTCAATCTTCTATCTAGTGAAACAATCATTACTGCTGGCAGATGTGACAGGTTTTTGTTATTGTCTTCTGCACTAGAAAATGAGTCAGAAATATAATGTATACTCAATAGAACTTGAGGAAATATTAACATATTAACTCATCATTATAATGCATAATGAGAGACAGAGAGAGAGACAGAGAGACAGAGAGAGTAAGCAAGTGCTAGTCATGAAAATTCACTTGATTCCTTCATTTTTGTTATTTGCATACCATCCTTACTTTGATACCTTCTTGATAGAATGGGTAAATTGTTTCATTTGCAATATAAAGTTTCATCTTGTCACTTGCAAAGGAAAAGTTCTGAGAGTCACTTTAGTACAATTTGGGATTCTTGCATAGATGCCACAATTAAAACTGAATAGCATAAGGAGACAATTTCTGAATATTAGCAGTTCTCTTTGCACAGGATTTTTCACAATTCCTCAGCCATATCAAACATGAATGTACAGCTATTCCATATTTTATTGGCAGGCATAAAATTGGTAGGTGGATTCCACGGCAGACTAGAGAGAGGAAGCTTACAGACTGACTGACTGTTGAGGTTGCAGCTATAGTTCATTTGTAAATGTGACACCACTAGAAAGTCTAGTAAATTTTGTGACCTTTGAAATTAGCATTCTGTTTTGTGACACTATTTCTTAAGAGATATAAGCAATCTGACTCAACCTAGATAAACACTGACAACAGACCAAGTAAAAATGCTACTAAAGTATCAATTGGTGAACCAATGAGTTTATTGGAATGCTTATGAGTGAGTGGTAAAAAGAGCATGGATGACACAGAAACAACTGTATCTCTGAAAGCACAGCCCAGAATGGATAATGATGAGAGGCCAAATATTTTAAGTTCAGACTCCATTGTTGAGAACCTGACCAAAGTTGGAATTCAGTTAACTAACAGTCTGGTACCTAGCATTAGTTTCCATGTGGTCCCCCAACAAAACCTGAGTCTATCTCCAGGCTCTAGGCTAACCCCCAACAAGAACATCTGCAGGTTACACCCACAATGAGACCAACATTTCCAGGTTATTTCCTCCAACCAATCTGCACCCCTAGGTTACAAGCCCACCCCCTGCCTAACAACCACCATTGCAAAGGTGAGGGAAGATAGAATAGAAACCCCATTGTGAGTTGCATCAGATTGGCTCCTTTCTGTGTTTTTGGAAATCACTAACATTTCCCTGGCACTAATGACACATAAAAGGTGAAGCACTGGAGCTCTTTACACAACTTGTACCAAACTGGACAGCAGGAGGAGTATCTTCTTAACAACATTACTGCCTATATAATGTTGAGATGAAGGGGGACCTACACACATGGTAAATATCAGAGACTTCCCGAGACTTTGGCTATTTCTAAAATCCTTCTTTCACAAATATCATTTTAATAATGAGCTTCCTGTAGGATGGAATGTTACAGGTCCTCAACAACAAACTGAAATGGGAATTCCTGCTCCTGTCATGTGATGCAGACTCACATGGTGTTTTGCTGAGGCCAGATCCTTGGGAAGACACATAATGTTTGAAAAGAGTATAAATAGGATCCAAGGAGATCCTTCTTAGAAGGGGGAACAAAATACCCATGGGAGGAGATACAGAGACAAAGTGTGGATCAGATACTGAAGGAAAGACCATTCAGAGACTGCCGCACCTGGGGATCCATCCCATATACCGTCACCAAACTCAGACACTATTGTGGATGCCAACAAGCACTTGTTGACAGGATCCTGATATAGATTTCTCCTGACAGGCTCTGCAAATACCTGACAAATACAGAGGTGAGTGTTTTTAAGCAACCATTGGGCTGAGCACAAGGTCTCCAATGGAGGACCTAGAGAACAGATTCAAGGCTCTGAAGGAGTCCCATAGGAAGAACAGCAGTATGAACCAACTAGTACATCCAGAGCTCCCAGGAATTAAACTACCAACCAAACGGTACACATGGAAGGACCCATGGCTCCAGATGCATATGTAGCAGAGGATGACCTTGTTGAACATCAAAGGGTGTAAAGGTCCTTGGTCCTGAGAGGGCTCAATGCCCAAGTATAAGGGAATACCATGACAGGGAAGCAAGAGTAGGTGTGCTGGTGAGTTGGAGGAGGGGTGGAAGGGATATGGTATTTTCAGAGGCGAAAGCAGGAAATGGGATAACATTTGAAATGTAAATAAAGAAAATATCTAATAAAAACATTTTAAAAAATTTAAAAATAAATAGGATTCAATGGACATTGATGATATACTTGCATAGCTAGCTTTGTGATTCTGCACTGGTCTCACATCTTTAAGGCTGATCTTCACTTCATTGAGAGAGCCAAAGCAGGAGACTTTTCTTGGTGTCCTTTGCTGATCCTGGTCATTCCCACTGACTTATGGTGATTTAGTGGCAGCCTGGTGGTTTCTGAGAGATTGGGGCACAACTGCTGATTGCTATTTGGTATCCTGACACTACTGACCTAGACTGCTTATATTCTGACAAAGGGTATTGGAAGGGCTTCAAGGAACTATGTCTGACAGGTTCCCATGCCCTTGTCCTATTTACCCTCTTACCTGTAATCCATTGGATAGTGGGCTAGTACAGAGATAGGTGCATTTGAAAACCCTTAATAAAAGTGGGTTTTGTAAAACCTAGGCCTCCAACAAACTTTCCAGTCTATACTTTCAATATAACTTGCATCTTAAAATGAAAAACAAGAATGAGAATAAGAATCGTACTGTCATTGAATGGGAATATAGTGAGATTTGATATTTAAAAAAACACAAGCTTAACAAGGCTTAAGTACAGGGTCATTCAATAGATAATCCCCAGAGACCTAATGGAGCTCATAAAAGTTAAAACCTAGGCTATTTGATTAAATATACCTGCAAGTCTGTTTGAATAAGCATAAAAAAATCCAGCTGTGAAGATTGTTCAGAGCTACACACATTGATGCTCTTACAATTGATTGAGTTGAGACCCAGTACCCACACTAAACAGCAGACAACAGTCTTTAACTCCAGCTCCTGGAGAATTTGATACCTCTTGTTCCTGTGAGCAAGTGTAGCTCTATGTGCATTCCCACACACAAACAATAATAGACATGTAATTAAAAACAAAATAATGATGCTTAGGAGAATGCAATCATTCACTGGACTTCATATTTTTCACCTTACCAAAGGTTTCAGCATGATCAGGGATTATAGGTATTATTAGAAAATCCATTTCAATCAGAAACAGCTAAAACAGCGTAAGAACCTGTTTACTCACCTGAATCAACACATATCTTACTTCTGGGATGTAAATGTGAGTAGCTTGATACCTTGCATATGGAAATATGAAATAAGCTAGTTATTGACAATTATGTTACTGAAGCTAATTACCATTATAAGAGTCCTTTAATAATGACCAATAGGCTCACACCTCCAAAATTCCCATTTGTGCCAAAGCTCAAAGGTACAGTGTTTTCAAAACAGAAAACAAAATTAAACCATTGTTCAATGGAGATTAATTGGTAAAGGGGGTGGAATAATATTACCACATCTTTCTATCATTTTATAGACCTTAAACATATTTTTCAGGTGCTACATTATAATTAGTTTTGATCACATTTTTTCTATTTATCTTAGTTTAATATTTCACTTTCACAAATATTGATTATTTGGTTGATATATTTGAACTGTGGTCAGTATCATAGACAGTCCCAAAGGAGATATGGCTATCGGGGTTGGAAGGTTAGGAAGCGCCTAATAAGACATAAAATAGAGTTAGAAAAAAGATTGTTTTTTACCTTCATCATTTCAAGTAAAGCCCTCATCCTTATTCTACCCCAACTTCTAGGTTAAGAAAGCATCCTGGCAAATTTTGAAACTATAATGCCAATCAAATTCTGCTCTGGACACATGGAAGGAACTCTAGTAAGCTTGCTTTATCTACACTGATATTGATTTACCTTATGTTCAAAGGAGAGAGGGCCAGAATAAAAGAAATCTGAAGCACATAGCTATACTTCCCTCCTGTTTGTTTTGCGAACAACAGCTGTGTTTACCTTCTATGGATGTCTTTGAAGTATTTTCTAGTCAAGTTAATTTTAAATATTTTTGTAGGAAATTGTTAACTTCAGTATTTCTGTATCTTATGGATTTGGAAGTTTGTGGTTAAGATTTTAGAGCTGAGGCTGCTTAAATAGCTTAAGAACATAATGGGTACCTAGTACTGATAACAGACAGGACATGACCATCTGAAACTATAGTTTCAGGACTCTGAAACTTCTTCTGGATTCCATGGGTAACAAAGTCATACTCAACATGCATATGCACACAGTTAAAAATATCATTTTATGAGGAAGAAATTTGTATTCTGATAATCAGAGGAGAGTACTCAAGGGGCAGATTTGGAGGCTATGCAAGCCTGAGGATCTGAGTTTATTCTGCAGAACCTGCATTAAAGTCACATGCAATGGCATATATTTGTAATCACAGTCCACCCACAGCGAGAAAGGATGTTGAGATCACAGAATCAACTGGATGTGCACAGGCCAGCTACCCCGAGGTATGTATCTTGGAGTAGCACAAACAGAAGAGATTCACAGTCTTACTCAACATAGTGAGAAGACAGACCTGCTCCTGAATGCTGTGACTGTGCTCTTACTTCCATACAAACCAAGATAACTGCTATATCAAAATCCACCTGGGTCTAGCAGTGGCAAGATACTAACAGGGCAGACATGAGTGCTTCCTTAAAAGAGTAGGGATGACTCAAAGTCTGCTTCATCAACCTGATCAACATGTCCATCGCAACACAGGTGAAGATACAAACTGAATTTTCTGCTTAACACTCAGTGAGTTTGGCTGGTCAGAGACTCTTCCCACAACAGTTGTGTTATGTTTCTATTAATTTTTGATGGGGAATTTTTAATCTTGTAAAGTTTCAGCTCTTTTAGTAAAAAATGTTTGTTGCTTGAGTCTTATTAACGTGCCTCTAGGATAGAAATTTTGCATGTAGAGGAAAATGATTGTACAGCATTGATTCATCAGAGGGAGCTCACTGAATTCTAGCAGTTTCATCAATGTTGAGTTTTTTATCTTTGCCACAATAGTTTATTAGAAATGTCAATTTTAGTAATGTTTTAAATTTTTCTGTGGACCCCAATGTGCAGATATTAAATATATACATCAAATTTCTGAAAAACTGATTTCTATCAGTATCCTATGCTGTCTCTATTCCAATGCAACTCTCCTTTAAATTTGAACTAGTGGAGGATAATCCACGCAAAAAGATACATCATTTATATTTTATGAAAATGTCACCCTACATACTAGAGGAATAACAATATTAGTAGTATTTACCATGACAAGTGTTCCATTGTTCTTTTCCATCTGTACACCTGTCAATGCGAAGATTGACCATAAAGTTAATATAGATAATACAGTTATCTGTACTAAATATGTGGTGACTTTCTCTCTTGCCATTACCACCATAATGTAATGTAATAACTATTTACATTCCACTCATATTGTATTAGGTATGGCCAATTCTGTGGAAGTAACATGGAGTCCTACAATAAAGTCTGAAAAATATTGTAGGTGTGTACAGGCATTTGTAAATACTGATATTTTACAAAAGAAATTTTAACATCAAACGTTTTGTTGTCTGGATGGGACACTGGAGACATCCATGGGTTCAAGAACAAATCCATTGTTAATACCAAAGGTGTCTGCAGGGATTTGAAAATAGTTACTCTTGTAACTTGATTTAACCAAGGTAAATGACTTGAAACCATTAGAGATTAGAGGAAAATAATAGGCATTCTACAAATTATAAATACCATTATTTTTCATTTTACATAGTAGACTTTTAAGTAGCTTTTTTCACTCTGATAAAGATTTATTGAAGGAAATATGCTAAACTTAAAATTATGAAAATTATATGTTAGATAACTATTGTAGACATCTTCCAGAGCAGAAATATTCATGATTACCTTTATGTGGAAGAAGTTAATTATTTGCAAAGAAGATTAATGACTGATGGTTATAGTCCTTGGATAGGACTGGAAGATGTTGTTGATAGTAAAAGAGAAGATTTACAAATGTATCTAAGAAGAATAGAAATTACAAAGGGAAAAATTAAAGTATCATGATTAGGAAAACTAAAAATGGTTTTAATATTAAGGATATCCCAGATGTTTCAATACTGTAAAATGGTGATCACTATTACTGAGATAGACCATCCCTGTGTTCATTAATCACTTTAAGAAATACCAATAATCTTTTGAACTCCAGGGGAAAAAACAAATTAATCACATTGAATAGTAGGAAAATAATTAGCTCCTCATACAGTTAATATGCATGTGTTCATCAGTGTCATGATTCTTCATATTTACTCTTACATCATCTACCAAATAATCACTTGTCTTAATTCTAATTTGACAAGTTTTATCACCTGATTTTAACTGGAAAAGAAATATTATCCAATAACACATAGTGTGAAGTTACTGTTAATATCTATATAATTTACAGTTACAGTATATCATTTATTTTAGAGTTCCATGATAAGCTTGGGTAAGCATAACAGAAACCACTCACTTACTTATCTTTGTAATATGTTTTGGAATTTAATATTGTTTTAAGTTTAGTATGTTCTTATATTTTTCTGTTTCTACTCATAGTCAACAATGCATATTTTATATTTGATATATGTGTGCACATGCATGTTCATGTGATAGTGTTTGTGCTCACATGCAATGGTGCATACGGAGGAAAGAAGCTAACTGTCCAGAACCAGTTCTCTCTTTGCACCTGTTGGGTCACAGGGATCAAAACCAGCACCTTTATTAAAGAGCATTTTGATGATCCAGTTTTGTATATAAGTAGGAGTTTTTTTCGACAAACTAAAATAATTTATATTTGTGGTTTTCAGGAGTCTATAGTTAAATTCTATTTTTCAAATTGTTTGTGTTACTTTTTCCAGTCTCGATAGAAACAATCTAAAAATAATTAAAATATAAGGAAGAAAGACTACAGAATTAGAAATATTTGAGTGAGTTAGACAGATCTTGCAGAGGTATAGAGTGCTAGTTATTCTTTCAGAGGACAAAAATTTGATTCCCAAGACCAATATCAGGTGGCTCACAAGTGCCTGTAGCTTTACCTCCAGAAGATCATATGGCTTATGTGAGTACATTCATAGATTTCTGAAAGCATAACACATACACATAAATAAATAATATATTTAAATCTTCAAAAAGAAAGATTTGAGTAATAATAATGAATCTTCCACAATAACAGTAAAATCATTCATTCTAAAAGCACCAAATACAAAAAATGAATGAACCCCTACACAAAAAAAATGGTAATTTGGAATTCAACTTAAAACAGTAACAAAGACAATCTTTCAGGTAAAGTCAAATGCTTTACAGAGATCTTTCAATAATAACCTACATGAAAAAGAGGGATATTATTTTCAAATCTATCTCAGCCAGTTGGTGAAGGCCATTATTGAGAGTGATAAATTATATTCATCTGCTGACACTACATAATCCCACATTGACACCTGTTGAAATGAGATAAAATATCATATCAAGAACTGGACATATGACTACTACCTATGTGCTAGTGGGAAGACCTGAGTTAGTCTTTACCAACACATAAGTGAAAAGTTTTTAATGGTCCAATATATGTAACTCCAATGCTTCTGGGGATCTAGAAGGACAGCAATAGAACAATGTCAGGAAATTGTAGACTGACAGTTTAGATATAAAATATTGAGGTCTAGTTTCAGTGAAAAAATTGACTTCAGGGAATATGTTGAGGACCAGTAGACAATGACAGCCTGAAAAGTTCCTCTGACCTCTATATATATATGTAAATAAATGCATATACTCATTCACAAATAAATATATAGACGTATATCTCACACATGGATAAAAACAAACACAAATATAGAACATTTACCTCTATAGTTGTACTCAAAAACATCTATAAATCTCATCAAATAATGAGAAAGACATCAAGTAAGAGGTGGGGAAATTTCACACTTTATCTGAAAAACAGTCTTCAAGATTTACAAAAGTCAATAGTGACTAAAAAATTTTCACTTTAAAGAGGAGTCTAAAAATACTTTTGAACTAACCTGGACATCTAAAATGTGATCAGAGAACAGCAAAGACTATTTTTGAAATATAAGAAAATCTTAGTGCTATTGGTTTAGTGAGCAAATCATTGAGTGGAGAGAGGTCCTCCAAGGCAGAGAGAACGTCTTGGAAAAGCTTTCAGTAACTGACTCAGATCTTCTTCTTAATCTTGATGGTCATGCATCTTTAAGACTTGATGCACATTCTTGATGTTTTCATAAACTCATACCATGTCTTCAAAGGCAGAGTTCTCAAATTAAGTTCCTGTAGTTCCTTACTTAAGAAGGATGAATTAAAAGGCCGAGCTCTCCTGACTGAGAATTTTTGGCATCCTCTTCTAAACCACCAAAGATCGCCCTGAAGTGTGTATGAGCAGAGCATAGAGATTCAGAAATACTATGGTGCCTATCTCAAGAGAATCTGATGTGATTGTTCTTAATAATAACATGAACATATATTCGTATAAAATAGTATAGATGAAAACAGACTTTTAAAATTGTTAGATTGTTTCCCATCACCCTATTCAAGTCCTATGCATATATTCTAATACAGTTGAAGAACAGAGTTTTATTAAGCTATTATCACTGCATTTTCTAAAGTAGGTGAATTTGATAAATATATTCTACTAATTATATTAATCTGTAACAGTGACCAGTAAAGCCTAAGTAAATTTTCTCACTTTCACTTATACTGCCAAATTAAGGTAGTTTTGGCCTGATTAACTTGAAGTTTTCCTGTATAAAATGTCAAGCTTTGCCAAGCACTTCTAGGTATTATCTACTATATTTTACTATTATACCACAACATAAACTGCTTTATTGACTGGCCTTTTGCAGTGCTTATCTCTATTGTGAGATGGCTTTCTTGGTCCTGTATTCATTCTTCCTTTTGTAATAATACACTCTAAATTTTCAACCTTAGATCTATAGTCTAGAACCAGAATATCATGCATTGTTCTCTCTCTGCCTCTGCCTCTGCCTCTGTCTCTGTCTCTGTCTCTATCTCTGTCTCTGTCTCTCTGTCTCTGTCTCTCTGTCTCTGTCTCTGTCTCTGTCTCTCTCTCTCTCTCTCTCTCTCTCTCTCTGTGTGTGTGTGTGTGTGTGTGTGTGTGTGTGTGTGTGTGTGTGTGTTTGAGAGAGAGTGAACAGAGAGACTCTATAACCTAACTCTGGAGTGTTAAACACACTCCACAAACACAACCACTACACGTTCCTTCACATATTTTGTACTTTTCATATATTTACATTATTCAGATAAAGTAATAATATAATTTATTTAAAATGTACACAGATGAACATCACAGATATTTTATTTTCCTAGAACATATCAAATGTAATATCATACTTATTATGGAGTGATAAGCTCTTCACAAGTATGAAATATTAACAAATATTTGGGATTATTGTTCATCATTTTGAGAAGTTACAGTTATTTACACTCAGATTTCCTGCAGTTTCCTCCCTCTGACTTTTTCCTTAAATGAACTCAGAGTGTAATGCAGAGTCCAAGTCTGTCTGGTAAATGTCATGACCAATGCATTAGATATCAACAGTCGAATTGTCACTCACGCCTGTACTTGGTGTCAGTCACAATGATTGCTTGAGTGAGTAGACTGAGCCAATCCATCCACTGGGGATTCACTCATTTGATTTATGGTTTTATGTTATCTATTATTCTGTTATGTTCTGAGAGAGAAGAATTAAAGAAAAACATGAAAATGGTTTGCACAATTTGTGATAACTAATCACTCGCCAGCTGAATCCGAGTAAGAGAGCCACTCTGTGTAGAATAATACATGCCAAAACTTTATCACACACACCTGCTTTAAGTGCACATACATATACACATAAAGACACTAACCAATACATATACATATATGCATGTACAAATAGATTTTAATGAAATAAGGTGGAAAACTGCAGCCTAAAGAGGAGAAGAGATGTTGTCTTTAGTGCAAACTGGCTAGTAAGAGTAAACCAGGCATATCACAGATTTATGGATTTGTCTGAGAAAACTTGAATACATAAGAATAGAACATTAGGGACATCAACACCTGTATACATATATATTTGTACATGCATGCACTTGTTTCATACATATTAAAATGTGCATATATACCAGAACACTACAGAAACAAACACATATATAAAACTTAAAACTTCAAAATGGAGAAACAGTTACTACTATGGATTTTGAAAAACAAAATCATGTGGCTCCTGATAGATCATTGTGGTTTCCTGGACGTCTCTACTATATTGGCTGAAATGAATTCATGATAGCTTAGGTATTATGGAATCCATTAGAATATGCTTAATTATCCCAAAGGAATAATAGTACTCTAGTGTTGGTGGTTGCTATTGAAATGCTCTACATACTTACAAGTTTAGGGATACGTGGGATTGATTGTATCTATGTATTGAATGGGTCTGTTAAGTGTGTCCAACTAAATGACTTACTGAATGCAAATAATAAGGCCATAACACCTATATCCTTATGTTTTTACCACATTTTCCTCTATTAGGATCCTGTAAAAGGAGAAGTGGGAGTAATACAATTTGGAAAGTGGTTCATTTAATCATCTTAAGACAGTCAACAAGTTGAAAAAATATTCTTACACTTTTTGTTGTTTATTCATATATTTATTCAAAAGTGTAAGCCTGAAATAGGATCACAAAGATGACGGTCAGATGTTGTTTCTGAAATACAAATGCAAATAGAGCAGATAACTAACATTTAGGCTTCATCTCAGCATGGAATGGATCACCCTTATTACTTAAGAGCTTTATGTTGGAGACTAGCTGTAGTTCCTCATTCCCAATGATAGGCTTTTTAGAAGGCAAAAAACAAGGGGAGAACATCTATGTCTAGGCCAAATCTATGTGTAGGCAAAATTATTATATATACACATAGTAAAGATTTAGAGAAAGGCTCCTTTACTTTCAAAGAAGGAGTGAACATCTTTATAGAATTTGTACATAATTTCAGACACAGCATTGACCTTTTGCATAAGTTGCTTCGGCCAGCATTGCAGTCGTATATAGACCAAACAAGAGCAATTCATCAAGCACTTACTAACCCAAGGGGTAAACCGAGGTCATCATCAATCTAGACTTTTTAGCACACTTCAATACATTAGAATTCATCTCCATGGGAAACTCTCTTTGCAGAGGATGCCTAAATTTTAAATAAGTATGCAGAACCCAAACTGGAAAAGAAATTCTAAAAGGAGCATTGATAGGATATATTTATTACAATTTATTATAACTTGGAACTTTATAAATTTCTGTCTGTCTGTATATATGCATATTACAAAATACCTCACACCTGCATTAATTTAAATTTCTTAAAAAAATAAAATAAAAAATAGTAACATGCAATAGTCAAAAAGAAAGAAAGGTTTTGCATTAATAGTCTCAATTTAATAAAGATTTATTTATTCATTTCATGCAAGTACACTGTTGCTGTCTTCAGACACAACAGAAGAGGGCATCAGATCCCATTACAGATTGTTGTAAGCCACCATATGGTTGCTGGGAATTGAACTCAGGACCTATGGAAGATCAATCAGTGCCCTTAACCGCTGAGCCAGCTCTCCAGGCCCTAGTCTCAATTTTTGGTAAGTTCTTCCCCTGTAATCTTATATGTAGTCATGTGGGGAAACCCTGATACTTAAGGTTGCATTCTACCATGACCAAATAATTCCTCTGAGCTTGGTGTTTATAGAAGGATCCCTTTACCAGGCAGACTTTCCCTTCTCTGACCTTGACTGTGAATTCTGTCCCCCTACATACTACATACTTACAATCTGGGAAAGGTTGAGTAGTTCTTGGCAGACCTACAAGTTCAGTTTCCTGATTTCCCATTAACAACCCACACAGCATGTATCTGGAATTCCTAGATTGCCTCTCCATAGAAATGAGACATTCACAGTGCTTTAAACTCTAGTGAATGATTTTCATTTACCCTAAAAATTCCTTCTCATTATCCAGGGTCCATATATAGCCCTGGTTGACTCCCTCAAGAATATGCATACAATGTTCCTCACCCAGAAAAGAGGTACCAAAAGCTAAGATTAAACTTTTTTTTTTACTTTTAAAGTTTATTTTATAATTAGTCTTGATTTCTCTGTAGTACTTTTCTTTTTTTATTATTCAATATATTTTTTTATTTACATTTCAAATGATTTCCCCTTTCCTGGATTCCCCCTCACTAAAAGTCCCATAAGCCCTCTTCCCTCCCCCTGTTCTCCAATCAACCTCTTCCCACTTCCCTGTCCTGGTACTCCCTTACATGGCTGCACTGAGCCTTTCCAGGACCAGGGGCCTCTCCTTTCTTCTTGGGCATCATTTGATATGTGAATTGTTGGTTGGGTATTCCAAGCGTCTGTGCTAATATCTGCTTATCAGTGAGTGCATACCATGTGTGTTCTTTTGTGACTGGGCTTACCCACTTGCCTAAGAATTTCATGAATCCATCGTTTTTAATTCCTGAGCATGTTTCACTGAAGAGAGTATGAGAAGGTCTTCATCTAAACAGCCAGGCTGGGATCCTGCAGGCCTCACACAGCAGCATCTGGATACCCTGAGAGGAAAGAACTAGAGAACAAAGAACCACAGCTGGACCTCAACATGCATACCAAATAGCCATTAATAATGATGATAATAGTTACAGAGAAAATAATACTCATATTATTTTTATTATATTATGTTACCAGACGACATTTCTCATACTATGTCACTCCTCATTATTTATATCTTTCAGAAATTCTGTATGGGTCCATCATTGATTCTTGGGTTTTTCACTATTCTTTACTTTCTTTTTTCATTTTAAAATATTTGGAGATAATTTTCACATATGGGACTATTGGCATTTTATGTACGGGAGAAATTTATAATGAATTGGAAGTGTTAATCCATATGGCATATTGTACCAGAAATGAGATGAATGTAAAATTAAATGTATGTGAGATGAATAATATGACCTGTAATAATTTAGAAACTGTGTTTGTGAGGTGTGGAGTATTTATATTTGTATTACAGATATGCATGCACCTGAAAGAAATTATTGCATCTCCTGAAGCTAGAGTTGCAGGTAGTTGAGATCCATCCAACATGTTTGCTGGGTATTGAACTAAGGTGCTCTGCAAGATCAGAACATTCTCACTTACCCATTTCTCCAGTAAAGGGATCTGAAGTAATTATGTAAGCCAAATTTTAACCAGAAAAAAAAAGATTAACCAGTAAAAAACAATTTAGTTGTAACTATTTTATTATTTTTTCCATTTTTATTGAATATTTATTTTCATAAAATGTACTGTAATTGCAGTTTCCTCTTCCCTAACTCCTGCCACATTCTCCGTTCATATGCATGCACACAACTTAATACATTTTTCTATCTACAAACAAGCAAATGGAACACAAACACTCATTTGAACACACACACACACACACACACACACACACACACATACACACACACCCAAAACCTTCCTCTAAAATAACTGAAAATATAGAAGCAAAATTTCAATAAGACAGAAATTTCCAAACAAAGTAATATGACAAAAAAAATCTACAAAAGTACTAGTAAGTTTGTTTTTTATGTTTGTTAATTCTCCTAAAACTCTTCAGTGTGGTGAATATGGCTGCAAGACTCCAAGGGAAAAAAAGGTATTTTCACCCACTGGAAAGAGGCATCAATTGCAGATTGCTTTTATATTTGCTATGGGATCCAACATCCACTGTGACCTCACCTGGCTTGAACCTGTGCATACTGCCATGAGACCATGCTGCTGTTAATATGTGCATCCATCCTGTTGTGTTTGGAAAGCACTTGTTTCCTTGTGTGTCTTTTGGTGCTCCTGGCTCTTACAGTTTACCTAATCTTACATACCTAAGATTTACCTACTCTTACATAGCATTCCCTGAACCCTGGTGTGTGTGTGTGTGGGGGGGGGGGTATCTTGATTGGATGGGTGGTAATCAAGCTAATTCTGCTTTGCTTTTATTTGAAGCATGATTCACCAGAGACATGCATTTGTGTCATTATACTCCATTTAGTACTCCAAATTGCCTCATTCTTCATATTATCCAGTCATGAGTCTGGACATGTTAGCTTCCAACTACTGAAAGTGAAAGTTCCTCTAATGATGGTTAAATGGGGTGCTGATATTTGGATATGTTATTAAGAATTATCTGTATATGTTTCCTTGTCAGAAATATATTATTTTGTTCCCCTAGCCCTTTGATGTTATCTAGTCACAGATTTTTAGATAACTCAATAGTGTTAGGCATAGCATCTATTTCATGCATTGTGATTTAAATCCAAGCTGAAAGTCCTTAATCCCACAAGGTTTGTGTCAACATTGTATGTCTCAGGGTTTGTAGCAAGATTGATGATTACTTGCATACTCTTATACTCTTATACCATGTATACTACATTCCAGTACCATGAACTCTAGTTATATACTACTTCAATGTCTCTGTGTTTGAAAACATATATTAAGAATTTTCTTCAGAAATAGGTCTTTAGTATCACTTGGAGGACAGCATCCAATAATAATGGCAAGAGACAGATATTTACAGGTTTCTATGAAGTCTCTTTGTTCACCAACACAACTAAATAAAATTTATTTCTGGCACTTTTTCAGATGACCATTATCACAATATTAATCCTATGAATCCATGAATATGGGATATCTTTCCATCTTATATTTTTTATTTCATTTTTCTTTGATTTCTTTGATTTCATGTTTTCAAGTTTTTATTATTCAATTCTTTCACTTACTTAGCAACAGTCTTCCCAAGATATTTTTGAGGCTATTTGGAAGTTACTATTGTCCAAATTTCTTTCTTTGTCATTTGTATAAAAAAAATAAGGTTACTGATTTGGGGTTATTAATTTTGAATTCTATTACTTTGCTGAAAATGTTTATCAGACATAGAAGTTACATGGTGGAGGATTTATAGCCATTTATGTACAACAATTAAAGGCATTTTTAATACTTTTCTTTTTGTATCCCCTTATTCTTCAGTTTTCTTTTTGTTCTTGTTAACACAATAGGTACAGAGAGAATATACATCTTCATCTTGTTTTCAAATTTAATGGAAATGGTTCAAGTTTCCCAGGTAGATTGATGTTGGCTGTGGGCTTGCTGTAAATCATGTTTGTTGCTATGATATATACCCTTTAGATTGCTACACTCTCCAGAACTTTTATCATAAATGGGTTTGGATTTTGTCCAAAGCATTTTCTTATGTAAGTTGATGATCCTATGGTTTTCTGTTTTTCAATTTGTTTATATTGTGGTTTTCTAGTTATTGATTTATATATGTTGAATTTTTACTTCTTCTCTGGGATGAAGCTTACTTGTTCATGGTGTATGATCTTTTTGCTAAGTCTAATTTTAATTAATTATCTTAACATTCAATCACAATAGTAAAAATGTTTTAGTACATCTAATTCTTCCTTTTTTATTAGATATTTTCTTTATTTACATTTCACATATTTTTCTCTATCCTGATTTCCCCTCTGAAAACCCCTATCCTCTTCCCCCTCCCCCTGATTCTATAAGAATGTTACCCCACGCACTCCTTCTTTCCCATCCTGGCAATGCACAACTCTGGGGCAGCAAGCCTTCATAGGACCAAGGACCTCTCCTTCCATTAATGTCCAACAAAGCCATCCTGTGCTACATATGCCACTGGTGCCATGGGTTGCTTCATGTGTACTCTTTGGTTAGTGGTTTAGTCCTTGGGAGCTCTGGGGATTCTGTTCGTTAATATTGTTGTTCCTCCTATGGGGTTGCATAGTCCTGCAGCTCCTTCAGTCCTTTCTCTAAATCCTCCATTGAGGACCCCATGCTCAGTCTAATGGTTAGCTGTGAGCATCTACCTCTGTATTTGTCAGGCTCTAGCAGAGCTTCTCAGGTGACACCTATAAGAGGCTACTGTCAGCAAGCCCTTCTTGGCATCAACAATAGTGTTGATGGGCTTGGTAAATGTATATGGGATGGATCCCCGGGGGGGGGGGGGCAGCGTCTGTACTATGTTCATAGAAGTCTTATTTATAACAGCCAGAAGCTAGAAAGAACCCAGAAGTCCCTCAACATAGGAATGGATACAGAAAATGTACATTTATACAATGGAGTACTACTCAGCTATTAAAAACAACAGATTGATGAAATACTTAGGCAAATGGATGGAACTAGAAAGTATCATTCTGAGTGACGTAACCCAATCACAAATGGGCATAGACTGTATGCATAAACTATAAGTGGATATTAGCCCAAAATCACATAATACCCAAGATATAATTCATAGTCCACATGAAGCTCAACAAAAGGAAGATCAAAGTGTGGGTGCTTAGGTCCTTCTTAGAAAGTGGAACAAACCTGGGAGGAGATGCAGAGTACAATCAATTTTTAATTTAGTGTCATTGATGATGTATTAGAGGAATTTTTTTTGGTTGTAAGAATATTACTATGTCTTCTATGATCTGATCTTACGATAAAAACTCTTTGTTTTCCTTTTATGATTAATATTTTGGATTGTTTCCTAACATATAGATGGTTTTTTATCAGATGGCCATTTTTACTGTATTAATTCTATTGATCCATGAGTTTTGGAGATCTATCTTCTGATATTTTTTTCAATTTCTTTTTTCAATGTTTTTAAAAATTTCATCATACAAGTCTTTCACTTGTTTTGTTAGCGTTATCCCAAGATATTTTATATGATCTGAGGTTATTATTAAAGGTATTAAACTCACAGAAACTCAGTGACTTACCACTTAGTTAACAATGGGTCAAGGCAGAAAACAAGAAGGAAATAAAATTTTATAACACAAAATGAAAATAAATCAAACATATTCAAATATATTTAAAACATTTAAGGCACTCTAATAGGCAGGATTATAGCACTAATTGCCTAAACCATAATATCAGGGAGATACCTTAATAATAACTTAAAGGCATCCTGAAAACTCAAGAACAACGGGAAGAAAAAATATCCCAAAGGAGTAGGTGGTGAAGAATAATCAAATTCAGGACTAAAATCAATAAAACCGAAGGGATAACAAAATAAACAAATGAAAGAATAAAGAGAAGATCTGGTCCCGTGGGGAAAAATATCAGTACATCTGACAAACCTATAGCTGAATTAAATAAACAACAAAAAAGGAGGCAAAAATAAATGAAATTAGTGATGAAATTAGGACATTATTACAGAATAAATTTACAGAAGAATCACAAGAGTGCAAATTCCACCAAACTGGAAAATCTCAAAGAAATGGATGAATTTCTTAATATTTATGACTTACTAAAGTTAAATTAAAATTAAATAAATTTAAAGATACCTACAAACACTAGGTAAATAAAATCAGCAAATGAGAATGGAAGAATTAGGGGAAGGGCTGATGAATGTAAAGGGGATTGCAACCCAAGAGGAAGAGAACAGCATTAATTAACTGTACCAGTCAGAGCTCCCAGGGACTTAACAACCAACCAAAAAGTTCACATGGGCCAGTCCTTGGTTCCCTTTACATATGTAGCAGAGGGCTGCCTCATCTGACATCAATGTGAGGGGAAGTGTTTGTTCCTGTGGAGAATTTTTGCCCCAGAGAAGGATGATGCTAGAGGGGTGAGTGTGTGGTTGCACTCTTTTTGAGGCAGCAAAAAGGAGGATGGTTTTGTGTATGTGTGGGTGGGGGGGGGTATTCATGGAGGGGAGACCAGGAAAAGGATGACACTTGAAATGTAAATAAATAAAATATTTAATCAAAAAAGAACCATTAACAGTAAAAAAAGAAAACCATAGACCCATATTACTTATTATCATTTATTTGTTTGTTTTGAGATGGAAACTCATTGAGTGAATGTTGCTAATTATATTATATGGAAGTGGTAATTAAATGTACCATTAATAAAAACATCTGAATAGAATTTTTAATTTTTACTCAATTCTAATATTTTAAATAGTTTATCTGAAAAAAGTGTGTGGCATGCTAAATATGTGCAAATGGACATGTTAAATTTTGGGTTTATGGCTTTGGAAATGAAATTCACAAATAAATGACTAACAAAGGAAACTTAAAAATAACCCACACAGAGAATTTTTAAATCATATGAAGTCTTTAGAAAATTTGAAGAATTGTTTTAAGTACAAAACCTTCATGAATCTAAGAAGATAAGTTAATAATATATTAGAAATATATGTCTCTTTTCATTTGCTTTGCGGAGTGAGACGCTGCTCTGTCGCTTGCTGGAACAGCCACGTTCTTTGAGATGGCACTTACTGAAGCTCCCTACAAAAGACAGGCCAAGGTTCTCATCATTGCCATTTATTCAATGATCATTCATTTTCCAGCCTGTCCACCTTATCCAATTCAGTGTTATCACTGCTGAGTAAATTGTCCTAAAGCAGCAATCTGTCATTCACCGAAGACAACTCGACCCTCTTAGACCTTTACAGGGAATAGCAGTAGCACTCAAGAATGTAATTTACAAAATGACACCCTAGGATCCCAGGATCTTTCATTCACTCCATACAATAAGTCATGTCTCTGAAAGTGGTTATGTCATCATTGCATTGTGGCATAGGACCAAGGGTGGTTGTTTCAGCTAGCTGAGGTCACTTGGCAAGGTAGCTTCTGGAGAAGGATCATCCGCTGATGAAGTCAGTCTTTATTTGGCAAGGAAAAACCTTAAATCCTCTTGACTATGATTTGTCAAAATAGGCATGGTTTCTCATGAGTTTTGAAATAAAAACAAATTTTAAAAAGTTTTGATGTGTTAATGAACCATCACAGTGTATATCATATGAACACTGAATTATGAATAATGGTTCATTTAAATCACTCCTATCTCACTCCAACTTTATCTACACCACAACATTGCATTAACCCATTTGTAACAGTGTTTCTTGTTTGTAGGGATATAAAGATGAAATATGAAGTAATATTTCTGAAAAATGCAAGCCTGTTTACTTCTAGATCAGAGAGGATACTTAGTTCCAGGTCTTAAAGTAATAGAAAGACTTTTAGTAGAATCAAATTTTAAGATGAAAAAAGAGATATTTGGAAAGTGAAGAAAGCATTGCTTACTTCATTAAGGACATCAGAACAGCTACAACATCAGCAGGTTTCTGTTCATCTACTGAAGCTTTTTCACCTCCAACTATAGAAGACACATATAACTAAGGAAAACATGAATATTCCATTTTGCTGAAAGTTAAAGAGATCTTAGAAAGTTTGTCTTGCTTCACCTCAAATGGTAATTTTTTCAAGTTCCTTTGCTTCTGAAATATAAATGTGTTGTGTTAATCAACACATATGAACCACATGTGCTGAGCCATGCCCATAACAGATTTCAGCCATTCATTAGAATGATCCCTAATTCCCTTTCATGTGGAGGTTTTATTTTTTTACCTAAATCTGAGGCATTATAGTAGCTGCAAAATATTCCTATTAGTCTTGCTTCTAGAAATCAGATAACAATACAATTTTGAGTGGAATTTTCTATGTAGTTGAACTCATCATTCCACATTAATAAAAACATATTAATGTATTGTCAATCTAGACATTTTCAGGCTTTCTCTTTGTATAGGGAAACAAGCAATGTAAGAAGATGTATCAGAGCCCAGCACAAAAGGAAATGCACAATAATAATAATGTGGAATTATGTGTCTGCTTAAAGCTTGATTTATTGTTCATCATATTTTTGCAGTAATTTTGACCTAAAATGTGTTAATATTTTTGTTGTTTAGACATTCTTCTGGTGCCTCCTTAATATGTGTGCCCAGTGAAGGGTTTCTTTTTTTAATCTTTGCTTCTTCTTAGCTCTGTTTCTGTGAGAGACACTCTTTAGTTTGATTTGGAAATTTTGTTTTGGGCCACCTTTATGAAATTTTATTTTTAAGTATGTTCCTTTCAGTATGTTCTGTCAAACTAGAATGGGAATTCATGTGTGAAGAGTTAACTTGTTGAGGAGTGGAATAGTGACCCCAGTCTAGGGCAATGGATCTTCTAAGAGCTTTTTCTCTGCACTGTCATTATCTTACATGGGGTTCTCCATTGTTCTGAATCTAGTGAAGGTTGCTTCAGAAGTTGTGGCATGAAGTCACTGTTACTGGAAACTAGAACGCCAGACATTTCTCATGGGTTAATAACACTTCTACCATGCTTTTTTTTTTCTTTCTGATGATGAAGTATGAATCATTGAGCTTTCACAGCTTACCTAACACAGGAATATTTTTTTTTGTTTTCTCCATACTGTTTCATTATTTTAATGGCCCCAATTCTAATTAGCAATGGCTAATGTTTTATAGCTGAGGAATCTGAATTATGAACATCAACTAATCTATTGCTAGATAATATTTTGATCCAAGTTTCAAATATGAAAGACTACTTCAAGAGAAAGAAGTAGAGATATAAAATCCTACAAATGCGAATCTAAACCAGGGAGAAACATAGGAAACAGACTTCTAACTTAGAAAGGACATAGTTGAAATAATTTTGTGATATGATTATCACTAGATATGATGAAACAACTGGAGTCATACTATTCCTACCGTACAGTGGGGAGGAGCAGTGAGAACAACAGCAGTTACAATATATTTGCCATTTGGATGTGCTGCTTATATTGTTACAAATAGATTCTGTGATCAAGAAGGACCTTTCTGTCTCAGCCTCTAGAATAGCAGTTATCAACTTTAGGGTCCCAACCCCTCAGATAAACATCTTCCTCCAAAAATATTTACATTTCATTGGTGCAAAATTATAGTGATGAAGTAGCAACAAAAATAATTTTATGACTGGGGAGGAACTGAATTAAAGAGTTTCAGCATTAGGAAGATTTAGAGCCACTGTTCAAGTTTGCTTGTGGGCCATGATATTTTGTTAACCAACTCTGTGCCAGGGAAAAGTGAAATAGAAATCAGCTAATAATACTAAACGCATTATGTCTTAGGAAACAACTTGGTGGTAAATAATTGCAGACCAGAAGTAAATTAGCCTGAGATGGAATCAAGAAGCCAGAAGATCGGCCTCAGAAGCTTTTCTGTTCAAAGTTTACTGAATCAGCAACTCTATTTGACTGCCTTAACTTTGCCATTTCATTTTTGATCAATGTTTGTGAGACACCAATTTGATGCTGGCACTTTTTGGCTCTCTCACTTGGACTACTTCACCTGTGTTGGTAAGTATTTAAGTCAACTTCACCCTGCTTGATTCATTTAAGAAGGGGGAAGCTCAATTGAAAGAAAAAAAGTGCCCCAATAGATTGACCTGTACTGCATATTCTTCATTGATAATCAATGTGATTCAGACTGTCTCACATCAGTAGTATTAGAAAGCAGGTACAGCAAGCCGTGAGGAACAATTTAGTAAGCAGTATTTCTTCAAAACTTCTTATTCTACCTCTATACCTAGTAACTAGGATCCTTTCCTGTTTGAGTTCTTGTTCTGGTTTCCCTCCATGATGAAATTTGATATGTAACTCTAAGCTGAAACAAACCCATTCTTCTCTAAGTTTCTGCAATTTTTATCACAGCAATGAAAACCTTAAATAAGACAACCATTCCCCTGAATTGGTGTTTTAAATTCCTGAGTTGATATTTTGTTAACTATAAATTCACTACTTGGCATTTATTGTTTTCTTTTTGCTTATTATGTACTTGATAAGCTCATTCATTAGAAAATGAAAGTATGGACTTCATAGGTCATTCTTTTAGCTTTACAGAACACAATAAACATAAATAAATGAATAGATAAATGAATAGATAAATAAATACCCTTATTAAATTAATTAATTAATTAATTAATTAATTAATTAATTTCTGGCACTAGAAAGAATATATGAAGCTACTAAGACATTCTCTTTTTTAATTTTTATTAAGAAAACTTGACATGTTCAGAGTCCAGAGAATTAACAGCATCTTATAGAGCCAAACTTTGAAATATAGAATACAATGGTTTAGTATAGCAAAATGTGGATTACGCTTGAATTAGCTAGTGCCATGTTGAATGGCTCACAATTGTCATTAACTCTAGTTCCAATTCATCAGATGCTTTCTCCTGGACTCTGTGATAACCCAAACTGTCATGTGCACCAATGAAAAAACTAAAAGTAAAATAATATTTTTTTAAAAAGAAAAAGAAATAAAAGGAAAACAAATCCAGTGGGAAAGATAATCTTGGAGATGCAATCAGAGGCAAGAGACCAAATAGTCTCAGCTATTCAAATTCTGTTAGGTTAGCAGAGTTTGAAATATATGCGTACAATGTTATAGAATAAATAGTAGTTACTTTTATAACTTATGCCTTATGGGAAATAAAAGATACAGAAGAATTGCTAAATATACTCAGATCAGAGTGATAGTAATAAACTGAGATTTTAAATGTGAGGTTTATTTATGCTGAAACGTTTAAATCAAGCCAAACAAAATGAGATACAGGAGGACATAGGGATGTGTAGACTACGGATAGGATATATAGTTAATATATATGCCCTAATGCTTGAGTAAAACCTGAAGGTTGAATAAAGTGACACCAGACAGCATCTGATAGTAATATTGGAATTACAATTTATGATGAAAATAAACAAATCAGATGTGATTCTTCTATTATCAGACATTACAGGATTTAAATTGCAAATTGAGGACAATATTAAGAACATTAGAAGCATGCTGTAATCTACCAAATTTCAGGAAAGATATAGAGATCCTATTACAATGCTGAACATGCAGCCTAGATCTTCAGGTAAGGAGGACAATGATGCTATAAACTGGAAACAGTTAATAGAAACTAGCCACTGTCAGCAGACAGCAGAAGGTAAAGTGTCAAAACCGCCATCATAATTTTATGATAGTTAAACAACAGTTCTCTAATATTTCTTTCAAGAGTTAATGTACTTCTGAGTCTTTACAGGTATTTTTAGCCATGTTTTTGATAAGAAAAATCGATAATTCACTTTCTTTTACTTGGGAGTATATCATCAATTGGATTATTATATAAATGCACATTATCTCAATAGTAAATACTGTAAGGAATTAATATAACCAAGTCCTTAGTTTTAGAAAGTAAAGCATGGTAGGCAAAATTTAAAAAGAAACACACACACATTTGCACACACACACACACACACACACACACACACATGCACACAGACATACATCCACATACCAGTAAAAGAAATCAACTGTATTAATTTCAGAACAAAATATAAACATTTAAGATGTAACTGCTGACTGGCTTATATGAATTAAATTCCAAGTGATGCTATAGACAGGAATGTTTATAGCATGAAATGTATATTCCTGATGCTAGGTTCTTGGATACTCTGTAAGGAGCTCATTAAATATACAGTAGGATTTTTTTAATATTATTTAAAAGTGCTCTGATACATATGGAAGGCCCCTATGTATCTCTCTTTTACAGTTTCTTGAGATGATTCCTCTCACTGCCTAGGTGTTTTGATGATTGGAATTTGCATGCTAAGGTGTAAAGTGGGACCAAGGATTTTCTAGGAGCAACCACCTGGCACCAAGTTGTAAAAATGTCTTGAATGACGGTACTTAGAAGACCTAATGGCCCAGGCTAAGTGAAAATAATCCTAAACTTAATGCTGAAACATTCCCAAGGATGAGAGTTCATTTTGTATGCCACATTGATCCTAAGTGAAGATGATTCGTTAGGATGGCAAACAGAGAATATGTTCTACTCTCCTTGCAGCAGATAGGAATACTTGAAAATACTCCTGTGCTCCTTGGAATTTCCATAATGACTGGAGAGTAGTGTCCATATGGCATGGGAATGCCCCCTTAGCCAATAACTCTGAGAAGGAAATTTTTAGTGCACTAAGGGGCATGATTAACAGTGATAGTCTCTTAACCTTATGGCAATGTATTACAGTTTATGGAAGTTACCCCGTCATTTACAAACCTTTGGGGGAAATAACTGAATGGGAGTTTAATCTTCCTGATTAGATACGTGAATGTCCAAGCTGGGAACATTATTTTATAAAGCATGTTCTTTTAAGCCCAAAAGGAACTGGGCAGTAGGATTGCCTGGTATATGCCTGCCTTTTTATAACTCTATCCAGAGAGAGAAGAAGATAAAAGGTGCTGCAGTTTGAATTCATTATTGGCCCATGTCTATTAATAAAACTGAATTGTTGATGGCTAGCATGAAATCAATTGTGCTTTGTTAGAGAAGGCTCTATTCCTCAACATTTGTGACACAATTCTCAGGGCTGGAGGCACTTATTGGCTTGAACAGCTCCAGCTAACATGTTTTTATTAGAGGCAGATGTGATTCAATTGCTTGCTGCTAACATCCTCTTCCTTCTCCCTGAGTATGAAGTGGTTGCCCTAGCAACACAGGTGTCCTGAGGGCTCATTCCGCATATTGTGTTGCCTTTTACTCTCCTTTGATAGATTCTCCATCAGGAGGCTAAGAAATGAGGAGAATTCAAACACATTCTGTGTGCATTAATATCAAGAATATAAGAGAAAGTAATTTTAGGGTCTGAAGAGATGTCTCAGTGATTAAACGACTTTGATGCTCGTACAGAAGACCTGGGCTTGGTCCTTAACACCCACCAAATCACTACCCCCTTAACTCTAGTTCCAAGAGATCTGATACCCTCTCCTGGCTTCTGTTGGACACTGTACAAATTTTCATCCACTGTCATGTCATGAATTGGCCATGTTTGCACATGTTTGTTTCATCTTTTCTATTTAACAGTGTCTTCTCTTGATTTGCTACCTTGTCCTGTGCTTAGTATTTAAACCATAGTGATGAATATTTAGGACTCTGTTGTAAATAAGCACACTTGCAATGATAACACAGAGGAAAGCTCAGTGCAGTCATGTGAACTTGAGCTCTCCATGGAGGATAAGAATCAGTAATATGAGAAAAAAAACAGGCCTTACAGTTTATCAGTAATCCTCAATTAGATGTGTGGAAAATGATTATCTTCATGATTTCTGTTAATTGACAAAATTTATACATTTTTGAAGACATATCCAGACTAGTAAAGATAATCAAGGCACGATTTTAACTTGCTGGATCTTTATGTTTATGGAGCTGATTAGCTAGTGTATGCATATAATATGGAACCACCAGTCAACAAGCACTAAGGTGCATACACAAATGATTTTATGGGATACTTCAATTTGTGTCTTAGTTATATTTCAATTACCTTGACAAGACAACATGACCAAGGCAATTTATGAAAGATAACTTTTAATTTGATGCTCATGATTCAAGAGGTTAGATTCCATGATCATCATGACAAGGAACCTGGCAGAACATAAGCAGGCATGGCTCTGGGGTAGTATCTGAGACCTTCTTGATTGATAATCACAAGAGAGAAGAAAAGAGAGATAACTAATAATGTTTTTGAAACCTTAAAACCCAAGAACATATTCCCTTCAACAAGGCCACAACTCCTAACCCTCTTTAAATTCTCCCAAGAACTGGAGACCAACATTCAAGCATATCAGCTTATTGGGGCCATTGCCACTCAAAGCATCAAAACTGGGGTCTAATGGAATCCAATAGTGATCTATTCTGTCTTTATTTGTTAAATGTCAGAGCTTTTTCATAGGTCTCCATAAGAGGAAAAAAAAGGAACCTATAATCCCTATCTAGTTTGAGTCTTGACAAGATCTAACTGAGGCTGAGGCCAGGACCTTGAAGAAGGTAAGGTTTTAGATCATGGGAACTTATCCTTTCCTACTGTAGAGACTGTAGTTATTTGTTTCAATATCACTGCACGGTCCATCTGTAATTCTCCTGAGATATCCTGTGTTTCTCTTGTGCAACACTGAGTTATCCTCCTGCTGACATTGATTTTGCTCCACAGTATGTAGCTTTTGCTGACTTTGTACAAGTCTCTTCCCTGGAAATAGTACATCAGATGCTGTACTTCCCCAAAAGCTTGCTTGGCATAAGATATAATTTGTGCAGACATCCTGAACCTGCTTGCTTTAACTTTTATCCACTGATTCCCTGATCTTTCTTTCTTGGGACCTGTCTGTCACTGAAGAAAACTTTCTAGTCTAGGCCATTTCCCCAAAAACTGTGGTTTTCAACATGTCACCTATTTATGTATTTTCTCACAATAACACCTACCATCATTCATGTCTCTCTAACCACAGTGCTTGTTTAATTACAATATTGACCTCAAGAAGTTAGGCCTAAAGTAGGTAGGCTTTATAACAATGCAACATTAGTTTCAGTACTCAATATAGTTCAAATATTGAATTTTGTGTTTAATAAATGTGCAAACGTTCAGATGTTTTGGCAGGTTTCTGCACAAATGATATTTTAGTATTTACCAAATCATATGATGTAAGCATCCTTCTATACTTCTATTCTCGTTTTTGTGGTCAATCACTTTGTAAGAGTGAAAAAAAATACCATTTGCTCAAGTCCAAATGTTTCTAGTAGAACAAAGTTTTGCATTTTATTCTATCTTGTTTTTTCCCTCTGTTAAAAAAATAATGTTCCTTTCACATGAACCATGTAAGACCTTTCTCTTTTCTGGAGAAAACTCCACTCAGGGGATTTAATTCATCTGTATCAGAGATGCATTATTTTTAAAATAGAAAGGGTGTATGAGCACTTTAAACACCCTTACTTTTCTCATCACCACTGTGATGAGAAACATCCTAACTGCACTGTATTGTGAAGACTTAATAATAATGAACTCAAGCATGAAACTCTGCAATTAAGAATTCTTGGGATTCATATTGTATTAATCTTTCCCAAAGATACACAAAGAAATGACGTGAGAATATATAAGTCTGCATATAGAACACATTTTTAGGCATCTGTCCATTTTCAGTTGAGAATGAATACAGGAGGGAGTACATATTAGTATTTAGTATATTTTGAAACTTTTGTCTCATCCAATTTCTCAAATGATTTTTGTACGACAATCACTTTTATATAAAATAAATGTATAAGAACTCTTACTGGAATTCTCTTCTGTAACACAACATTTGTGTTTTTATATTCCCATAACCTTATTTCCTATCAAATGTTGCTCTTGGATTGATAAATGTATAAAATCAATGGCATACTTCCTTATTAACCCCAGTATTTTAAAAAATGTATTTGTGCACCAAACCTGATAACCACTGATTAACTCTCCAGAAAGATAATGAAGCTATGACTTTATCATTACAATTCTTCCTATTACATCCTGAGTTCACAGAAGTTAACATTCATAATGAGAGACAAGTTGCTAAAATATCTAACATTAAAAATTATCTGGGCACAGCAATGGTTGTCATTTAAATTCTTTTTCTCCATTTGGGCAAATGATTGACAGACTAGACGTTTTTATGGCTAAAAATCATTAATCCTTAATTACTACTTATTCAGGCCCTATGTTATAGGTTTATAGAAGCATAATGAGAAAGAACTCCTATCTTAAGCAGTTGTTGGTGATGTAGCTTTACATGGTAAATGACAAATTATGTTTCCTATTTTACAATTTGACATTAGAAGTTACATGAAAGTTGAGAAAATGGAAAATTCCATATTCATACTCTTAATATCTACATGGGATAGAAAGTATGCCTCCATTTTACTTAGTTTTATGACTTCTTGTTCTTAAAGCATACTCTTACTTGCATATAGAATGCTTCTTTTTTTCTTTTCTTTTATTCAATATATTTTTTATTTACATTTCAAATGATTTCCCCTTTTCTAGACCCTCACTCCCCGAAAGTCCCATAAGCCCCCTTCCCTCCCCCTGTTTTCCCACCCAACCCTTCCCACTTCCCTGTTATGGTTTTGCCCTATACTGCTTCACTGAGTCTTTCCAGAACAAGGGGCCACTCCTCCATTCTTCTTGTACCTCATTTGAAGTGTGGATTATGTTTTGGGTATTCCAGTTTTCTAGGTTAATATCCACTTATTAGTGAGTGCATACCATGATTCATCTTTTGAGTCTGGGTTACCTCACTTAGTATGATGTTCTCCAGCTCCATCCATTTGCCTAAGAATTTCATGAATTCATTGCTTCTAATGGCTGAATAGTACTCCATTGTGTATATATACCACATTTTTTGCATCCACTCTTCTGTTGAGTGATACCTGGGTTCTTTCCAGCTTCTGGCAATTATAAATAGGGCTGCTATGAACATAATGGAACATGTATCCTTATTACATGCTGGGGAATCTTCTGGGTATATACCCAGGAGTGGTATAGCAGGATCTTCTGGAAGTGAGGTGTCCAGTTTTCAGAAGAACCATCAGACTGATTTCCAGAGTGTTTGTACCAATTTGCAACCCAACCAGCAGTGGAGGAGTGTTCCTCTTTCTCCACATCCTCTCCAACATCTGCTGTCTCCTGAATTTTTAATCTTAGCCATTCTGACTGGTGTAAGGTGAAATCTCAGGGTTGTTTTGATTTGCATTTCCCTAATGACTAATGAAGTTGAACATTTTAATATGTTTCTCTGCCATCCGAAGTTCTTCAGGTGAAAATTCTTTGTTTAACTCTGTACTCCATTTCTTAATAGGGTTATTTGGTTTTCTGGAGTCTAACTTCTTTAGTTCTTTATATATATTGGATATTAGCCCTCTATCTGATGTAGGGTTGGTGAAGATCTTTTCCCAATTTCTTGGTTGCTGATTTGTCCTTTTGATGGTGTCCTTTGCCTTACAGAAACTTTGTAATTTTATGAGGTCCCATCTTAGCTCCCCTGGCAAATCACCATTTATACTTATCCAAAACACAGAGAGTATTGAGAAAATTCCTTCATAATCAGTTAAAGTAGAAACATGTGATTAGTCAGCTTGTATTGAAAGTAGCACCAGTTTTTGTTTTGTTTTTGTTTGATTTTCTTCCTTTCTTCCCTCATCTTTCTTTCCTTCCCCTTTCTTCTTCAAACATTCTTTGAGCATATTCTCCTTTGAAGAGCTCTCCTAACTTCTATATTCTTGTGCAAATATGTTATTTCCTCAAATGCACTACAAGCGCATATTATTTATTTATTAAATTATTGTTAGTTTAATTTTACTTACATTCCTTGTAATAGTTTATAACTTGAAGGTATATAATAAAAATATTTATGTTAAGAATATTGTAATTTAATTATGATGTTCAACTATGATATAGAAAGAATAAGATGCAAATATGTCCAATGCTTCATCTAACAGACTTAATACAATTGACCAAATATTCAAATGTGGAGCCTCTGAAGCCTGGTAAGAAAGGAAGTTATGAAGTGCCACAAGAATGCCGTGGTCATTTGCTAATTTGCTAGTTCTGAAGCCTTGTCCTCAATGCTAAATTTTGCTATCAACTAGCTGTTTAAGCATAATTATGTATAAATCTGTCTTTCCTTTCTATTAAATAACACTTGCTATATAAACATAGAAGAAGTCCATTGAAAATATTAGTCTTGGGAGAATTGCAAAATTCTTCTATACTTTGTCATGGCTTGTGTGTATGTGCATCTTCTCACAAATATTCAACTATAAATTGAAAGTTGATATATCACACATTGAATGACCAAACTGAATGCAGCATGCAATATTTGGAGCTGAAGATTTATTTTTGGACAACTGCTATATCAACAAACTAATTCTTTCCATCCATTTAGTATTTCACAGTTTACAAACTGCTTTAGAATATATTATCATTTTGAAATACAGAGATGAAATTTATTAGAAAAAGCTTGGGGCTTGAATAATTTGTGTTCCACTCTGCCCAATGTAGCCTTAAAACTTAAATGAGTTATTTTATTTCCAGTAAGTTCTTTATGAGTCATCCCTTGATTACTCTATAGACAGGAATCTCAAAGTTGGTACAAATTTTCATTTTTATTTTGTTAATTATATATGCCTTGAAGGGAATGAAGACATTACAAACAGGAGCCAAGCATTGAAAGACCCATGCCTAAAATATAACATCTCCCTAAATTTCAATGTTTCTTTACATTTTAGTTTTTAAATTATGTTTTGCTGTCTGTACCTGAGTATGTAATTGTTAGGGTGTCTATGTGATTTTTAATTTTTTTCATTAATTATTTAATTTATTTATTCTTTTTACAACTAGATCACATGCTCCCTCCCTCCTCTCCTCTCTTTCTAACCCTTCCAACTACCTTATCACATGTCCTCTCTCTGAAGAAAATGGGATCCCCCTACCCATGAGTACCAATCCACCCTGGTACAAAAAGTCACAGCAGGTCTAAGCACAACCTCTTCTACAGAAGCTAGGGGAAAGGAATCCAAAGACAGGAAATATTTTCCCAGTAAGAGACAGGCTACAATTGTTAGGGGAGCCACATGAAGACCAAGTTGTATATCTGGCACATATTAATATGGAGCCTAGTTTCAGTCGATTCATGTTCTTTGGTTGGTGGTTCAGTCTCTCTGGGTACAGGTTAGTTGGATCTGTAGGTTGTCCTATGGTGTCCTTGACTCCTCTGACTCCCTCACTTCTTTCCCGGACTCCCTGAGCAACTGTTTGGTTGTGGGTCCGTGTGTCTCTTTTTGTTTGCTGATATATGACATGCTAGGCTCCAGTCTGCAAGCATAAGAGTATCATGAATTATTTCAGGGATTGGCTCTCTCCTATGAAGATGATATCAAGTTGGGCTACTTCTTGGTTGGCCATTCCTGCAAACTCGGCTTATGTTTTATCCCTGGACATCTTGTAGATGGGGCAAATTTTGGATTGAAGGTTTTGTGCGTAGATGGGTGTTCCCCTCTCTCCACTGAATGTCCTGACTGGCTACAGGAGATGGCCACATCAGGCTCCAATACCCTGTTGTAGGAGTCTCATCTAGGGTTACCCTCATACCATTATAGGTGCTTCTCCCATCTTCCCAGATCTCCAGTTTTTCTCATTGATTTATGCTCCCTCACTGGTATCCCTTCTCTCTTCCAGTTCTCTCATCCTGATCCCCATCATCTTGATACCTGATTGGCACTCTTTTCCTCCTCTCTCCCCCACCATCTCTTCTACCAAGCTGCTTCTCTCCATGTCTTATGACTATTAGATTTCCCTTTATGAGTGAGATTTAAGGATCATCCCTTGGGGTCTCCTTATTATTTAGCTTCTTTGGGTCTATAAATTAGAGCAGAGTTATCATTTGCTTTATGACTTAAGTCAACTTATAAGTGAGTACATACCATCAGTGTCTTTCCAAGTATAGCTTACCTTACCTAGTATGATACTTTCTAGTTCTATCAATTTGACTGCAAATTTCACGGCGGTCTTTTTGCTAATAACTGCATAGTATTACATTGTATAAATGTACCACATTTTCTTTATCTATTCTTCAGTTGAGGGACATCTGGGTTATTTCCAGTTTCTGTGTATTAAGAATAAAGCAGCTCTGAACATACTTGAATAAATGTCTTATGGCGTGGTGGAGCATCTCTTGATTAGATGCTCCAGGAGTGGTATGCCTGGGTCTTGAGGTAGAAGTAATCCCAATTTTTCTGAGAAACCTCCATATTGATTTCCAAAGTGGTTGTACAAGTCTACACTCACACCAGTAAAGGAGGAGTGTCCCACGTGCTCCACATCCTTGCCAACATGTACTGTCACTTAAGTTTTTGATCTTAGTGAGTCTGACTAGTGTAAGTTGACATGTGAGACTCTTTTTGATTTATATTTCTCTGATGACTAAGATGTAATACATGTCTTTCAGTGTGTTTTGGCCATTTGTTACAAACTGTTAAGTTTTGCACTTCATTTGTAAATTGGGTTATTTGAGTTGTTGGTGTTTAATTTCTTGAGTTCTTTATATATATTTTGCATATTAGCCCTCTGTTAGATGTATTCTTTGCCTTACTGAAGCTTTTATGTTTCATGTGATCCCACTTATTAATTGTTGATCTTAGTACCTGAACTATTCGCTTTCTGTTCATGAAGTTTTTCCAGTACTAATGTGTTCAAGGTTGTTCCATACTTTTTCTCCTATTAGATTTAGTATAGTCATTTATATGTTGATATTTTTGATACATCAGAACTTGAGTTTGTACAGGGTAATAGATAGGGAGCTATTTGTACTCCTCTATATACAGACATCTAGTTTTTCCAGCACCATGTGTTAAAGATGCTTTCTTTTTACCATTATATGGTTTTGGCTTCTTCATCAAAACTCAAGTATGGATCTATTTCTGATTCTTCCATTCTATTACCATGAGCAATCTGTCTGTTTTTATGCCAATACCATGTAGATTTTATTACTATTGCTTTGTAGTACAGCTTGAAATAAGGTATGGTAATACCTCCAGAAGTTCTTTTATTGTACAAGATTGTTTTAGTTATCCTCAGTTTCATAATTTTCATTATGAAGTTGAGAATTGCTTTCAAAGGCTATAAATAATTGTGTTGTAATATTTAAGGGAATTGAATTGAATGCTTAGATTGCTTTTGGTAAGTGGCCAATTTTTGTAAATATTCAATGAAACCAAAAATTTGATGAAACCATGCAAAGAACCAATTAAGACAAAATCTGGTTCTTTGAGAAAATCAGCAAGCTAGACAGACCCACAGCCAAGCTAAATTAATGGAAGAAAGATGGCATATAATTTAATAAAATCAGAACTGAAAAGGGGGTATAACAACAGGCTTTGAGGAAGACCAAGGAATCAATATGTCTTACTTCAAAAACCTTTGACTGTGTGGTTTTAAGTGTTATGTCTTCAGAGGTCAGAAGAGGATATGAAACCATCTAGAGTTGCATTTACATGTATTGTGATTAGCCTAATCTATGTAAGTGTAGAACACCATTTTCAGATTCATTCAAACAGTAGCATTGCTGACCACTGAACTGTCTTTCTAACCTCCTGAATTTACTTGAAATACATATTAAATCAATGGCAAATAATGACACTCGACCCTTTCTTCCTTTGACCTTTCCCCATCACCTTCTTTCTGGAACCTCCACATTCCTGTGTGGATGCATTCATTCTGGGATCTTTCCAACAGAGGCTGTTACTTATTCATTATGAAAAATGCTAATCAATTTTAGGTATTCTGGATGACATGTTTTCAGACAGATTTTCTTGTCTCGAACAAGAATCTGAGGGCAATTAATTTGCAAAGAAAAATCATGAAATTTATTTCTCAGTGTAAAATACTGAGAGAGGGTATTTCATGACATACCCTGCTAACAAAGTGTATTATTCATTGATTGGAGAATTTACCTTAATCTAAGGGTTCTTTCTTCATTTCACATCCCAAATTACCTGAAACCCTCCTGCTGTTCTCTACTTTCTTCAGACTGAATCATTTTCCAGTGTTACTAGGCTGAATGCTAAGCCTTCGACATATGGGCCTTTGAAGGACATTTATATTCAAACTACAGACTCTCTGTACTTAAATTCAGTGCCTTATTGTATAAACATATCTCTACACAGCTTACTGTAGCATTAATGACAGCTTATATCCTCTTCCAAATTAAAAGAAAACCAGAAAATAAGGAGACAATATGTACCAGGGTGGGTTACTTTCATGGTACATTTGTTTGTTCTGTTTTGTTTCCATATTTATGTTTGTTTTCTGCTGTACTTTTATCATCCTCAATGTGATCTAACCCTCGTTCCCAATATCTTTTTGTATAAAATATATCTATAATCACTATGTTAATGAAAGAAGCTAGCTCTATAACTGTATATTGAATGAATCCCTTGGTAGGTTAGTCTCTAGATGAGCTTTCCCTCAGACTCTACTCCACTCTTTGTCTCTGTATCTTCTTCTGTGGATATTTTGTTCCCCTTTCTACAAAGGACTCAAGTGTCCATACTTTGTTCTTCCTCCTTTTTGGGCATCATTTGATATGTGAATTGTGTCTTGGGTATTTGAAGGTTCTGGACTAATACCCACTTATCAGTGAGTGCATACCATGAGTGTTCTTTTGTGATTGAGTTACTTCACTCAGGATGATATTTTCCAGTTCCATCCATTTGTCTAAGAATTTCATGAATTCATTGTTTTTAATGGCTGAATAGTAATCCATTGTGTATATATACCACATTTTCTTTGTTGAGGGACATCTGGGTTCTTTCCACCTTATGGCTGTTATAAATAGGGCTGCTATGAACATAATGGAGCATGAGTCCTTATTACATGCTGGAGAATGCTCTGGGTATATGCCCAGGAGTGGTTTAGCAGGACCCTCCAGTAGTATTACGCCCAGTTTTCTGAGGTACCACCAAACTAATTTACAGAGTGTTTGTAGCAGCTTGCCATCCTATCACCAGTGGAGGAGTGTTCCTCTATCTCCACAACCTCTCCAACACCTGTTGACTCCTGAGTTTTTTATCTTAGTGATTCTGACTGGTATGAGATGAAATCTTGGGGTTTTTCCCTGATGACTAAGGATGTTGAACATTTCTTTATGTGTTTCACAGCCACTCAATATTCCTCAGGTGAAAAACCTTTCTTTTGCTCTGTACCCCATTTTTAATAGGGTTATTTGGCTCTCTGGAGTCTACCTTCTTGAGTTCTTTGTATATATTGGATGTTAGCCCTCTGTCAGATGTAGGGTGGTTAAAGAACTCCCAATTTGTTGGTTGCCATCTTGTCCTATTGACAGTGTCCTTTGCCTTACAGAAACATTGTTATTTGAGGAGGTCCCACTTGTCAATTCTTGATCTTAGGGAATAAGCTATTGGTGTTCTGTTCAGGAAAGTTTCTCCTGTGCCCTTGTGTTCAAGGCTCTTCCCCAGTGTCTTTTCTATTAGTTTCAGTATTTCTGGTTTTATGTGGAGACCCTTGATCTACGTGGACTTGAGCTTAGTACAAGGAAATAAGAATGGATCAATTTGCATTCTTCTGCATGCTAGCCACTAGTTCTGTCATAAGAGGAAAACACTTTTCCTGGCAAACACATTTAGAAAGGTTGATTTTTCTGTGAAGTTGGATCCACAGGAATGATTTTGAGTTTCAAAGCAAGGCTCTTTTCACTTATATGAATCTCAAGGTATTTTTGATGGGCTTATTTTAATTCAGTATTTTTCATCCTGTTAAATCTCCACTCTCACCCAAGACTAGCTTTATCCATAGCAATAATTCTAATGGATATTTATAAAATGAAACAAAATATTCACATTAGTTTCTTAAAGATATGTGAAGACTAATGTATGATAAACTAGCTCTTCATCCTACTGTATTTTTTTATTGCTTTGTGAAAGTCATGCCCATATCTTTCATACATCTTTTAGCCTCCGTTCTGTATTGGTTACTTGTCCAAATTCTATCTCCGTAATGCTGAGTTTAGTTTCTGTTCTGTAGTCAGTAAACATCTAGATTGCCTCCAACTCCATTTTCAGTGAGTCAGCCTACTTTTCTTTATATTTATCTCACACCAATCCTGAATATTGGAACTGGGAACACACTTAGGATTGGAACCACTATAACATAGAAGCTGCACAATTAAGGAAGAAACAGGGGCTGTTGCTACCATCAGCTGTGCACATGTCTCTCACAAAAAATTCTTACCCAGAGCTGGCTTGATTTAACTGTTAAATGTTGTTTCTCTTAGATAGGCTGAAACCCTTTTTGATGATAAATTAAGTAAACATTTAATTCATCCAGCCCAGGTTAGTTTTTAAAGCAAGGTTATCAACACTGTGAGAGATAGTTTTCCTCTTTTTGACTTCTCTGGAAAAATCAGCTTCCCTTTCATATTGGCTTATTATGACTAAGGTTAGGAATTTATGTTAATATTGGGTATCAGTTTATCATTGTTTTTATTAATTTTAATTTGCAATAGCTTCTTCCTTTTATGAGACTCAGTGTTATAAATTGACTAGTTCAAGGAAATTAGCATTTCTATACTTTTAGATGCTATATGTTGTTATATTTGCTTTAAACATCCAAACTCAATTTCTAGTATTTCAGCAATGCAATGCAATATTGTAACATAAATCCACTCTGCCATAGACTACTACAACGTCTTCTACACTTCACTGTATTTTGGTTCCCATCCTGTGATCTTTATTACTGCTGCATTTCATTCCTTATGCTATTGATCTTGGCTTTATTCTCTACTTCCCTACATTTTCCACAGCATATGTTACAAGAAGGTGCACTTGTCTTTCCATTTCTGTATTTTTCACTATGTATAAACTCTTCTAGACCCACTTTTGATGCTGTTATTCTTTTAAGACATTCAAAATTATTCCTACATTATGTGAATTTTCTGAATTTGGATTGGAATGGCAATCAAACTTTAGATTAATTAATACAAGATTAATACAAGAATCTGAAACAAATCACTACATAGTATCTACACTTGGTTTGGCAAAAATTGTTTTAAAATTTCATATACTTGAACATGAACCACACACGGAGAACATAACATTCAATCTCTAATGAACAGACCTGAACTCAGTTGATTTTATTTTGAACACTGACTGCTTGAGTTACTGGCATTTGTCACTCCTCATTTATATTTTCATAGCTCTTCTGACATTCCTATTTTTCCATTTCCATGTATCATACAGTTCCGCACTCATTTTCACAGCATGTTCTACTTATAAGGAAAAAAAATGGGAGACTTCTCTTTGTGATTTATGCTGATGATGAGATTCTGTAATCCAATAACCTAGAAGTCATTTTATTTTTAATTAACCAAGAATATAATTGAAATATATTTTATATAGTTTCATTTTAAACCATAACTACTCAAAATAAAACATCATGGCTAGTTTATGAGTTTTTTTCAGACAATTAGAATATCTTTAAAAAGAAAAGTTCAATGTTAGAAGTGGAGGAAAGTTACATTTATATAGTAAGAATGAACACCAAAAGTATTATGGATCAAAACAATCTGCAGAAACAGTACTGAAAATATATTTTAATATGTCCTAGGAGATGAGTGAATATTCCTGTCTCTATAAATTGTGTGTCTGATAACTCATAATCAAGTTTCTGAAGCTTGAACCCCAAGGAAGCCAAGATCCATACTGTGGATAAGTGGATCTAAGAGAATTCTATGAATGTTTGAATCCATGCAACCTTCTCTCAGGTCTTTACTGTGGTTTATGTTGCCTGAAGATGGCTTAGGAAGCAGGAATCATTGTAAACTTTGTATTTCATTATGTTGATTTCTTCCCTTTGCACAGAATCAAATTCATGACTCACTTTTGGTTTCATGCACACCAGCAGTCTGTGTCAGTTGTCCTATGTCCTTTTATATGTGTACAATTGTTTTAACATTAATTTTAATATGTCTTTATATATATATATATATATATATATATATATATATACTTCCTCTATTTTAACATAAATGTTTTCTATGTAAACATTTGATTTTATTACAAATGTTTCTAATTCCACCTTCAATTAATTTAGAAAGAGATTTTATATCTACCATTTTATATGTGAAATTTTCCATGAAATAGTCAATTTTGACATATTTGTCTATTTATTTCTTGAGTTTTTCCAGAAATATTTTCCATGTAAATCTTCAATGTTATCTGAAAATGTTGCTAATTCCACCTTTAATCAACTTAAAATTATCTTTATGCTTATCATTTCATCTGTGTAATCCCAGGATGATCTTTAATTTTAACAGAGTTTTCTATGTATTTCTTCAATATTATCAGCAATATTTCCATGTAAATATTCAAGTTTATCAGAAAATATTTATAATTCCACTTTTAATCAACTTAGGAATCATTTATACCTACCATTATTATATCTATATAAAATTTTTCATGATAATCTTCTAATCTAACATGTTTGTCTACATTTTTCTACAATTTTATCAGAATATTTTCCATGTAAATATTCAATTCTATCACAAAATATTTCTATCACATATTTCAATTAATTTAGCAATGTTTACATGTCTACTACTTTACTCTAATTTTCGCTGAAAATTGTCAATTTTAATGTGTTTATCTGAAATATTTGCCATGTAAATATTTAATTTTATCATGGTGTTTTTACTTCCCTTTACTTCCCTTTTCAACAAATAAAAACAATATTAAAAAAAAAGAAGTGGTTGAGGAGATAATGCAGTGGATCTGAGTCCTTGTCCAAGAGTAAAAATGTGGGGCTTTTGTCCTTAGTATGAATACAATGCCAGGCAAGACCTTGTGGTCCTGTAACAACAAAATTGCAGAGGAAGGAATGAAACAAGGATTACTGGGGCTATTGGCCCTAGCCAAAAAAAGATCATCTTCAGGTTTAATGAGTAATTTTGTGTCAAGAGATTAAGGCAAAGAATGACAAAGTAGGGGAGTCAATTTCTTCCTTATGGAATATGAAACACATGGACATATATGCATATGTCACAAAGAAAAAAATAGAAAAAATTGTATGCAGATATAAAGTATATCTGGTTCAGACTTATAATATTCATCATAAAATATTTGTAAGCACTTTTTCATAACTGAGCAAATGTTAAGTTAAAATGCTTTTAAGCTTTAGAATATAATTATAAGAGGATGGTATTGTTGCTTTGAATACTAAGATATTATGAGTTGTAAGAATCAAGTCTTGTCTTTCATGGTTAAAAACAACAACAAAAAGAATAAATAATATGTGAGGGACTAAAAAGAAGGAAGATTCATTACTGCGTTGGTATGCTATATATTTTGTTATGTAAATTAGTAAGACTCTTTTCCTAAATGGACATGATCATACTAACAGGCCGCACCCTGTTGGTGTGGCATGTTAAGGAGTATCCTCTCCTTTCCCAGATCCCAGTTTCCCCTTTGAAACTCGAACAGCCTCTATCTAGCAGCCAGTTTTAGGACATGAAGTTGTTGGCACTCCTTTTTTCCCAGTTCAGGTAACCTAGAAGCATTGCCCTAGCCCTGTGCCTTAGATACACAACTTCTCTTCAGACCAGGAAGCACATGGATGGCCTAGTCTTGCTGTTGCCCACTATTAAAACATCAATCAATTTCTTAACACTAAGGACTTCCCACAGCATGGCATTGATAATGTACTGCTCTATACAATATATGCAACAATTATTTCATAAGAAAAATCAACTCTAGCTGGAGTGATATGGGACTTTCTTAGGAACCATTGCAATATGAACATAAGGTTAGATTATTGGTTGGGTTATGAACTTCAATAGAGATGACATTATGCTATATTTAGGGTATATTAGAACCCCTTAAGGCACATCATTAGCATTAATATCCATACACTTTTGGAACACATTAGTTTCTCTTCTGTCCTCTATAACATGAAATTAGCAAGATTCTTAAAAAGATAAACTGTTTTGGAAATTGTAGTTCTATTAATTCTGAACAATATCTGCAAATATACAGTACTTAATAGAATGAGTTGTTATATGTTAAGTTTCAACTGTTATTGTTATATGTCATGTCCACATATGTATTTTATGTTTTGACAGACATGAGAAAAAAAACTTAACCCCCTATAATTATGACATACAAACTACATTAATTAGGTTAAATGTAAGCAGGAAGCATTTGTAGGACACAAAGACTCAGAGATAAATGTAAAATAAATTATTATAAAATAGGAATGGTTTATCTCCTACTCTGCACCATATTACAAAGTGGAACACATGTATTTTCATAGTCAATCACTGGCTCATTATGAAGAACATGCATGCCTGTCATATATGTAGATGACCACGAAAGCAGATAGCAACAATGAAACAAGGGTCCTAACATGCAAATACACCTATTATTAGACTTCTTTCATATTCACTTATTAGTCTTTCAGATTCACCTTCCCAAGAAAAGCAAAGAAAAAATAATAGACAACATCCCTCATAAAATATCTCTTCAAAATTGCAAGATTACCACCTCTGTATTCAATAGTAGGAAATAGCTCTTATAAGCCACAGAAAGATCATCCTGCCTGTGCTTTCCTTAGAAGCAAAATGAGAGTATCAGATTCTACACTAATGACCCAAACTTGGGAAGCTTGGGCTAAATCCAGCAAACCTCCATCAAGCAAACTCTCATTTTTCTGTGATTATTTGCTTTGGAGAGCATTACACTCGTTGAGCATATCTTGTGTTCTTTAAATCTATGTTTCAATTTGGAATGAAATCTGTGCATAGAGAATATTCTTATATTTCTTGTAAAAATAATATTTTAAATTACTGAATGTAATAATGTTTTTCTTATATAAATCTTCGTATAGCCAGAGCATTCTTTTTTTGACAACAGAAATCCAAGTTTCTCCAAGTCCCAGATAATTTGTTTACCTACATATCAGGAGCAGAGTAAATGCTACTACTGACCTTGTATGATTATGTAAGGAATAACAATCAAAATACAGGTTCACTGAAGTAGGTATAAAACTACCTGCAGAATATGTTCATAAACTCAAGATGAAGCACATATTGAATGTATGTTTTGACTCAGCTCTATCATTAAAAATATTCTTCTCCATGTAATGAAAATATTCCATAATCCAAATGCCAAGAAAGTTTATCTTATAATGATACTTAACCTAAAAATTCATATAAACTATTACACTGTATGTCTACTGTCTATGAGATTTATCTTTACCTCTGATTTGACACTTGAAATAAACTACTGTGAGTACCATGTGTGCTTCTTTATATTCCTCCAGAAATAAATAGCTATACACTGCACTCAAGTCAAGAACACTATGAGAAACATGTTCCTTACAATACTATTCAAAGAATATGAGAGCTGTATCAGAGAGTTCCTGGTAAGCCCAGAGCAATAAAAGCATTAAATCAAAATGTGTCAGACACCTTACCTCTCAGACTATTATTGATATAGAAGGTATCACAGTCATAGTTGTAGATGCTAAACTTAAATTCAGTTCTTATTTTTGGATCACTGGCTCAGAGAATAACAGAGCTTTCTTAACATGTCAGGCAACCTGAATTAGGTTCCACAGTTATATAAACTTTAATGGAGTTAACTGACTCTATAAGTTTGTCCATAGACATCTACATTCTTGCTATGGCATGAATACACACAGTCCATATGATGAACACATGCATACATATGTGCTTGTAATTATAAAATTTTAGTCTATGAATTGTTGTCATTACTTGGCTATGAATGTTGTTACAGGTACTTGAAAAATAATTTAACAGTATATATCATGTGTATTGCATATTATTTATTCTTCTTATTAGTAATTTTAAACTAAGTTTGTTTTATTACAAGGAAGTGAGACAAAACTCTATGGAATAAAACAATTATAGAACATATATTTCCAACAACATAATTATAATAAAAATTTAGAAATAATTTTAATATTAAAAATGGGAAAAGTAAACTATAGAAAATTATGTCAAAAATACAAAATATGATAGGAAATCCCACATAATGTGATGAAGACGCTTAAGAAAAATGTGACACTTAATATATATATACATATGTATATATATATATATATATATATAATATATGTGTACGATGCTGACATAGATATAGACATAGATTTGTGTATTTGCTTACTAATCTAAAGAGTTATAAAGTACATGAACAAAATAGCATCAGAAATAAGTGTGTGCAAATGGTAACAATTTTTATATTCAGGTACTGGAAATATTTTTCTTATTTTTACTTTAAAGTATTTTTAAAATTTATTTAGATTTATGTCATTTTGAGAAAAGGAAAAGGTGTTCTAAATGTAGAACTTATTTTTTTTCTGCTGCTCCCCTGTCCCCATTCACTCATCATCTCTTTCTCTTTAGAAAAGGACAAGCAGTCTGTGGTTATTAACCAGCTATGGCATATCAAGTTGCAATTATGACTGTGCAACTTACTTCACATTGAGGCTGGAAGTGGCAACCCAGTAGGAGAAAAGAATTCCTTAAAAAGGCACAAGAGCCACAGAGAGAGAGGGACAGACATTGCTCCCCCTGTTAGGTGTCTCACAGATGATTAAGCTACACAACTGTAACATATGTTCAGAGGTCCTCGGTCAGTCCCAGTCTCATCTCTGGGAACCCCGATGCACCTGAATTAGTTGATTCTGTGTATTTTCTCATGGAATACTTGACCCTCTGACTCCTACAAGCCTTCCTCGACTCTTCTGCAGGATTCCCCAAGCTTCACCTGATGTTTGACTGTGTCTCTGCAACTTTTTCCATCAGTTGCTAAAAGAAGCCTCTTTGATAGCACTTAGACTAGGCACCAATCTCTCTGAGTATAGCAGAATACCATTAGGAAACCTTTTCTATCCTAGGTCTTTGGGATATCCAGCCTCTGGGTCCTGACCCTTCAGGAAGTATTGGGATGAACATCTCTTCAGATCATATAAATCTTTCACTTGTTACAAACCCATAAATTTTAACACAATGATTTTTAATGCTATAGGATTAGAATTTGATGGATGTACATCATAGAAGTATATATTTAGTTGATAAATTATCAGGATATTTTATGAGTATTATATTTATTAATGTCATACATTGAGAAGATGGTATTTTATATATTTATTTTAAACAAGCAGTACATACTTATTTATATAAGTAACTTAAATAAGTAAGTACATACCTACATATGGTTGCTGAAATACTTACATAAGGTTGCAGAAATTTTCCACTGAAACTACAGTTTCAGATTTTTTTATAAAATTATAATATAATTATAATAAGATTATAAACTATAGACTCAGATTTTTTAAACCTGCTTTTACTAAGTGTTCTCAATTGCTTTGACCATCCCTCTAGCCCACCATTCAAAGAAAGGGAAGAAAAGATGATAAATAGGATAAGGGCATGTGGACCTGCTTAGAAGTCGTCCTTTGGCTGATTCCAATCTTCACTGTCAAGGTACCAGCAGTCCAGGTCAATAGTGTCAGAATATCAAACAAAAATCAGCAACAGTACCACTTCTAGCCAGGCCTCTGACAAATCAACCTGAGTCAGTGGGAGAATACAGGACAAGTCTGGATGACTTCAGGAGATGTTCTCTGCAGTGCCTCACTCAAGGAAGCAAAGATCAATAAATGCAAATATGTGTAAACAAACAAAGCATTGTAAATCTAGTTATGAAAGCATGCCATCATTGTCAAGTGATTTCTATTTATAATCTCTCCAAACATCGCATGTCCTTCCACAGATCTTGACCCAGCAAAACACCATGGGAGTCTTTTTCACCTGAGATAAGCAGAAACAACATCTGCAATAAACTCTATTTAATAAGTCAACTTTAGTATACCGACTGCTGTATCATTCGCTGTCAATCAATCCCTTCTACTCTCCTTAGCTCTTTTTTGATGTTTATCCTCAACCTGTTTATTGTGTTGCATGCTTCAAATTTCCCATTAAAAAAGATGATCCACTCAAAAGAATGTTTTGGACATTTTATTTCAAGAATATTTCTGGGGTAATACAAGGGATGAGGAAAGTGGGAGTGACCAAGCTTAAAATGAATACTAATGACCAAAATTGGTTCTGAGTTCTTAGTTTATAGGACACAAGGTAACTTCCAATTGAACTCTATTTAAAATAACCCAAGAGACACTTTAGGCAGGCCTAATAGGACAACACCATAGAGGTTTAATAGAGGAGGGAATATCCACCCTTAAGTATCCAAGGACTAATCAGGGCATGGCTGAGTGTCCAGTCTGGAGGAAATTGGAGAGTACTCAGAGCTGCCCCTACTTCCTGATGCTGACATGGTGTCTGAAGATGCCTTCTTATTCAGCTGCTGCAGCCAGGACATGGTGCTCTTCTGTCTTCCCAAAGAAGATGGACTATATGAGCCCTCGATAAACTACAGAAATATATACGATGAGCAAAAATAAACCCTTCTTTCAAGGAAATTGTCCATTTCCTCCAGATTCTCCAGTTGTGTTGAGTACAGGCTCTTGTAGTAGGATCTGATGATTTTTTGGATTTCCTCAGTTTCCGTTGTTATGTCTCCCTTTTCATTTCTAAGTTTGTTAATTTGGATACTTTCTCTGTGCCCTTTGGTCAGTCTGGCTAAGGGTTTATCTATCTTGTTGATTTTCTCAAAGAACCAGCTCCTGATTTTGTTGATTTTTTGTATGGTTCTCTTTGTTTCTACTTGATTGATTTCGGCCCTGAGTTTGATGATTTCCTGCCTTCTACTCCTCCTGGGGTGAAATAGCTGGAAAGCAGTCTGGCGGTTCCTCCGAAAACTGGGCACCTCACTTCCAGAAGATCCTGCTATACCACTCCTGGGCATATACCCAGAGGATTCCCCACCATGTAATAAGGATACATGCTCTACTATGTTCATAGCAGCCCTATTTATAATTGGCAGATGCTGGAAAGAACCCAGGTATCCCTCAACAGAAGAGTGGATACTAAAAATGTGGTATATCTACACAATGGAGTACTATTCAGCCATTAGAAACAATGAATTCATGAAATTCTTAGGCAAATGGATGGAGCTAGAGAACATCATACTAAGTGAGGTAACCCAGACTCAAAAGGTGAATCATGGTATGCACTCACTAATAAGTGGTTATTAACCTAGAAAACTGGAATACCCAAAACATAATCCACACATCAAATGAGATACAAGAAGAAAGCAGGAGTGGTCCCTGGTTCTGGAAAGACTCAGTGAAACAGTATTTGGCAAAACCAGAACGGGGAACTGGGAAGGGGTGGGAGGGAGGACAGGGGAAGAGAAGGGGGCTTACGGGACTTTCGGGGAGTGGGGGGGGCTAGAAAAGGGGAAATCATTTGAAATGTAAATAAATTATATCGAATAAAAAAAAATTAAAAAAAATAAAATAAAATAAACCCTTCTTGTCTTAAGTTGCTTCTATCAATCCTTTTGCCCCTTTCAGAGAAAAAATAAATACTGCATAATGAATATCCTGAGAAGATATAAATAAAAATACATAATTAGCTGATCAATGAATAAAAAGTCACCAGAAAATTAGAAAATGCTTTGAAATAAAATGAAAATGAAGATGCAGTATGCTAGGGCTCAAATGATACATGTATGGGGAAATTTTAACTACAAATGGCTATTAAAATGAATAGAAAGTTCTCCAGTTAGTGAGTAATCCTCTACTCCATGAAGTTACAAAATAATATAGACAAAATAGACACAAAGGAAAATGAATAGGAAAGTGAGAAATAATGAAGAAAATATATCTAAAAAATCAATAAAACAAAGTATTTCCTTTTTTAAGTTGAAAAATGTAGATAGAGTTTAAATGGGATTGACCACAGATAACAGAATAATTAAATTACAAAATATAGAATGAACTTGGATTCCTTATCCTAATGTTACAGGATGGAATTTGTCCTAATAAATTACATGGCAGAATTACATTGCTAGAAGTCCACAAGTCAAACTAACTTAAGAAATGGAAAATATGCATAGACCTGCAACTATGAGTGATTATCCTAGCATTTTGGTTCAGAACCTTAAAAACTGTACTTTGGAGTATAAGATAGGGAAACTGCCATGGCGATGCTCTTAGTGGGACTACACTACCAAATGTTTAAAACATATCACTGAGTGGAATAATTAAACAAAATTTAAATATGCCTGCTGAAGTAATATGGGTCTACATTATGTACATTTTAATAAATATTTAGTGAGGAGTTAGGAACAACCCAAAATTTTAAATGGAAGAAAGAAACAAAGGCTGAAAGAAAGGAAGAAAGAAAGATAGAAGGAAGGAAAGAAGGAAAGAAAGAAAGAAAGTGAGAAAGAAAGAGAGAAAGAAAGAAAGAAAAGAAAAGAAAGAAAAGGAAGAAAGAAAGAAAGAAAGAAAGAAAGAAAAGAAAGAAAGAAAAGAAAAGAAAATGGAACCTTTTTAATTCCCTTGGCCTGCATTATCTCATAATTTAAATAGATAATAATAATACATATAAACTACCTATAGATAGGCTCTGCACATATACATGTGTAAATCTTAAAGTGTCAGACAAATGAGTCACACAAGTTATGCAAAAAAAAAGAAAAAAAACATAAAATAACCAGTGGGATTTACTTATCAATTAGGGTTAATGGGTTAACGTATAAAAATCAAGTTAAGTATCTTATTAAGAACAATAAAAAAGGACAAAGATAAAGTAATGTAATCATGTCAACATAATCAGACTGTGGGAAAACTACTAGCTTGACAAAGTTTAGCAAATTTTCATGATGAGAACACAGTGCACTAGAAATAAAGAAAAACTAGGTAAACCTAATGAAAGAATGTTTAGGGGCACTATGTTAGAAGACCTTCACCACACTAAAACTATAACCCAAAAAGTTTTAATTGACCTTAACATCGTATCACAGATTCTGGCCAGGATCATCAAATACATACATATATACATACATACATACATACATACATACATACATACATACATATATACATAAGTCAGTAGTATGCTGTAGTATGTAAAGGCTATTGTCATCAAGCTTGAAGACATATGTAAGATTCTTGAATCTCACATGGGAGAAGCAAAGATTTTGTTGCCATGTGCTCTTCTCTATCTTCAGCACATGGACACTGATCCAAGTACCACCTGTAACAAACATATAAATACAAAATGCAGAAAAACAACATCATACTTCTAATTGTCTTACATCCAGTTAAAAAAGAAAAGAAACATCCATACTGAAGAAATTTCACCAAAATTTTAAGTAGCATCAAAGTAATTTTTTATACTGAAAACAATCTAGAAACAAAATTATGTGAATGAGATCTGGCACTTCTCAAAATAAAACACAATAATATACAGTGCAATAATTCAGCAGCCTCACATAGAACAAAATACTTAGCTATAAAGTTAATGCATGATTTAATAAATTAAATCATAAAGTACAAAGCCTATTCCTTATAATCTATACAACACCACTGTAAGATGTTAAGTGTGAAATATAATATATTAAGTACTTTTTATTCACAAGTTCAAATTAGGATGGTTTTTATCTACATTTACTTGTGTATTTAATTAAAACCTACTCAGTCATAAATATTATAGGTATCTTTATGCAGAATATTTGAAATTAATTCTAAAATTAATTTACATCTGCAGGGGAGTCAAAACACATCCTATACTACAATGTAAGCATGAAACTACCATATTTTCACCATTTAATATCAAAACTTTCTGAAAATTAACACTAATTAGAATGCCATACTGTGATGCAAATAAAAAATAGACAACAGATAAACAATTTTAAGTCTGTATAAATGAACCATAAAATTTAGGCCAGTTGACTTCCGTCAGGATTATCATGTATTTAATGAAGAAACAGTAACTTTTCTAACTATCAAAGCAATGACAACTTGTGGTATAGCCTCTTGAAAGCAATGATGCTATACTCCTACCACCACTCATATAAGAGTTCACCTAAAACAGATCAAAAAAGGTGCAATTCAAGAGATAAATATATTAGAAACTTTTTTTTTCTTTTGGTTTTCAAAGCAGGGTTTCTTGGTATAACCCTGGCTGTCCTGGAACTCACTCAGTAGACCAGGTTGTCCTGGAACTCAGAGATCCACCTGCCTCTGCCTCAGAAGTGCTGGTATTAAAGGTGCACACCACCACTGCCTGGCTAGAATCTAAAAATAATACAGAAATATAAATATTATTGACCCTGAGTTATGAAATTGTTTCTTGAGTATGAGTACAAGAGTAAAGAACTGAATTATAATAAGTTTGGATTCATGAATATGAAAGTTGTACAAAAGATGCTATTAAATCTCTACACATTTCAAGAGTGTCAGAAAATTAAAACATGGTCAAAATGCATCTAATATGTATAATATATAAAAGAACTCATATGATTCACTAAGAAATAACATAATTAATAAAATAGGTTTGAGTTGACATGTCTCCCAAATATACAGATAAACACCCACTGCTTAAATAAAATGGTCATTAGGAAACTACAAGTGACAATTTTTAATATCACTTTATTCATACTTTGACAACAGTTAAAAATCAGACAACAACAAGTTGAGACAGGCAATGAGACAACCTGTACGTCTCATAATGTTGGAGATAATCTCACAGGAAACCAATTTTATATGTCCTTCCAAACATTAAACAATACATCTAACATGAAGAATGAATTTCTATATCACCTTTATGAACTGTAAATGTATAACCAAACTTACACATTGCAATAATATATATAATAGTTATCTAGTAGATAAAGTATATAAACTGTGACAATTTTCATCAGTTATCATATAGTGAAAGTAAATATATATTTATAAAATGGCATGTTATTTGTTAATAAAGCTTAGATGCATTACTATATATGTAGAACAAAAGTAAGATTAATTCTACTACAAAGTTAAGATATTGTGGTAAAATTTTTACAAAATGTACACAATAGAAAATTTCAGAAAGAGAAAGATGATCAGTGGTTACAAGAGCATGGAAAAGTAACAGAGGAAAAAGAGAGTTAAGGCATATGAGTTTCTCTTGGAGTTTTGAATAAACACTCTGGTTAATAGTATTCATGAGGATACTTAAACTGTTCTATTGTAATATTGATAGTCATCTTTATCATGTTATATGAATATTTATCAATAGCAATACTAAGTGGGGAAGTAGTAACTGTTAGTAAACAGCACTACAACAGAGCAGCTGTGGTCTGTAGTTAAGATGAGCTTTAAATATGCAGTCATAATCAAATCTACTATGTGGACTGATAATCAATCTCCTGAAGTAATGACACTCAGCTTGGGGTGCACCAAAAAATTAGCTCAAACTAGGTTTCATATCCTTCTTGAATAATAGTTGTTTTATTATAATTTTTACCAGTACCAAATGATTCATATATTATGCTGTGGAAAATGCAACTCAGTTTCTAAACAAGGAGGACAAACCATATTCTAGAATAGCAGTTTAGAGTTTTATATCAGTTCCCCAAGATCTATTATTACTTCTGCTTCAAAATTATTTTAATAACTAAAAATTAAAATCAATGTCATACTTTAATCTTATCACTAGATTTCATTTCTATTATAGCACATTTAGTTTTATATTAAGAAAAGTTTTTGGTTTCTATACTGTTTATCCATCAGTGAGTAAAATGATCACACGTTTTTGGAGTTTAGGATCAGAAATGTTTTATAAACTATAAAAGGAAAATGTAAAAATGGAAACAATGTATCTAGGAATATGTTTAAGGAAGGGCATGATGGATTACCACTTAACAGCATTCACTGCTCTTCCAGAACACCACACTTCAATTCCTAGCACATTTTAAGCGGTTCACAGTACCATGTGATTCCAGCTCCAAATCATCTGGCACCCTGTTCTAGTTTCCTCAGATTCATACACTCACATGAATATACACATACAAAAGGTTCACATGAATATACACCTACAAATACAAAAATACACACATATATGGTGTTCAATAAGAAATATGCTTAGATGTGATTCTCTACTTTTGTTTATATTGACAAGAGGGACTTTTAAAATTATGGGTGACTAGACCCAACTCAAGAGTTGGTTTAGCATGTCATGCTCTATATAAAACTTGCTAAATAAACAGATCACTGAAATGCCTATTTATTAAACTTTTTCCTAATAATTCTAATGTATAATCATGTATGGCAAGAAGTGGGCTCTGTCTTAACCATGCCTACTTTCACACCAAGCCTAGAGTATTTGCCGAAGCATATGGAAAGTTATACTTAAAATTTCATGTACATATTCAGAATCTACAGTTCTAAGTGACAGAGCACATTTATATCCATATCCACTTATATCCATATCAGATCATTGCATGGAATGCCAATTACAAAAACCTTAGTAATTCTGTTAAAAAGCCACAAATTTAATATGGTAAACACTATTGATTTGGTGTAATTTTTTTAACTTACATGCTGTGCATCTGCATGCCTTATTATCTCTATTAGCTTCCATATTTCAATGCAAGGCATTTTATGGAACCTGTCATAAACAGTGTAGAAAGTAATTGCAAGTTGCATGCCACATTAATTTTTTCCCCACAAACAAACATCCTGGAAGTAAAACATATGCTAATAAAGTCCTGTTAATTTTATCCACATACCTGCCAAGACAGATGGAAGGGACCCTGGACGGAATATTGATAGGCAGACAATTCCAAGCCAAGACTCTCCCTTTTTGAAAGAATTGACAAATTCCATGTCACGTACCCCATATTTGTTCCTGAAAGTGCTATTTTCCTTTGCCAGCTTGCTTTTATTTGTAAACTTAAATTTCCTGGTAAAAATATATATTAAGTGAGAGACAAGTGAGTATGATAAATACCATCTAAATCACTGATGATGCTTTGAATTCTACAACCTTGGGCTAATTTTCTTTGAAAATATCACCTGGTCCTCCCTCCTGGTTTCATGTAGGTAGGTGCTATATTAGTCAGACAGATGGCTCTCTCCTCTATTAAATTAGCTTACTATATTTTCATTAATCTTTTTAGGAGCCTATCCAGGTCTCATGTGCAATCTGACTTAAAGAAAAGATTTTCTGACAAGTTTTTCCCTACATATATTTTTCAGGTTATCATAGAGTAAACAAAATAATGAATTTATTATCACTAGATGGATAACGATGAGTACAACTACCCATTCTGCTATATTCATACAGGCAAAAATAGAAGCTATTTTTGACTTTTATAATACTTTTAGATTGCAAAATATGTCAGCAATTGTTGAGTTTTCCTTGGCTTTCAAACTACTTCATATATTTACAAGTTTTAACAGTTTAGGAAAATACTAGAATTGATGTTAGATTTTTTTTCCAGCCTTTTACTCTGAGGTAATTTCTGTCTTTGTCACTGAAGTACTTTTCCTGTATGCAGAAACATACTTGATTTTGTTTATGTATCCAGTCTCTTAGTTTATGTTTTTTTTATTGGGAAATTGAGTCCATTGATGTTAAGAGATACTAAGGAAAGGTGAGTGTTGCTTCCTGCTATTTTTGTTGTTAGAGATGGGATTATATTTATGTGGCTATCATCTTTTGGAGTTGTTGAAAGATTACTTTCTTGCTTTTTCTACGGTGTAGTTTCCTTTTTTTAAAATTCGATATATTTTTTTATTTACAATTCAAATGATTTCCCCTTTTCTAGTCCCCCACTCCCCGAAAGTCCTGTAAGCCCCCTTCTCTCCCCCTGTCCTCCCACCCACCCCTTCCCACTTCCCCGTTCTGGTTTTGCCGAATACTGTTTCATTGAATCTTTCCAGAACCAGGGGCCACTCCTCCTTTCTTCTTGTACCTCATTTGATGTGTGGATTATGTTTTGGGTATTCCAGTTTTCTAGGTTAATAACCACTTATTAGTGAGTGCATACCATGATTCACCTTTTGAGTCTGGTTACCAACTTAGTATGATGTTCTCTAGCTCCATCCATTTGCCTAAGAAATTCATGAATTCATTGTTTCTAATGGATGAATAGTACTACATTGTGTAGATATACCACATTTTTTGCATCCACACTTCTGTTGAGGGATACCTGGGTTCTTTCCAGCATCTGGCAATTATAAATAGGGCTGCTATGAACATAGTAGAGCATGTATCCTTATTACATGGTGGGGAGTCCTCTGGGTATATGCCCAGGAGTGGTATAGCAGGATCTTCTGGAAGTGAGGTGCCCAGTTTTCGGAGGAACCGCCAGACTGATTTCCAGAGTGGTTGTACCAATTTGCAACCCCACCAGCAGTGGAGGAGTGTTCCTCTTTCTCCACACCCTCTCCAACACCTGTTGTCTCCTGAATTTTTAATCTTGGCCATTCTGACTGGTGTAAGATGAAATCTTAGGGTTGTTTTGATTTGCATTTCCCTAATGACTAATGAAGTTGAGCATTTTTTAAGATGCTTCTCCGTCATCTGAAGTTCTTCAGGTGAGAATTCTTTGTTTAATTCTGTACCCCATTTTTTAATAGGGTTGTTTGGTTTTCTGGTGTCTAACTTCTTGAGTTCTTTATATATATTGGATATTAGCCCTCTATCTGATGTAGAATTGGTGAAGATCTTTTCCCAATTTTTTGGTTGCCGATTTGTTCTCTTGATGGTGTCCTTTGCCTTACAGAAACTTTGTAATTTTATGAGGTCCCATTTGTCAATTCTTGCTCTTAGAGCATACGCTATTGGTGTTCTGTTCAGAAACTTTCTCCCTGTACCGATGTACTCAAGGGTCTTCCCCAGTTTCTTTTCTATTAGCTTCAGAGTGTCTGGCTTTATGTGGAGGTCCTTGATCCATTTGGATTTGAGCTTAGTACAAGGAGACAAGGATGGATCAATTCGCATTCTTCTGCATGCTGACCTCCAGTTGAACCAGCACCATTTGTTGAAAAGGCTATCTTTTTTCCATTGGATGTTTTCAGCCTCTTTGTCGAGGATCAAGTGGCCATAGGTGTGTGGGTTCATTTCTGGATCTTCAATCCTGTTCCATTGATCCTCCTGCCAGTCACTGTACCAATACCATGCAGTTTATAACACTATTGCTCTGTAGTATTGCTTGAGGTCAGGGATACTGATTCCCCCAGAATTTCTTTTGTTGCTGAGAATAGTTTTAGCTGTCCTGGGTTTTTTGTTATTCCAGATGAATTTGATAGTTGCTCTTTCTAACTCTGTGAAGAATTGTGTTGGGATTTTGATGGGTATTGCACTGAATCTGTAGATTGCTTTTGGCAAAATGGCCATTTTAACTATATTGATCCTGCCGATCCATGAGCATGAGAGCTTTTCCCATTTTTTGAGGTCTTCTTCCATTTCCTCCTTCAGAGTCTTGAAGTTCTTGTCATACAGATCTTTCACATGTTTGGTAAGAGTCACCCCCAAGATACTTTATACTGTTTGTGGCTATTGTGAAGGGGGTCATTTCCCTAATTTCTTTCTCAGCCTGCTTATCCTTTGAGTATAGGAAGTCCACTGATTTGCTTGAGTTGATTTTATAACCTGCCACTTTGCTGAAGTTGTTTATCAGCTGTAGGGATTCTCTAGTGGAGTTTTTTGGGTCACTTAGGTAGACTATCATGTCATCTGCAAATAATGATAGTTTGACTTCTTCCTTTCCAATTTGTATCCCTTTGATCTCCTTATGCTGTCGAATTGCTCTAGCTAGTAACTCAAGTACAATATCGAAAAGATAAGGTGAAGGGGGGCAGCCCTGTCTAGTCCCTGATTTTAGTGGGATTGCTTCAAGTTTCTCTCCATTTAGTTTGATGCTGGCAACCGGTTTGCTGTATATTGCTTTTATTATGTTTAGGTATGGGCCTTGAATTCCTGTTCTTTCCAAGACTTTAAGCATGAAAGGAGGCTGAATTTTGTCAAATGCTTTTTCAGCATCCAATGAAATGACTATGTGGTGTTTTTCATTGAGTTTGTTTATGTAGTGGATTGCATTGATGGATTTCCGTATATTGAACCAACCCTGCCTTCCCAGGATGAAGACTACTTGATCATGGTGGATGATCGTTTTGATGTGTTCTTGGATTCGGTTGGCAAGAATTTTATTGAGTATTTTTGCATCGATGTTCATAAGGGAAATTGGTCTGAAGCTCTCTTTCTTTGATCTTTGTGGGGTTTTGGTATCAGCGTAATTGTGGCTTTCATAGAAGGAATTGGGTAGTGTTCCTTCTGTTTCTATTTTGTGGAATAGTTTGAAGAGTATTGGTGTTAACTCTTCTTTGAAGGTCTGATAGAATTCTGCACTGAAACCATCTGGTCCTGTGCTTTTTTTGGTTGGAAGACATTCTATGACTCCTTCTATTTCTTTAGGCTTTATAGACTGTTAAATGATCTATTGGGTCCTGATTTAATTTTGGTATTTGGTATCTGTCAAGGAAATTGTCCATTACCTCCAGATTCTCCAGTTGTGTTGAGTACAGGGTCTTGTAGTAGGATCTGACGATTTTTTGGATTTCCTCAGTTTCCGTTGTTATATCTCCCTTTTCATTTCTAAGTTTGTTAATTTGGATACTTTCTCTGTGCCCTTTGGTCAGTCTGGCTAAGGGTTTATCTATCTTGATGATTTTCTCAAAGAACCAGCTCCTGGTTTTGTTGATTCTTTGTATGGTTCTCTTTGTTTCTACTTGATTGATTCCGGCCCTAAGTTTGATGATTTCCTGCCTTCTACTCATTCTGGGTGAAATAGCTTCTTTTTGTTCCAGGGCTTTCAGGTGTGTCATTAAGCTGGTAATGTATGCTCTCTTCATTTTCTTTTTGGAGGCACTCGGGGCTATGAGTTTTCCTCTTAGCACTGCTTTCATTGTGTCCCATAGGTTTGGGTATGTTGTGTCTTCATTTTCATTGTGTTCTAAAAAGTCTTTTATTTTTTCTTTATTTCTTCCTTGACCAAGGTATCATTGAGTAGAATATTGTTCAGTTTCCACATGTATGTGGGTTTTCTGTTGTTTTTGTTGCTATTGAAGACCACTTTTACTCCATAGTGATCTGATAGGAGGCATGGGATTAGTTCTATCTTCTAATTTGTTGAGGTCTGTCTTGTGACCAATTATATGGTCAATTTTGGAGAAGGTACCATGAGGTGCTGAGAAAAAGGTATATTCTTTTGCTTTAGGATAGAATGTTCTATATATATCTGTTCAATCTAATTGGTCCAAAGCTTCAATTAGTTTCGTTGTGTCCCTGTTTAGTTTCTGTTTCCTGATCGGTCCATTGAGGAAAGTGCAGTTTTGAAGTCACCCACAATTATTGTGTTAGGTGCAATGTGTGCTTTGAGCTTTAATAAAGTTTCTTTTACGAAAGAGGGTGCCCTTGCATTTGGAGCATAGATGGTCAGGATTGAGAGTTCTTCTTGTTGTATTTTTCCTTTGACCAGCAAGAAGTGTCCCTCAGAGTCTCTTTTGATGACTTTGGTTTGAAAGTCAATTTTATCTGGTATTAGAATGGCTTCTCCAGCTTGTTTCCTGAGACCATTTGCTTGTAAAATTGTCTGCCAGCCTGTTACTCTAAGGTAGTGTTTGTCTTTGACTCTGAGGTGTGTTTCCTGTATGCAGCAAAATGTAGGGTCCTGTTTATGTATCCAGTCAGTTAGTCTGTGTCTTTTTATTGGGGCATTGAGTCCATTGATGTTAAGAGATATTAAGGAATACTTATAGTTACTTCCTGTCATTTTTGACGTTATTTTTTAAATTTGATTGGCTAACTTCTTTTGGGTTTGATGAAAGGTTACTATCTTGCTTTTTCCAGGTGAAGTTTCCCTCCTTGTATTGGTGTTTTCCTCCTATTATCCTTTGTAGGGCTGGGTTTGTGGATAGATATTGGGTAAACTTGGTTTCATCATGGAATATCTTAGTTTCTCCATCTACGGTGATTGAGAGTTTTGCTGGATATAGTAGTTTAGGCTGGCATTTGTGTTCTCTTAGAGTCCGCATGAGATCTGCCCAGGATCTTCTAGCCTTCATAGTCTCAGGTGAATAGTCTGCTGTGATTCTGATAGGTCTTCCTTTATATGTTACTTGGCCTTTTTCTCTTACTGCCTTTAATATTCTTTCTTTGTTTAGTACATTTGGTGTTTTGATTATTATGTGACGGGAAGTATTTCTGTTCTGGTCCAGTCTGTTTGGAGTTCTGTAGGCTTCTTGTATATTCATGGGCATCTCTCTCTTTAGGTCAGGGAAGTTTTCTTCCATAATTTTATTGAAGATATTTGCTGGCCCTTTAAGTTGTAAATCTTCACTCTCATCTATGACTATAATCCTTAGGTTTGGTCTTTCTATTGTGACCTGGATTTCCTGCATATTTTGGGTTACAAGCTTTTTGCATTTTGCATTTTCTTTAAGTGTTGAGTCCATGGTTTCTATTGTATCTTTAGCATCTGAGATTCTTTCTTCTATCTCTTGTATTCTGTTGTTGATATTTGCATCTATGTCCCCTGATTTCTTCCCAAGGCTTTCTATCTCCAAAGTTGTCTCCCTTTGTGTTTTCTTAGTTGTTTATACTTCTGATTTTAGATCCTGGATGGTTTTGCTTAGCTCCTTCACTTGCTTGTTTGTGCTTTCCTGTAATTCTTTAAGAGAGTTTTGTGTTTCTTCTTTCATGACCTCAGCCTGTTGACCAAAGTTCTCCTGTATTTCTTTAAGTGTTTTTTTGTGTTTCCTCATTATTGGCTTTTGTATTCTCCTGGATTTCTTTTAGTGATTTTTGTGTTTGCCTTGCAAGGGCTTCTAACTTTTGATCCATTTTCTCCTGAATTTCTTTAAATATGTCCTTCATGTGTTCCTGTACCAGCATCATGACCAGTGATTTTAAATCCAAATCTTGTTTTACTGGTGTGATGGGGTATCCAGGACATGCTGGTAAAGGAGAATTGGGTTCAGATGTTGCCATATTGCCTTGATTTCTGTTAGTGAAGGTCCTGCGTTTGCCTTTTGCCATCTAGTTCTCACTGGTGCTAGTTGGTCTTGTCAATGCTGGACTCACCAGTGCAAGCTGCCCCTTCCCAGGTGGCCTCTGGTGCATAGCTTACCTCCTGTACTGCCTGGAGACAGGGTGCTGTTGCCCAGGCTGTTCAGATCCCGAAGCAGACACCTGAAGGCTCCCGCTGGGGCCCACTGGATTCACCTGAGCACACAAACTTCTCCCTGCCTGCTGCCTGGAAGCCCCTCTCGCCTCCTGCAGGACCTGGAGATGTGGTGTTGCTGCCCAGGCTGATTGGGATCCAGAAGCGGAGAGATCTGAGGGCTCCTGCCAGAGGCTTCAGGACTGGAAGCTAAGTTCTGTGCCACAGGACCAAGCTGTGCTGTGAGCTCCCAGACTGCCTCTGGGTGCACACCAGGTCTCCTGCACTTCCTGGAGACCGAGTGCTGTGGCCCAGGCTGTTCAGATCCCAAAGCAAGCACCTGAAGCGTAGTTTCCTTTTTGTGTTGGAGTTTTCCATCTATTATCCTTTGTAGTGATGGATTAGTAAAAAGATATTGTGTAAATTGGGTTTTGTTATGGAACATCTTGGTTTCTCCACTTATGTTGGGAGTTTTGCTGGGTATAGTAGCCTGGACTGGTATTTTCTTAGTGTCTACTTGATATCTGTCCAGGATCTTCTGGCCTTTAGAATAAGGAGTCTGGTGTAATTTTGATAGATATGCCTTTATATGTTGCTTGACTTTTTCCCCTTACTGCTTTTAATATTCATTCTTTACTTTGTATATTTGGTGTTTGGATTATTATATGACAGGAGGAATTACATTTCTGCTTCGGGCTGTTTTGAGTTTTGAAGACTTCTTGTATGTTCATGTTCTCTTTCTTTAGGTTAGGGAAGTTTTCTTCTATAATTTTGTTGAAGATATTTACTGGACCTTTAAGTTGGGTATCTTCACTGTCTTCTATACCTATTATCCTTAGGTGTGGTCTTCTCATTGTGTCCTGGACTTCCTGAATGTTTAGGGTTAGGAGCTTTTTGCATTTTGAATTTTCTTTGACTGTTGTATCAATGTTTTCTATGGTATCTTCTGCACCTGAGATATCTTCTATCTCTTGTGTTCAGTTTGTAATGTTTGCATCTATGACTCCTAATCTCTTTCCTAGGTTTTCTATCTCCAGTGTTTTCTCTCTTGTGATTTCTTTATTGTTTCTATTTCCATTTTTAGATCCTCAATGGTTTCGTTCAGTTCCTTCACCTGTTTGATTTTTGTTTTTCTGTAATTCTTTAAGGGATTTTTGTGTTTCCTCTTTTAGGACTTCTTCCTATTTACCTGTGTTCTATTTTTTTAAGGGAGTTATTTCTGTACTTCTTAAAGTCCTCCATCATCCTCATTAAACGTAATTGTAAATCAGAGTCTTGCTTTTCTGGTGTGTTGGGATGACCATGGATTACTGTGGTGGGAGAACTGATGGTGTCAAGTCACCTTGGTTTCTATTGCTTATGTTCTGGCCCTTGCCTCTTTCCATCTTGTTATCTCTGGTGTTAGCTAGTCTTGCTATCTTCGACTGTGGCTTGGCCCTTCTATAAGCCTGTGTGTCAGCATTCCTGAGAGACCAGTTATCTCCAGAAGTAATGTGAATATGGAGAGCAGTGGCACAGGGTCAGCTCTAGGGAACATATGAAAATTGTTAGGATCCTGTCCCAGGCTGTTCCTTGGTTCCTCTGTCCTGATAGCTCTGGGAGGGTCCCTATTGGTCAGAAGTGGTAGTCTCACCTGTGCTCTCAGGTGTGCCAGAACTTTTGGGAGAACAGCTCTCTCCAGGTGGGTGGGATTTGGGTATGGAGAGTGGTGGCACAGAGCATTAAAGAGTATTTTGCAATAGTCAGCTTTTTCATGGGACTGTTTGTTCATTCTAAGTGCCAATTGCAAAGTAATGAGACATCTTATCCCATTTAAACTCAAGAGGACATTTGTTAAAATCCTTTGAGTTCTATAATATGTAAAGGGGTATTGTATTTTTCCAACTTGAAAGAGGTCTGTATTACTTCTGGAATAGAATTAAAGTGTGCAAGCTTAATACTACCAGGACCAAATGACCCAACAACAACAAAACTTTAGTGGATTAGTCAATGAATGTCTACATGGACATAAAAGAGTGAAGGAGGCTGGGCCTTTAGCATAAATAAAAAACGTTAAGTTGTGACCTTTTAGAGTAAACCAGTTAGGAGCAAATCTGTCAGAAAGGGCACATCTGGAATGTTGCTTTACAAAGTTTCAGAGAAAAAGGAGCCCTCTTGTCACTCCCAAGACAACAATGCTGGGGGGACATATTTTGAGGGAAGAAGAGGTATAATTATTGGTTATAATGTATTGGTCAGACTAACCACCTGTTAGATAAGATGAGACTAATACTCTGGAGTCTGCAATCCTGTTGCAGGACAGTCTACTAAGAACAATTTCAAAGATAAACTTGATTACGTTAGTGAACAATTGAAACATGGAAACAAGCAAACCAATTCCATCTCCCACAGAAGGGCTATGTGTGACCTGGAGAGCAAACACACTTTGTTCTTTCTTGATGCTCTCATTCAAACTTAGCCTGTCTCAACAGCTCCTGTGTGTGGTGTGGTAATGTGATGTGGTGTGTTGTGTTGTGGTGTAGTGTGGTGTGGTGTGGTGTTATGGTTTGGTATGGTGTGTAATGATGTGGTGTGGGCTTATTTTCAAAAGAGATAGACATTAACTTGATCCTCTGGCTTCAGTGGGAAAAAAGATGCATAACTAGATTATAATGTCTGTTGGGAAAAGATGTTTAACTTCTATAGGAATTTTAGGTTATCTCTGTCTGACACTAATTACTAGATATATGTGGGAGCACAGGTAAGGGACTGTGAGAAGTAAACTCAAGAGTATGCATTATAGATTTAAGAAAATTTCAATAAAAATTGTAAAAGAATTTCTCAACTATGAACTCAAGCTGAAAATACAATTTCAGTCTCCTCTTAGGCTGCCTTTATGATCAACTAGAAATATATAATGGCTTGTTGCTAGGGCATGAAATTAAGCTCTGTACATCTTAAAGCACAGTTGTCACGCACCTCTTCCCTCAACTCATAGGTCCAGGCTCCAACAACTTCATATCCTTCACAATGGAAAACTTTAATATTTTCTCAAATAGGTGGTAACAAGTTCTAAATCCTTTCTACAAAGGAATATGCCTTGTCACTTTATCACCATAATAGCACCACACTTATTTTCTCTTTTTACATATTCTTTTTAGAAAAAGAGACAATCATGAAGTCAATGATTTTATATAAACTTGTCTTGAATAACAAAAGAAAATTCAGAAATTGAATATATACTAAAAGATATGGTTAAAAATATGACCAAATGGTCTGAATTAAAAGATCCTGTTAGGGAGTCCTCTCTTCCCTGAATTAATTTGACTACCATTCAGATGAAATGAGCTATGTCTTTGCTTTCCATGAATAAATTTTATGATGATGTGGTTTTGCTTTGGACTCAGAAACTAGATGACATTGTGAGATGGGAAGAGCATGTCTGATAATCTCATGGTCCTTTTGGGTTGTGACCTTAATTATGCATTTGATACAATTTATTTTAAATACCAGTTTTGTATTGAAAAGTGTAAATGTTCATAAATGGCATTTACATATCCAAAACTAATATGTGCCTACTATTAGTGACACTACACTATTGTTTGTAATTTCATTACAGTTGACTATTCCCAGTATTTTATTATTTGTTTACATCTTTAATGTTCTTTTCTCTGTTCTATAGTTCTGACTTTCTCATCTAAATAATTTTCCTTTTGTCTAGGTAAGTTCTTTTTAGTGTTTTGTATTTTCTCTCCATTAATTTGTTAATGCATTTTGTTTTCATTTATAGCCTAGTTGAGTCTTGTTTTCATGTGTTTGAGATTTTAATTGTTTAGGGAGAAGTAATGTTAATGTAGATGGAGAGGGAGGATGGGAAAGAATACATTAATCTTATTTTTTCCCATTTGTCTCTTGTGTCCCTTTCTCTTCCAATGTAATCATTTATCTCAACACCCCTCCACCATACATTCCTTCTGTTTTGTGTGGGATTCACTGAGTAAATTCAAATTTCTTCATCTAGCTTCAGTGGGGAGTAAACATAATTGAACAAAGTTTACATAGATATGGCAAATGACACACATTCTCCAAGCATCATCTGGCAGTTCCCAGAGGGTTGTGGGGGTCTAATGGGGCTAATGTCCCTCACTATTTATGAAAAAATGTGAATGGGCCCAATCACCTGCAGTTTGTGTGCAGATACCAACCAGAATGTGATTGGTCATCTATCTAGCAATATTGAATGGTAGGCCATATATTGCCTAGAAAGTCATTATTACAGTTCACAGGACTTGCAGCTAGCTATTATTGTTGATGACTTGCTCTAATATCAGTGGATATGAGGTGAGGTAATAGAGCACATGACTTTGAACTTGGAAGGGGAAATATGTAGAGTGGAAAAGATAAAGAGGAACAAAGTTTAATGTACTTAGGATTATAGGAAAAACCCAGAGTAATTTTAATTTTGTTACTTTGTTGCTGAGGTTTACTGTGTATAAAATAATAAGCCATGGTGGCTATATTTATGCATTTATCTTCTCAGACTTTCTACATTCCCTTTTTCCTTGTATAGCATCTGAAAAGCAGTCTGAGAAACTTACTATTGTCATTTTCTAGAGACTTATATCCCTCCTACCCTATCTCTACTACAGAGATTGCCGTTGATATTCTGTCATGCAAATATGATATCCTTGTGCATATTTATTCTCTTCATTTCTTATATTAATTTTAATATTCTACTATAAATTTGACATTTGTTTCTATTCCGTGATATTTTTTGTGATGATATCTTCTGATATGTTCTCAGATAGTCTGATTCCTTTCTTGGCTGTCTGTAACATCTACAAAACTATCCATGCTTATAACAGCATACTTTCTCATTGTCTCATCCCCTTTTCTTTCTCTTTACAGTTCCTTTTTAAATACATTTTTGTGCCTAGTATATTTAATATATCTTATTCTTTATTTTATTTTTTACTATTTTAATTTTAAAATAACTTTTATTTTGCTTCTAATTCATGTGTAGTAGGTCTAGAGTGTATTTCCCTCTCCTACCCTATGCATATTACCTTTCACTCCTATGCATTCAATACCCTTCTATCCTCATCTATCATGGCTACTCCTACTTTTGCATGCTTCCTCCAACCATTTCCTGTCTTACCTATTTATAGTCATTGCTGACATTCAAAAATTATCTATCACCTCAGAGGGTTTAATTAAGCCAGTCATTTTTATTTTCAAATACATGTATGTAGGTTTCAAGGTAATTTTCCTATATTTTCCTTTTTGTTTCTAGGTTATATTTGTGTTACCATGGCCATGCTGTTTCTTTCTCTTGGAACTCTTTCACTGTATTCTCTCTTTTTGCTTAGAGATAGTATGTAGTGTCCTTCCGAAACTCTTTTGATTTAATTAGTTTGAAGTCTATTTTGTTAGATATTAAAATAGCGACTTTAGCTTGTGTTTTAGGTCCTTATTTGTGTAGAATACTTTTGAAACAATTTATTTGAGTTAATGTTTATATTTGATACGAGGTGTATTTCATGGACATAGTACATTGACAGATCTTATTTATGCTTACCTTCTGATATTAAGTTTCTTCTTATTAGGTAATTGATACTATGCATACTAAGTATCAATGCCAATGATTATAGATCATGTTATTTTTATGGTGTTAGTGGTGGTAGTAGTGGTGGTAATGGCAGTGTGTGTATATGTATGTGTGTGTGTGTGTCTGTGTGTGTGCTTGCGCACACACACGCGCGCGTGTGCTTGCTTGCCCTATGTGAGTTTTGTTAATATGAGAATGTTTATTTTCTACTTTTTCATGCTTATCATTTACCTCCTGTTGGAGTTTTCTTTCGAGTATATCTATGGTAGTGGTATATAGATAGGCATTTCTTAAATTTTACTACATCACAAAATACCTTATTTTCTTTATCTATGATGATTGAAAGCTTTTCTGGGTATAGAATCTGGACTGGAATCTGTGGTCTCTTGGAGCCTGCACCACAACTGTCTAAGTACTTATTTCTTTCATAACCTTCACTAAGAAGCCTGGTATAATTCTAATATGTCTGCCTTTTATGTGTTACATGGTTTTTTCCCTTGCTTTCAACAACTTTTATTCTTCTTCTTTTGTTCTTTATGTTTTATGTTTAATTATGATGTGATGAAAAGATTTATTTTCTTGTTCAAACTAGTTGGTGTTCTATGTTTCTTGTTTCTTTATAAGCATCACCTTTTTGAGGTTAGGAAAAATCTCTTAAGTGATTTAGTTGAAAATATTTTCTCAACCTTTGAGATGGGATTTTTCTTCTTCCTCTATTCCTATTATTCTTAGATTTGGTCTTTTTATAGTGTCACAGACTGCATGGATGTTTTTTGTCAGGAGTCTTTTATAGTTAAAATTTTTTTAGTCTATTTTATCAATTACTTTAAACATATTTTGAATGCTTGAGATTCTTTCTTTTATCTCTTACAGTCTCTTGGTAAAGCTTGTCTTTGTACTTCCTGCTGATAATTTAAGTTTTTCACTTCCAGTATTCCCACAGTTTGTGTGTTCTTGTTGCTTCTATTTCTATTTTCAGGTCTAGAACCATTTGGTTTGTTTGTTTCTTGACTTTCTTTGAGAAATGATTTCATTCCCTAGATCATTTGCTTGTGTGTGTAGAGGGTGTTGGAGTTATTTACATTTTTATTTTTTTCCTCTTTAAGGACCTCTATTATCCTTATATATTTGGGTTTAATTCTTCAGCCATGTTAGAATGTTCAGAAACTGCTGTGGTAGGACTGCTGGACTGAGTGGATTCATATTGCCTTGGCTGTTATTTATTGTGTTTTTGTGCGGGCATCTAGGCAGCTGGATTGGGAGTGATTATAATTAGTTGGTGATTTCTATTTGTCTTTGTTGGGCAGGTCTTTTGTTTCTTGGTTAATGTTTCTTCTCTGTATTTTCAGAGTGTATTAATTGTTTATTACCTTTTCCTGGCCTGTTCAGCTTGTGTATTCATGGGGAATGCACACTGATATTGAAGGATGAAGGAAGGAAAGATCAGTGGTGATGGTCCGTAGGATCCATGGGAGATGCACACAGAGGGAGAAGAGAGGCTGCACCTGATGTTGCAGCACTAGGTAAGACTCTGTGAATTAGGTCTTGGGGAGCGAAGTAAGTAGAGAAGGTCTACAGGCAGTCTACCTGATTCTCTGGTGTAGCCACCTGCACCTAAATACTAAAGGTTCAGGTTCCCAGGAAGGGATGCTGGGGATAGGAAACAGGGTGTCACGAGAAACATGGAGTTGAGAGACTTGATTTCTTGCTCAAGACTCAAACTTTATTTGGGGTCTGACAATTGAAGTTTTTGGGGCAAATCCCTTCCTCCCAAAGTTGAAAGTCTGCTCTGTGGGTGTTGGCTCCACTGTTCCACATTGCTCAGTGAGTAACCTGCTTTATTCGGGGAAACTATAGGTCTAGCAGATCAAAGAACTTCACCTTGATCCCAGCACTCTGCCCCAGGCTAGCATCAGATGTTAGCTAGCAGTGGCTCTTAGGAAGCTGCAGGTTCTTTGGAGAACAATGGGCCAGAATTTCAAAGTGTGAGAAGTAGTAACTAGCCCCTAGTTCCTGAAAAGCCCTGCTCAGAGGCTGGGAGGAGGGCTTATTTCCTGACAGGTGGCATGACACTACAATTAAGGCTCTCTACATTCTGCCAGGTGTAGTCTGTGGTTGATGAGGAGTTGTCCTCCCAAGCTGAACACTAGGCCATAGCTAAAAGGATGGCAGGGAGTGTAGGGAGTTGCTAAGTCAATAAAACACATGACACCTCATGGTGATAAGGATGTGGAACAAGGTCAAGACTCTTTGATTGCTGATGGTATAATATGCTTGTACAGCCACTGTGGAAATCAATATGGTGATTCCCCTGACAATTGGAAAATTATCTACCTCAAGACCTAGCTATATTACTTTTGGACATATACTCAAAGGAATCTTCATCCTACCATAAGGGTAATTGCTATGTTCATTGTGGGTTTATGAAACCCAGTAATTGGAAACAACCTATATGTCCCTTAATAGAAGAATTGATAAACAAGATGTGGTACCTTTACACAATGTAGTACAGGTCAGTTGTTAAAACAATCACATTTTGAGACAAGTGGATGGACATAAGAAAAAAAAAATCACACTGAATGGGGAAACCTAGACCCAGAAAAATAAACAGGGAATGTATTTACTACTCATAAGTGGATATTAGCCAAAGAACTCAAGAAGGTAGACCCCAGAAAACCAAATAACCCTATTAAAAATGGGGTACAGAGTTAAACAAAGAATTCTCACCTGAAGAACTTCGGATGGCAGAGAAACATCTTAAAAAATGCTCAACTTCATTAGTCATCAGGGAAATGCAAATCAAAACAACCCTGAGATTTCACCTTACACCAGTCAGAATGGCTAAGATTAAAAACTCAGGAGACAGCAGGTGTTGGAGAGGGTGTGGAGAAAGAGGAACACTCCTCCACTGCTGGTGGGGTTGCAAATTGGTACAACCACTCTGGAAACCAGTCTGGCAGTTCCTCAGAAAACTGGGCACCTCACTTCCAGAAGATCCTGCTATACCACTCCTGGGCATATACCCAGAGGATTCCCCAGCATGTAATAAGGAAATATGCTCCACTATTTTCATAACAGCCCTATTTATAATAGCCAGAAGCTGGAAAGAACCCAGGTATCCCTGAACAGAAGAATGGATGCAAAAATGTGGTATATATACACAATGGAGTACTATTCAGCCATTAGAAAAAATGAATTCATAAAATTCTTAGGCAAATGGATGGAACTGGAGAACATCATACTAAGTGAGGTAACCCTGTCTCAAAAGATCAATCATGGTATACACTCACTAATAAGTGGATATTAGCCTGGAAAACTGGAATACCCAAAACAATCCACACATCAAATGAGGTACAAGAACGGAGGAGTGGCTCCTGGTTCTGGAAAGACTCAGTGTAGCAGTATAAGGCAGAACCAGAACAGGGAAGTGGGAAGGGGTGGGTGGGAGAACAGGGGGAGGGAAAGGGGCTTATGTGACTTTTGGGGAGTGGGGGACCAGAAAAGGGGAAATCATTTGAAGTGTAAATAAAAATATGTTGAATAAAATTAAAAAAATAAATAAGTGGATATTAGCTGTTAAGTGTGTGATAATCAAGCTACAATCTAAAGATGCAGATATATTAGATTTATAAAACTGTTAGCCATGGAGGTCCTGAGGAAATCCCCAACATAACCAGGGTGTTACTAGGATAGAAGGTCAGTCTCTGAAAACTGACAACAGTTCTTCATTGCCAAGAACTACATCCACACAGCTTATTAAACATAGAGGGGCCTGAATGCAGTCTTTACCTTTATGTTCTATTTGCACTGGTGTGAGAAGGTGCTTTCCAGACTATAAAAAGACAAACTCGGAAACAAACAGGACCACAAAACCTATAACCTGACCTACCATCTGTCTTGCCTGCAAGATTTGCTGGGGGTAATGGTGGCACAGAACATGTGGGAGTTGTTGGTTTCTGTGCTCGCTCGAACGTCCTGTCTGCTCGCTCTGTTGCGGCTGCCGCTGCTTGCGTGCCCACATGTGCGCACCACAGGCACTGCGCCGTGGACGCGGTGGAACCATGAGCCACAATGAGACACTCTAGACCAGATAGCTCCATGTGGGGCTTTATTTAAGATAAAGAAGGGGTAGCGGGCGGGAAGGAAGGGGAGAAGAGAAAGAGAGAGAGGTAGAGAGAGAGGTAGAGAGAGAGAGAGAGAGAGAGAGAGAGAGAGAGAACAGAGAGAGTGGAGGCCGGCCATGACCACGTGGAGGGGGGGAAGAGCCCCAGGGGCAGAGAGGTGAGAGAGTGTGGCAGAGCAGAGAGCAAAAGGAGAGAGGAGGAGCAAGTAGCCCCTCTTATAGTGGGCCAGATCTCTGGGGCAGGGCATACCTGGCTATTGCCAGGTAGGTGTGGGGTGGAGCTTAGACAAAACCCCAACAGAAGTGGCCAAACAAGGACTCTTTTCACTTGAGATCCATGCCAGGATAAGGATCCCATGCCTGACAAATGCTGCTTGGAAGAACAGAAACCAGAGACTGCATAGATGAGAAACCTATGGTAGAATCAATCATTGCTAGCCCATAAAAATAAATAATATAAATGTAATGATTCCTAATGATATTCTTTTATACTCATAGATCAATGTCTTGATTATCCTCATAGTTCAATGACTTTTCCACTGCTCATCAGAGAGGTTTACTCCAGAAGTATATTTGAGTGGGTGAAGAGACCTATGGCCAGACATAAGTCAGAGAAAGAATCTAAATTGGAAGTCTCCATCAAGTTCCTCCTAGTAGAGATCACTGAACCCCATGAAAGAGGAGAAGGAAAACAGTAGGAGTAAAAGAGGATGATACATACCAGGAGATCATGAGTCACTGAATCATCTCATTTGGGCACATACTGACTTAAGTGGCAATCACAAGTTCTGGGATTGAATAAAAAATGAAAAATAATGGTGGACACAATTTGTGCTCCAGCATGTATCAAAGTACTACTATGAATAATATTCATCAATATAATTAATATGTAACAACAATTGAAATTAAAAAAACAATCAATGTAATGAGGAAGTTGATATCATCTAAATAAGCAAATGCAGCTGACATTGGAACCTTGTTTAAAATGGACAAATAAGTAAAAGCTAAAAGAATGTATGTGCTAACAGTCATAAAACTGAATCTGGAATATTCTTTGCTCACTGTTGATAATACTCCAGTTCACTCAGATAGATTTAGCTGTAATAATTTTATATCTTCTATATCTTCCCTATATAAAAAGTGAACATGTGATTTCCTCCCTAAGTAAATTTATTTAAAATGAGAATACAAAGAATGGAATGCTAAGTTCCTCTGTGACAAAAATTAAATGTGTAAAACATTTTAAATATCAATAAGATAGTAGTTATTTGTTCCATTGTCATGTTTAACATGCAACAGAAGAACACTGGAGGACATAATAGAAGTCTACAGCAACTCAAGGGTATGATTAAGATGGGAGCTGAGAGGAGGAGGGGAATAGGGGAGTAAGATCATGTGGGGGAGAGGAGACATGAGAGAAGCACAGACTGCAAAGAGAATGAATGGAGAAAAATGGCAATGGGAATAGGGTGGGAGGTTGGGGGAACCCTTTAGAAAGTACCAGAAGCCAGACTCTAAGGACTCATTAGGCATAGCCTTAGCCAAAATGCCTGACACTGGGAAGAAGTAACACAAATCGTCCACCTACAGTACCTAAACGGGGCACCAAGCAGAGTCACAGGATTTCTAAGCCGCAATCAAATTTCTGACCCAGAACTATTCCTGTCTAAAATAACTGCTGTGACAAAAATGAAGAAGAGACTGAAGGAAAGGTGGTCCAATGACAGGCCCAATTTGGCATCAGTCTCAGGGGAGGGCATCAAGGCATGACACTATTACTAATGCTAATAAATACATTTACAGATGGGAGCCTAGAACGACTGTCCCCTGAGAGGCCTTACCAGCAGCTGACTGAGACAGAGCAGATACTAAACCCCAACCACTGAACTGAAGTTTGGGAACCCTATGGTTCTATTATGGGAAGGATTGAAGAAGCTGAAGGCAAAAGCAACCCCATAGGAAGACCAGCAGTCTCAACTCACAGAGAAAGGTCCATGAGACTGAGCCAACAACCAAGAGCATACACAGGCGAGTCCAAGGCCCCTGGCACAAATACAGCAGAGGTCTGCCTGGTCAGGCCTTCGTGGAAGATGTGCTTAATCCCTTTGACACTTGAGGCACCAGGGAAGGGAGAGGTCTTGGGGAGGGAATGAAGGAGGAATGGGATGAGGAACTGTGGAAGGGAGCACTGCAAGGGGGGCAATGATCAAAATGCAAATAAATAAAATAATAAAAATTGAAGAAAAAAAAGGAATGTTCTCAGAGTACATTAAAATTGACTTAAAGTTATTAATGAAATGCATCTGAAAAATATAGATATATTTGCTAGCAAATTTCTGAAATTTTACCTGTGATTCAAAAAAGTATTCACAAAGAAAATTAGAAAACATTTGAACCAAATAAACAAGAAAATAAAAGTTATCCAATTCCTACAACAATGAAATTGGTATTTTGGGGGAAATACCTAACATATTATAATTAAAAATAAAATCTCAAATCAACAAAGAATTAACACATGAAAAAATGACAGCACACATAAAAGTCACAACGAATTAAATAAAGAAAACATTAATAAATACCATACCATGAATTAAATTAAGAAGACCTTAAAAATATACAATAAACAAGCAAATAATTGCAAGTCCAGGTAAAGTGTTTGACAAGAGACTAGAGGCAAAATATAATTTTGTATTTTTTTCAATTCACTTTACATTCAGATATCACTCTCTCCTTCCTGTCTCCTCTCCCTCAGTCCCTCCATCCACCCTCTTTCTGCTTCTCCTCTGAAAGAGTATAGCCCATACCCTGGCTCATCAAGTCTCTGTAGGGCTAAGCACTGAGGCCAGACAAGATAGCTGAGTTAGAGGAACAGATTTTACCAACAGGCAACAGCTTTAGTGGAATATTCTTCCACTTCTTCCATTATTTGGGACTCACATGAAGACAAAGCTGCAATTATGCTGCATATGTGTTGTGGGATCTCTAGCTATAGACCTTGTATGCACCTTGGTGGTTGATATTGTTGGTCATCCTGTGGAGTTCCTATCACCTTTGACACCCTCAATTCTTCCCCTGACTCCATCTCCAAGCTGCATCCTATGTTTGGCTGCAGGTCTCTGCTTCTGTCTGAGTCAACTGCTAGATGAAGAAGCCTCTCAGAGGAAAAACACACTAGGCTTCCGTCTGCAAACATAAAAGGGTATCATTAATAGTGTCAAAGATTGGTGTTTGTCCAAGTAATGACTCTCTAGTTGGGTTGGTTATTTCTTGGCTATTCCTTCTATCTCTGCTCCTTCCAGTCTCCCATTATTTCTTATAGGCAGGATAAGTTTTAGTTTGAAAGCTTTGTGGGTGACTTGATATCCCAATCACTCCACCAGAGTTGTCTGACTACAGGAGGTAGTCCCTCGTCAGGTTCCAGACTCATCATTACTGTGAGTCTAGGCTAAGGTCATCTCAATTGATTCATAGTGATCTCAGGTCTCTGGCATGTATGTGAGATTCTCCCACCCCTGCCATCTGTATATTCCATTCATTCCCACAGCCATCTGGCCATTGATCTTGTTTCTCCCTACACCTGATCCTGAGTTCCACATTCCCATTCCCATCCCCATCTCTCCCAACCATTTCCTTCTCTCCATCTGTCTTCTACAACTATTTTTATTCCCACTTCTAAATGAGAGTCAAGCATCCTTGCTTGGGTCTTCTTGTTTTACTTATTTGGGTCTGTAGAATGTAGCATGAGTATCCTATATTTTATGTTACATATCTACTTATAAGTGAGGCCATACCAGGCTAGTCCTTTAGAGTCTGGCTTAAATATGATATTCTTAAGTTACAAGCATTTGTCTTCAAAATTCATGTTATCTTTGTTTCGAGTAGCTGAATAATATTTCATTTGGTAGACAGAACACATTTTCTTCATCCATTATTTAGTTGAGAGATATCTAGGCCATTTCCAGTTTCAATATATTGAGAATATAGCTTCTATGAACATAGTTGAGCAAGTGTCCCTGTGTTATAGTGGATGATATTTTGGGTATAGATACAGGAATGATAAAGCTTTGTATTGAGTTTGCCAAATTGATTTCCAAAGTGGTTGTACCAGCAATGGAGGAGTCTTTCCAGAGGGGAGATTTTTAGCCATGCCAATTAGTATAGTATGAGAAGTCTAATCTTTCTAATATATAGAATTTTATACAAACAACAATACAAAATTAAGAATTATTGAAAATAAATTAAGGAACTTTTGTAAAAGAGTTTATATTACTCAAATATTTTTTTAAAAAAATAATTCAGTAGGTAAGGTTTGAATTAGTTTTCTACTGAGTGAAGTCAGCTAGCTCAGTCATGACTCCACTGGATTTCAGCGGGACATTTGTGTAGAGGGAGCTGTTACCACATGAATAAGGTAAAGAAGAGGCCTACACTTACAGCTCTTCTTCAAAGCATACCTACTTGACTCAGCATTATGGCATTCACAGTTTCTAAACAATCAGAAACATTTGACAGTTGCTGAACTTAATGAATAAATATGTTTGGGATTTCGGATAGCTCGAGCTCATTTTTGAATAAGAAGCTTGATTGATGCTTTCTACTATCATGAGAAAATCTGTATTATTTTTCACTAAAGTGACATTATAATCACTTTTTGCTTTACCTTCCCACAATCTGAGTGTAGTCATTTGACCCATAGTCGATCTTGATCTAGCTATTCCTATGGCATTTGTGGATAAAATAGGACTTCATTGGCTATGCTACTAACCAAAATAGAATATTTCCAATATCAAGAAATGTCTCAATGAAGATTTATTGTACTTTAAAACTAGTTAATTGTCTGCACTGAATCATATATATATATATATATATATATATATATATATGATTCAGAATACATATGATGATTCTGAATCATATATATAAAACAACCAGATCCGTGTTTTTTCTATAACCTGTAATCACTGACTTCTACCTGCATACAAGTTCTCAAAACAAGTATTCAGATAGTTATATATGAATAAAGACCTAGGCCACATGCTTGGCCTTTTTCCCTGACTAGGTAATAATTTAATTAATCCCTTGATTCTATTCTAGAAGTACAATAGGAATGGCTGCCTTTCTCAACTTCATGTGTCTATCTCCACAGAGTTCAGGTTGAATTTCCTGATATGACTGACTATATCCCAGAATTCCTTTCTCCCTATCAGAACCCCTGCCTCCACTATTTCCTGGCACAGCATATTAGCCAATCAGCATTTTAATTGAGAGGTGATGCTTGCATAGATTATACAACAGATATTCTCTAAATTTCTCCCTTTTAGTTCATCCAATAAAAGGTGCATTTTCCTTCAATATTAAAATATAAATTATCATTATTATTATTATTATTATGAAATTGATTACATTTGCAATGTCTAATTCATATGTATTTGACAACCTTGGAGAAAGTATTCTACTATTTTTATCTTGGAGAGTATAGATTTCTGTTCCTAAATTAGTTTCAGTCATAACTTGCAATACCAATATAAAAGCAGTTTATTAGACCTGAAAATGTATTTTTTTAATCCTAAAAAACTTAAGCTTAATTGCTAGACTGTAACTATATAGTCTTCAACCTCACTAGAGATTTGAGAAGGAATAAATATTATCTGAGTTTGCAGGAATTTCAGAGCAAGCAGCTTCCAAAATTATAGAAATGACAGAGGAGCTGTATGACTGACTGTCCTTCTTGTTCCCCGAGTTTCTTATAATTTAATCAACCCATTTATTTAATATTATAAGTTCCACATAGCTGGTTACCTCTTCTTAGTTTTATGCTTCTGTTTTCTCAGAGTCCAGGGTGAATTTCTCCCTTGCCTTACTCTGTCTCAGAGTTTCCCTTCCCTATCAGAATGTGTATCTTCTATTTCCTCCCTTAGCTCATTGATCAGTCAGCTTTTTATTGAAAGGTGATAATGTTTCCTTATAGTTCACAAGAAATTATATCTATAATACCCATATAAAGTTTCTGCATTTACTCTGTATTTAAAAATAGATAGTTAAAAAATAGTGAACAAGAAACTCCATCACAGACCAATCTTCTTTCATTATTCCATTAGTTTAATTTTCAAATGTGTTACAATTTAATTTGACTTTCATGCATCACAGGCTAAATTCTTTACTTTCAATATCTCACTAGTTATGCTAAACATTACTATTTTAGGAAGTGCAGAATACCCAAGTAAAATGATACTTCGATTCACCTGAAACTTTCATTGAAGTCAAACCTGTGGAGTCAGTCCTCATTCACCTGAAACTTTCATTGAAGTCAAACCTGTGGAGTCAGTTCTCCTCTACACTGAGGAGTTAACATGATGGTTCAGTAGATAAAAGTACTTGGTCTTCATGCCAAGCCTGAAGACCATAGCTTAATCCTTACATGATGGAAGGAAGACCTGACCCCTACAAGTTGTCCTCTGATCTCTACAGAAATGACAACATATACTCTCCAACATATACACATAATAAAAAACCCAAATGAGTCTATATTTGTGGCAGGATAAACAATATCTCTACTACTTACAAGCTCTTGTTTCTTTCATATGTGTTGAGCTTGAGAGTAAATGAGAGAAGGAGAGTGGAGGGGAAAGGAGAGGAGCAAAGGGAGAAGATCTAATTCTATAATTTTGTTTGATTTCAAAAATGTACAGCAATACATCATTAGACTTTCACATGACTTAGAACATGCAGCAATATGCATTTCAGAGTGAATCAGCACCATTGATTGACATTCAGTCATTCATGAGATCACTCATTTAACAGCCTTTGTCAACAATGAAACACAATATGCTATACTATGAAATTTTTAAAAATTATTTCTTGTTGACAGAGGCCATAATATCTAGTAGAAAAAATATGAAATTAGTGATTTCCAATTTAAGTGACAATCATATTACTTTGGAGGCAAAGAAAGTGCTCCAAGCTAATCCTTTAAATGTAATAGTGCTGTATTTTCAATAAGTGGTATGAATCCTGAAAGATGAAAGATTTCATACATAAAAAAGAAGACTTCTAATCAGAGACCAAGAGATATATCAATGGGCAATCCTAGGACAAATTAGCAAAGCAGGAGCAAAAGTTAAGGCCTAGGTGTAAAATGGGGTGATAAATTTGAGACATCTTCATTTCTAATATGATACAACACATTGTATACCCATATATATGTGTGTGTGTGTGCATATATATATATGTATATATACATATATATTATAAATGTCTGACACTATATTAGTTATGTTTTTCTCTCTTGATAATTTGAAATCATCCTCTTACATTCAACAGTTAAAGTGTTCTAAGTCTTTCACTAAAAATTGAAACCATTACAAGCAGCAGAATCATTTCCAGTATCAAATTTCCAACCATACTGCTTATGCTTTGAACAGTATTTGTGTTCCAGTCATCCAAGAAGCAATCCTTACATGGAATTAGATGGGAGTAAGTACATAGGATAATGTTTGAGGTTGATAAATGGGAGAGTAAAAATAGTCTAGTCACTTCTATGTAGGTAGGGAAGTTGTAATAGAATGGCAGAAAGAAGGAAGTTTATGTACTAATATCACAGTTCAGCTCAAAGATTTTTCACTGTGGGAAAAGAACCCTTGAGTTGTATCCATCAGAGAAGGTCTGAGCTTCAGAAACAGGTTACATCAGTACACTTATACTCTATGATTGCTTAGAAGCAGCTGGAAGAAATGTGTCCTTGATAGAACACAGTGGTATATCAGGAATGTAGCTGTTGGAGTTGTCAACCAATGATGATTTTTAGCAGGTATCTACACAGTGAAGTTTTGTATTTGACATAGAGTTTTGGGTAATTAAGTTTTATAAGATTGGTTACAGATATACAACTGTATATCTGTATACAGTTGATATACAACTGTATATCTGCTCAATAAAGATAAAAGCATTTCTATCTTTTGGGGACTAGAACATAGATCAGTGAGTTATTGTCCATAAAATTTTAATACAGTGATACCATATTGGAGCTCTGAAGGCATTCTATACTTTAAAATTCTGTATGCCTTTTATCAACAAGGGAGTTACATTATTCATTATGTGTTAAATAATTTTAAGAACAGACCAACAATTAGGTGTTTTCACTGGTTTGGAACCTGACAGAAAGTGGGCATGATTCTCTAAATAGATGGAGCAGTAATATTTTACATATATTTAATTTTCTGAATGTGTATGTGTTCCTACGCGTGTAAGTCAGAAAAGTGCACCTAATCTCCTAGTACTGGAATTACAGGCCTTAGTAGCAAGTGGTTACTATGAACCAGACTTGGGCCTTCTGCAAGAATAACAAAGTCTTTTATCCTATGACCCATATCTCCAGCCTTGACATTGTTAAAATTTAACTAGGAAGAGTCAAACATTGTGGCACAAATGCCTTAATTGATAAAGTAGAGCCAATTGTTTATGTTAGTCAAAAGGACAATCTGTGGCATTTTACATTATGTTTACTTTGGGCCATGGTCAGGTCTACTAAAACATTTGATTGTTTTTCAAACATCAAAACCAGAGACTGCCTTATCTGATGTTGATGCTGTGTGATTGTTCTTCTGCCATCTTGAACACTATGGCCAGCTATGCTGGCAGTGCAGACATTTTGTTAAATGTTCCAGCAGCCATAGTGTTTACCTGAGTAACTATAATTGAAAACTATAATTGAAATGGGATAGCAAGCAACATATACAGAAATAATTTTATTCAACAGGAAATCTAGTATTTTTAAATACTCTTGATTTTATAAATTCCAGCACCATTTATAGATTATGCTAGATATATTTTCAGGTCAATATCAGGATAAATTCCTACACTGTGGAGCAATATGCTTTCTCTTGATAAATAACTAAAATTATATTTGCTAGTGGAAGAAACATCTCAGATTAAACATCAAACCAATTGATTTTACTTTGGTCCACCTGATACTGACTATTTAAACTGTTTTGAAAGAAACAGAAGAAAGAAAGAAAGAAAGAAAGAAAGAAAGAAAGAAAGAAAGAAACAAACAAACAAACAAACAAACAAACAAAGATTCAAAGAAAGAAAGAAACAAAGAAAGATTCAAAGAAAGAAACAAAGAAAGAAACAAAGAGAGAAACAAAGAAAGAAACAATAAGAGAAAAAGAGGAGGAAGGAAGTGGTAGGAAGAAGTCAAGGAGGAGGAGAATTTAAATGTTTTCTTTTTTCTTTTTTAAGTACATTTCCTTATTTAGTTCCAACATTAACTTCTGCCTCCATGGAATGTTAATGTCTGTTTTAGATTCCAATTCCTATTTACCTCTTAAGTATATTACTGAAGATTTTCATTCATAGGTGGTCTATAAAAGAATGAAAGGTAAATAGAGCTGTTGATCAGTCTTTATTTTTATAACCAGTTGGCAGCCAATTCAAACTGCAATCTGTGTCCATTATGCTGTTCTTCAGAATCCATTCACAGTCTTCAAAGTGTCACAACAAATCACACTACATTTCCAGCTGCCAGAAAAGAGAAACTTCACACTGGCTCCATTTCCTCAGCCCTGGGCTTTGTGAAAACAACATTTTAATCACCTTTTGAGAGATGTTTTGATATTTTCCAATTCAAATCAAAAGTATATCCAAAAATATAAACAGGAGCTCAGTAATGTGAATGGTTCCTTTATCAAAATGTATTATCCCATCCCATGGAGTTTCTCTTTTTATAACTAGAAACTAGAAAAAGTGACTGAAAAGCATTTTATTGTTTTCAGTGGCATTTCTTCATCTCCTGTTCCTCTCTTGGCACAACTCTGACATTTATGTTTATCTCATCCTTAATAGGCAAAGCAAAAGGCAAGTTATAAGTAACAGATGAGCGGAGAATGACTATGCATGAGTCTAAGACTACATAAATAGTTCAGTTGGAAAAATGAACTTCTTAGGTAACTATGAAGATGACTGTTCGATACCAAGTGTCTATCTTAAAAGAACTAGAATTGAGTGAAAATTAATAAACAGTACTTAAAGCATAGAACACAATGAATGTTGCTCTTAGAAGAAGGTCCATGATATTAAGAACTTCTGTTTAATAAAAAGAAATATTTCATATTAACATTGTAATGGGTCACTGAAAGTCTTTGAAACAAATAAAAGTAACACTACAAAAATAGATGTCAAGAAATAATAAAACTCAGGAATGAAATCATTAAAATAGAACAAATAATAACAAAAATACAAAGAATCAATTAAATGAAGAGTTTGTTCTTTGAAAGAATCAATGAGATTAATAAACCTTTAGATAAATTAATGAAAGGATGGAGAGGAATATATAGAAATTAATAAAATAACAGATGAGAAAGGAGACAATACAACAGACACTAAGGAAATCCACAGATATAAGAGGAAATATTTTAAAAGACTTTATTCCACCAAACTGGGGGAAGAAAACCTAAAATTATGGATACATTTCTTGATTTATACGACTTACCAAAGACAAATACACATTAGGTAAGTAAATTTAACATGCAATCACTAGTTAGAGCAAAGCAGTCATTAAGAGTATCACAAACAAACAAACAAACAAACAAACAAAAAATCCAGGACAACAGGGATTCAGTTCAGTATGCTACCAGGCTTTCATAGAAGAATTAACACAGACACTCCTCAAATTATTCTCCAAAAGAAAACTAAAGAAAGATTATTATAAATGAAACATCAAAAGAAACTAAAGAAACATTGTAAATAAAACATCAAAAGAAGGAAATTGATGAAAACATGCTAGATGAAAAGACCTCTCATACTCCTGGGTCATTAGGATTAATATATTAAAAAAATTTAAAAAAGGATTAATATAGTGAAATTGTGCTTCCAAAAGCAATTTGTACCTTCAGCTAGATCCCCATGAAAATTCTACCTAAATGCTTCATAAAAAATGAAAGAACCATTTTTTTATCTTTTTTTTAATTCGATATATTTTTTATTTACATTTCAAATGATTAACTTCACATGTTAACACAAAAACACACATACACAGACAAACACAGACACACAGACACACACACACAGACACACGCACGCACACACACACACACACACACACACACTCACACACACTCACAGACCTGAATAATAAAATGAATGCTAAAAGAACTGCTGGAGAATCACCATCTCCAATACCAGGTTAGGTACAGCGCAATATTAACAAAAATAGTACTGACGTTAAAAAAAAATAGGTACATCGATAAGATCTGGGGCAAAAAGCACACCTAGGTGAATATGACTTTTGATAAAGGAACCAAAATTCTCACTGAAAGAAAGAAATCTTCAGTAACTGCTACTATATGGCTACAGGTAGAAGAATGCAAATAAATATAAATATTACTTTGCACAAAAATGTAATACTAAATGGATCAAGGACTTCATCTTAAGTTCAGGTATGAAATAAAATGCATTGTCTCACAGCACCTAGATGGCAGCTCACAACTCCAGGTGACCCCAGAGCCTGTGTAGTTAATGCCCTCTTGAGGCCTCTGTGAACTATAGCTTGTAGAAACACATGCATGTAAAAATACTCATTAAAAACTGCAAGAATTTCCAGTTGTGTTGAGCATAGGATTTTGTAGTAGGATCTGATTTTTTTTTTAATTTCCTCAGTTTCTGTTGTTATATGTTCCTTTTCATTTCTGATGGAATACCCAAAACCTAATCCACACATCAAATGAGGTACAAGAAGAACGGAGGAGTGGCCCCTAGTTCTGGAAAGACTCAGTGTAGCAGTATAAGACAAAACCAGAACAGGGAAGTGGGAAGGGATGGGTGGGGAACAGAGGGAGGGAAGGGGGCCTATGTGACTTTTCGAGAGTGGGCCACCAGAAAAAGGGAAATCATTTGAAATGTAAATAAAAAATATATCAAATAAAATTTTAAAAAAAGATATTGTTCATTTGGATTCTGTCTCTGTATCCTCAGGTTAGTGTGGCAAAGGGTTTATCTATCTTGTTGATTTTCTCAAAGAACTAGCTTCTGGATTTATTGATTCTTTGTATGGTTCTCTTTGTTTCTACTTGGTAAATTTTAGCCCTGAGTTTTATGATTTCCTGCCTTCTACTCCTCTTGGGTGTATTAGCTTCTTTCTGTTCTAGAGCTTTCAGGTGTGCGATTAAGCTCCTAGTTTGTGCTCTCTCCAATTTCTTTTTGGAGGCACCCAGATCTATGAGTTTTCCTCTTAGCACTGCTCTCACTGTGTCTCACAAGTTTTGACATGTTGTGCCTTCATTTTCATTAAATTCTTAAAAGTCTTTGATTTCTCTCCTTATTTCTTCCTTGACCAAGGCATCATTGAGTAGAGCATTGTTCAGCTTCCATGCATATGTGGGATTTCTGTTGTTTTGTTACTATTGAAGACCACTCTTACTCCATAGTAATATGATTAAAGGCATGGGATTAGTTCACTCTTCTTATATCTGGGGAGGCCTGTTTTGTGACCAATTATGTTGTCGATTTTGGAGAAGGTAGCATGAGGTTGTGAAAAGAAGGTTTATTCTTTTGATTTAGGTTAAAATATTATGTATATAATATATATATATATATATATATATATATATATATATATATATATATATATATATATACTCCATTTGACCCAAAACTTCAACTAGTTTCACTGTGTCTCCATGATTAGTCCACAAGTAGGCCATCTAAACAGTCCCATAACCCCTAAATAAATAGAAGCAGTCATTGAAAGTCTCCCAGACCCCCCCAAAAAGCACAGGACCAGATGGTTTCAGGGCAGAATTCTATCAGACCTTCAAAGAATGCCTAGTACCAATACTTTTCAAAATAGAAACACAAGGACCACTACCCAACTCATTCTATGGAGCCACAATTACATTGATAGCAAAACCACACAAAGATCCTTCAAAGAAAGAGAACTTCAGACCAATTTCCCTTATGAATATCAGTGCAAAAATACTCAATAAAATTCTTGCCAACCAAATCCAAGAACACATCAGAATGCTCATTCATCAGAATGAAGTAGGCTTCATCTCAGGAATACAAGGATCGCTCAATATATGACAATCTATCAATGTAATCCACTACATAAACAAACTCAAAGAAAAAAAAAACATGCTCAAATCATTAGATATTGAATAAGCATTTGACAAAATTCACCATCCTTTTATGCTAAAGTCTTCGAAAGATCAGGAATTCAAGGCCCATGCCTAAACATAGTAAAAGCAATATACATGAAACCTGTAGCCAACATCAAACTAAATGGAGAGAAAATTGAAGCAATCCCACTAAAATCAGGGACTAGACAAGGCTGTGCTCTCTCTCCATATTTATTCAAAATAGTACTTGAAGTTCTAGCTAGAACAATTAGACAAAATTAAGGAGGTCAAAGGGATACAAGTTGGAAAGGAAGAAGTTGAACTATCACTATTTGCAGATGATATAATAGTCTACTTAATCGACCCAAAAAACTGCACCAGAGAACTCCTATAGCTGATAATATCTTCAGCAAAATGGCCAGATATAAAATTAACTCAAACAAATCAGAAGCAGTTCTATACTCAAAGGATAAACAGTCTGAGAAAGAAATTAGGGAAACAACACCCTTAAAAAAAGTCACAAACAATATAAAGTTTCTTGGTGTGACTCTAACCAAACAAGTGAAAGATCGGTATGACAATATCTTCACTTCTCTGAACCAAGAAATCAAAGAAGACCTCAGAAGATGGAAAAAACTCCCATGCTCTTGGATTCACAGGATTAATATAATAAAAATGGCCATCTTTCCAAATGCAATCTACAGATTCAATGCAATCCCCATTAAAATTCCAACTCAATTCTTCATAGAGTTAGAAAGAGCAATTCTCAAATTCATCTGGAATAACAAAATTCCCAGGATAGTGAAAACTATTCTCAATAGTAAAAGAACTTTTGGGGGAATCAGTATTCCAGATCTCAAGCAGTGCTACAGAGCAATAGTGTTAAAAATTGCATGGTATTGGTACAGTGACAGGCAAGTAGATCAATGGAATAGAATTGAAGACCCAGAAATGAAACCACATACCTATGGTCACTTGATCTTTGACAAAAGAGTTAAAACAAAAAAGTGGAAAAAAAGGATTCCCTTTTCAACAAATGGTGCTGGCTCAACTGTCAGCTAGCATGCAGAAGAATGTAAATTTATCCATTCTTATCTCCTTGTACAAAGCTCAAGTCCAAATGGATCAAGGACCTCCACATAAAACCAGACACACAGAAACTAATAGAAAAGAAACTAGGGAAGAGCTTTGAACATATTGGCATAGGAAAAAATTTCCTGAACAGAACACCAATAGCTTATTCTCTAAGATCAAAAATTGACAAATGGGACCTCATAAAATTACAAATTTTTGGTAAGACTAAGGATACTGTCAATAGGATAAAATGGCACCCAACAAATTGGGAAAAGATCTTTACCAACACTTCATCTGACAGGGGGCGAATATCCAATATATACAAAGACCTCAGGAAATTAGACTCCAGAGAACCAAATAACCCTATAAAAATGGGGTACAGAGCTAAACAAAGAATTTTCACCTGAGGAATATTGAATGGCTGTGAAGCACCTAAACAAATGTTCAACATCCTTAGTCACCAGTGAAATGCAAATCAAAACAACCCTGAGATTTCACCTCATACCAGTCAGAATGGCTAAGATCAAAATCTCTGGAGACAGCAGGTGCTGGCAAGGATGTGGAGAAACATCAACACTCATCCACTGCTGGTGGAGTTGCAAGCTGGTACAACCACTCTGGAAATCAGTTTGGTGGTTCCTCAGAAAACTGGGCATAATACTACTGGAGGACCCAATTATACCACTCCTGGGCATATACCCAGAGGATTTTCCAGCATTTAATAAGGACACATGCTTCACTATGTTCATAGCAGCCCTATTTATAATAACCAGAAGGTGGAAAGAATCCAGATGTCTCTCAACCATGGAATAGATACAGAAAATGTGGTATATGTACATAATGGAGTACAATTCAGCTTTTAAAAGCAATGAATTCATGAAAGTCTTATACAAATGGATGAAACTGGAAAATATCATCCTGAGTGAGGTAATCCAGTCACAAAATTCACACTTGTTATGCACTCACTGATAAGTGGATATTAGCCCAGAAGCTTAGGATACCCAAGACACATTTCACAGATCAAATGATGCCCAATAAGGAGGAAGAATGAAGTATGGATATTCTGGTCCTTTGTAGAAGGGGAAATAAAATTCCCAAAGAAGGAGATACAGAGACAAAGATGGAGCAAAGTCTGAGGGAAAGACCATATAGAGACTACCCCATCCATGGATTCATCCCATATGCAGTTACAAAACCTAGACTCTATTATGGATGCCCACAAGTGCTTGCTGGGCATCCAGAGCCAGAGATAGTTGTCACTTGGGAGGCTCTGCTAATGCATGAGAAATACACAGGGGGACACTTTCAGCCAGCCATTGAACTGAGCACAGCATCCCCAGTAGAGCACCCATATAAAGGACCCAAGGAGTTGAAGGGGTTTGCAGTACCATAGGAGGAACAACAATATGAGCCATCTAGTACTACCAGAGCTACCAGGGAAAAAAAATCATCAAGCAAAGAGTACACATGGAGTTATTCATGGCTCCAGACACACAGGGAGCAGAGGATGGCCTTGCTAGACACCAAAGAACGAGAGACCCTTGGTCCTGGAAAGACTTGATGCTGTAGTGTAGAGGAATACCAGGAAAGGGAAGCAGGAGAGGGTTGATTGGGGGAGGGGAGATGGCCTATGGGATTTTGGGGGGAGGGGGATCCAGGAAAGGGGACAACATTTGAAATGTAAACAAAGAATATATCTGATAAAGAAAGGTGAGGAGACAAACAAACAAACAAAACTTCAAGAATGTAGTTGGCATTTGTACAATAAAGAATACATACCCTAGTCTTACCAATTGTAGCAAACAGCAGAAAAAAGATTTTTGGCAAATAATCATTATAGAATTTTTCAGGAAACGTTTGTGTTTATTTTACAAATATTTTTTGTAGAATCTGTTTTAGTTTATAAAATTTGTTGAATATAAATTTACTAAGTGCACTTAATGAAATACGTGTGTCTGTGTTTGTGGGTATGGGTATAGAAATCTGCATTATATGTTGCTACATGCTTAACATATTTTTCTTATTGTTTCAACTTCTGATCATGGTGAGGTTTAATGTGCTTAGAAAAAAATGAAATCTATTAGTAAGGAAGATCAATAAATGAGTAACCTTAAGTTGTTTACACAACAAAGAGTCTGGCCCTAATCATGGTATGGCCCATAATAACAGTGACTTAAACTCACATGTGTCCTTATCACAAGAAGTATAGACTCTTCCCACTTGCATTCCTATGCATAGAACACAGGATAAGAGCTGTTTCTGCTAAATACTGATCTCTGAATAATAATTGGGTAAGAACCCAGTGGATCCTACATCTCTGAACTATGGGCTCAGAAACAGACATAATATTGGTTATTTGACTTAACACATCTATCAGTTCTTAAAGAACTAGATGGATGTTATGTCTAAGATAAAATTGGAGGCACATGACATTGATGAAGGCAGGCAATACTATGTCTATTCTATATAACATTAGACTTTGTACAGAAGACAATTGACAGGAAGTGTCAAGTAAAAGGGGATAAGGTCCAAAAAGGACACAAGGTAATTCAACTCCGAAGAATGGAGTTAGCATCCTGTCTTAGTTACTGTTCTGTTTTTGTGCTGAAACAGCATGACAAAGGCAACTAATAAAGGCAACATTTAATTAGCAGCCTTCTTATAATTTCAGAACATTAATCCAGGATCATCATGACAAGGTTCTGGATCCAGTAGATATGCATGGTACTGGAAATATAACTGAGAGCTTTCATGCTGATCTGCAGGCAAGGGGTAGAGAGAATATGTTAGAGTTGAAACCTCAAAACCAACTACTGTAGCACAAAGGTCACACCTCCTTCAACAAAGGTGGTTCCTTCATTAACAGCCCATCAAATGGGAACAGACTTTCAAATATCTAAGAATATAGGGCCCATTTGTATTCAAACCCTCAGAGATCTGAATCTTGACTTTTAAACAAGCAGACCCTCCAAAGGAAATTAGATGGCACTGAAAATGAAGCATGATTTATTTTGATTTTCATTTTTATTATGACTAAACTCATTTGTCACTGAAACTTACAAGCTGCCAGAAAATAAGTGAATCTCTTTTAGGACCAGCACTGAGAGAAATGTGATTATCTTTATTAATTCATTAAATCACTTTATGCCCCAACATCATCCCCTTATCTCCTTCCAGTTATCTCCTCTCATATAGCTCACCCACCCATTACCCACCTGCCCCTTCTCTCCTAAGAAGGGGGAGGTTCCCTGGGAATCACCCCACACTGGCACATCAAGTCACTGCATGACTAGGCACATCCTCTCTCATTGAGGCAAGACGAGTGGCCTAGTTAATGGAATGGAATCCACAGGCAGGCGACAGGTTCAGGGACAGGCCTTATCCAGTTCTTGGGGAACAGGCATGAAGATCAAGCCTCCCATCTTATATATATGCACAGAGGGCCTAAGTCCAGTCTATGCCCACTCTTTGGCTTGTGGATCAGTCTTTGAGAACCCTTAAGGGTCCAGATTAATGGACACTATTGGTCTACCCATGGTATCCCATCCTATCCTCTTCAGGTTCCTTAATCCTTCTCCAAACTCTTCCACAAGAAATCTCCAGAGCTTCATTTAATGTTTGGCTGTGTGTCTCTGCATTGTTTCCAGCAGATGCAGGGTAAATCCTCTCAGATGACAATTAGGTTAAGCTCTGGTTTTCAAGCATAGTGTCAGGGATTGGTTCTTGCCCAAAGGATGGGTCTCAACTTGGGCCAATGACTGGACATTTCCTCAGTCTCTGATCCATCTTTATGCCCACACATCAAGTAGGGAGGACACATGTTGGGTCACAGTTATTTTTGTACTCATCTCTCCGTTGGGAGTCCTGCCTGACTACAGGCTGTAGTCATGTTAGGCTCCATATTCCTAACTGTTAGGAGTCTGCCTCTGCTAACCCAAATAACACAATTAAATATGGGGTACAGAGATCAACAGAGAATTCTCAACAAAGGAATCTTGAATGGCCAAGAAGCACTTAAAGAAATGTTCAACATCCTTAATCATCAGGAAAATATAAATCAAAATGACTTTTAGATTCCACCTTATAAACATCAGAATGGCTAAAATCAAACTTAAGTGACAGGACATACAGGCAAGGATGTAGAGCAAGGGCAACATCCATTCATTGCTTGTGGCAGTGTATATTAGTCGGTGTTTCTATTCCTGCACAAGCATCACAACCAAGAAGCAAGTTGGGGAAGAAAGGGTTTATTTGGCTTACACTTCCATGTTACTATTCATCACCAAAGGATGTCAGGACTGGAACTCAAGCAGATCAGGAAGTAGGGATTGATGCAGAAGCTATGGAGGGATGTTACTTACTGGCTTGCTTCCCCTGGCTTGCTTAGACTGCTTTCTTATAGAACCCCAAACTACCAGTCCAAGGATGGCACCACCCAAAATTGGCCCTCCCCACTTGATCTCTAATTGAGAAAATGCCATATAGCTGGATTTCATGGAGGCATTTCCTCACCTGAAGCTCTTTTCTCTGTGATAACTCTAGCCCATGTCAAGTTGCCACCCAAAACCAGGAAGTACAGAATAGAAACTTGTAAAACCACTCTGGAAATCAATTTGGGAGTTTCTGGGAAACTTGAGAATAGTTCTACCTCAAGACCCCAGCTATATCTCTTTTGAACATACACCCAAAATATGCTGTACCATCCAAGGACACATGCTCATAGCCTTATTTGTAATAGCCAGAAACTGGAAATAATCCAGATGTGTCTAAACTGGAAGAATAGATAAAGAAAATCTGGTTTATTTATACAATGGAATACTACACAGCTACTAAAAACAAGACCATCTTGATATTTTCAGGCAAATGGATGGAACTAGAAAATACCATCCTGAGTTAAGGTAACCCAGACCCAAAAGGACATGCAAGGTGTGTACTCCCTTATATGTAGATATTAGACATAAAGTACAAGATAATCACATATCAAAAGAAGTCAAATAATATGTAAGGATGCGTGAATTTTATCTCAGAAGGGAAAGTAAAATAGATATCACAGGTAGTTGCAGGGAATGAAATTGGTGGAAAAGGAGATGAGGAGGGGAATAGGGTAGAGTATAGTATGTGTAGGGAGAACGTGGAAAAGAGCATATTTTTTTTATCACTGTTCATTTCAAACAACAACACTTGAAATTTATCCATGCTGTTACAAATACCTATGGATGTATTAAAATCTTGCTCCTTCTATATGCATATACCTACACCAATCTTTGTGCACTTAAAAGTTAACTTTAACTCTATTCCCGAGTCTAATAAAATGTATAAAATCTTTACATGAGTAGAAAACATTTCCTAAAGTATATCAAATTAAATTAATTTTTAAAACCAATTATGAATAGACCTATGTATATTTGTAGTGTTAAATAATTAATAAAGAATACCACCCTGTGAGGCCTCTGCACCAAGCCCCAGCATGTTCAACTCCGGCCTATTCTCACTATTGCTACTTAGCCAATCTCTTTCACAGCATCCCAGCTGTGTTTCCTCTCTGCCTCTTAAACTTAAATAGTCAACCAAATATCTTTATGCATGTTAAACTCTCAATTTCATAATGTCAGTTTATAATAATAAAGACTTATCCCAATATTTCTAACCTGTCCAAACTACCAGAAATATGCCTGACACCATCTGGATGTCTGTGTCTGGCTCTCTCCTCCACTCTTGTGTTCCACTGAGCTTCTCTCTCTCTCTCTCTCTCTCTCTCTCTCTCTCTCTCTCTCTCTCTCTCTCTCTCTGTGTGTGTGTGTGTGTGTCTGTCCCTCTTTCCCTGTCTCTCTCTCTCTCTCCCTGCCCTGCCCCTCACTTCTCTTAGCCCCTCTTCTCTCACCTCCAATCACTGGCCTTTCACTGCTCAAAGGTGAGTGGATAGGAAATATCTTTTAACATATATTTGCTAATTAGAAACTCTCACACTATAGACAATTGGCTATTTTCACATATAGCTTTTGTCTTCTCTTGATGAATACTCATTTATGAAAGATTATGGAGGAAATTTATAGCATTTAAGCCTTGTTTACTTGATGTTTAACTATTTCATTCCCTAGTACCTGAACATATTTATCTATTTTAAGCTGTTGATTTTCACTTTAGTGGTAAATATATGGGTCATTTCCCCCACTAAATGGATGAGAAGAATTATTTTAATATTAAATATGTATTTCTCTTTAGTCTTTAGTTTGTTTAAAGTTGATCTTTAAAAGACTATAAGGCAACAAACAGCAAGCATGCTTACAGTTTATAGTTCAGTTAATTTTACTGCTTCTTTCTCTGCAGCACACTTTCCCAGTCCACTTCTCATTTAAGGGTCAAGGAAGTGCATGTAAGTGGATGGAGGATGGCAATTGCCTTGAGAAAACTGAAGCTCTCGGCTCACTCAAGAACTGTTTTTGTTACTGGCGATTTCTGGAACATTATTTGCTTCCCTCTCCATACTCAAACTTTTTATTTTAAGATAAGATAGGATTGGTGTCACAGTACCTCTTTTTCTTATCTCCATTGTTAAATTTCAAAGCAATCAATTGACAAATATAAAAGAGGCCTTGTTATCATGCTAGCTGTTTTGTTGGTTAATGTGGAAAATCATGGGAAATTAGAGCTTATGACTATTGCTTTTAACAATAACTTCTCAATACTACTCTACAGGTTGAGAATGAGAGTCATTAAAAGGTACCCAGAGAATGACAACAAATGCATTTTCACTGTAATTAGTATAAATATATGATCTTCACATGCATTTCAATAGTCAGCATTGTAAATGATTTACAACACTAATTTAATTTTCACCAAAATGTCATATATCTGTATTATATGAAGACATTCGTGTTCAGAAAGGATATCCATCTCTCTCTCTTTCTTTCCATCCCCTTTCTTTCTTACTCCCCCTCACTATTTTTCTTGATCATTCTATTTTTTCTCTAGCCACATCTCCCTCCACTTTATGAGAATATAACAAGAAAACAGTCTTCCACTTAATAAGAGAATACTCATCATACCTTCATATATTAATCTAAGATTCCTTGGACAGTTTTTTCCATAACCTTCACCCGTTTGAATGTATTTTCATGCATTTATTTATATTTGTTGCTTCCTCTTTTAACGTCTCTGATGTATTTTCCTGTATTTCCATAAGAGATTTATTCATTTCCTCTGTAAAGGGCTCTATCATTTTTATAAGATTTAATTTAAGATCATCTTATTTTGCTTCAGTTTCATTAGAATATACCAGTTTGTTGTAGCAAGATAGTTGGGCTCTGTTCATGATATTTTCCCTGGGGTCTTATTGATTACATTCTTTAGGAGTCCGTTTTTCCCTGATGTTGGCTGAAAGATTGTGATGGCAGCAGAATTTCTTGGGAAGGTTGTTGGGAGCCGTGGGCCAGACAGTTGAAGTCAGGGTACCTGGTTCTGGTGGCTGTAAATCAGGAAGACCCAATTTTCTCTGACGTCCTGTGTGAACCTTACTCTGCAGTCTGTGTTCCAGTTGGATGGCAGGTGGATTTGATTAGGAATGGATTGGTTAGGCTGGTTACTTTGGGGGCACCTGAAGGTTTCTACATTTAGGCTGTAAACATCTGGGGACCTTCAAGGCTTCTGAACCACATAGCAAGCCCACAGCTAAACAGTGGGGCTCAGGGGACTGCAAGGCACTCAACTGTGCAAGCTGTTGCAGGCAGTACAATAGTCTACATTTAGTAATTATTAGAAGTGCAAATCAGCTCAACTCCAGGAATAGCCCACTGCTCTACCAGGGATAATACCCATACCTGGAACATTAGGCAAGATCCCACTCAACCTTAGATATCCAACTCATTGTTAGGGCCCTTTTAACTACACCTATAGTAGCCCTTCCACTCATTTCCACAATCTATTCTACAACTCCTGAAGAAACCTACTGTTCTGTCAGAGGTACCACCTATACAAAAATTCACTAATCCATGCCAGGTCCTGGAACTCCATAGGTCACACTGGTATCCAGGACCAGAGAGGTTACATAAACACTTAAACCCTCTAGAGGACTCCTTCACTACAAGAGCCTGTGCTGGTTCCTAGAAGGTACAGACCATACCAAGTCTTTGGAATTTCAGAATTCTGGAGGCAACATCTACACCCCAAAACACATAACTCACACAGACTGCCAAAATCCCAGCTGAGCCATGCTGCTAGACAAGAGGACCTGCCAGTCACTCTAGCTAAAAGACGGAACAAACAAAATAAAATCAAAGAAAGAAACAACCAAAATCAACCAACCAACCTCCCCCCCCAAAAAAACAGTAGAAACCAAGGGGTAAAACATCAATCCAACAAAGAAAAACTCAGAAATTGGCACCTAAGACTGTAATTACCCCCAAACATAGATGCCTTAAAAGGGCATTTAAGAACACAATAACCAGGTGTATATGGCTCAATCATAGCCTAGCTATCCTATCATAGCAGTCCCTGTATACCCTAAGACAGCAGAATCACAAGAGAATGACCTTAAAACTAATTTAATGAAGATGATAGAGGCCCTAAAAGAGGAAGCTAATGAAATTATTAAAGAAATGCAGGACCACAAACAAACTAACACACACACACACACACAATGGGAAGAAATAAATAAAACCCTAAAGACTTAAGAAAAGCATAGAGAGCCAAGACAAAACAAAAGTGAAAGAAACAACAAGATCTCAAAATGGAAATAGAAGCAATTTTTTAAAAAGTCCAAAACACACAAACACAAATGGAAAGTATCCTGGAGATGGAGATGGAAAATCTTGATAAACAAATGAACTACAGATATATCATTAACAGAATACAAGAGATGAAAGAGAGAGTCTCAAGCTTAGAAGATAAAATAGGAGAAGTTAATACAGAGGTCAAAGAAAATGTTAAATTCAAAACAAACATACAAACAAGCAAACAAAAAAATCCCTGACAGAAAACAGTCAGGAAATCAAGGACACTATGAAAAGAGCAAATCTAAAAATAACAGGAATACAAAAAGAGAAAAATCTGTATTGGTCATGCTCTGGCAGACAGATACACACAGCCAAACTTTAGACTGAGCATAGGGTTCCCAAAGGAGGAGATAGGGGAAGGGCTGAAGGAGAATCTATAGTACCAAGGGGCTCCCTTCCATTGATGCAAGATAAGGCAATCCTCTGCTGCATATCCAGCTGGATATATGGGTTCCCCCATGTGTACTCTCTGGTTTGTGCTTTAGTTTATGGGAGCATTGCAGTGTCTGTTTGGTTGATATTGTGCTTCTTCTTATGGGGATGCAAACCCCCATAAGATGTCTATTAAAGTCAAATTTAAACCATCCTAAAATCCAGACTAAAGAAGGTACTAGAAGGAAACCTTCATACCAGAAGAAAACTATGTACACAAAGTATCAGGAAATAAATAAACTCACACCAGAAAATGGGGAAAGGGGATACTCACATGCATGCATACATACACAGACACACACACACAAATACATAAGTACAAACACAATAGCACCACCGCAAACACCATCAAAGTAACAGATATTAGTAGCTATTGGTCTTTAATGTTTCTCTATATCAGTGTATCCAAAAAAAAAACATATGGGCTAATAGAATGGATAGGAAAATGGATCCATCCTTCCATTGCATACTAGAAACACACCTGGGCCCCAAAGATAGACATTCCATCAGTGTCAGAATTGGAAACAGATCTCCCAAGCAAATGAACCCATGAAGCAAGCTGGTATAATAACCATTTTAATATCAAAAATTGACTTATGAACAAAATTAAACAAAAGAGATAGGGTAGGACACTTCACACTCATCAAGGAAAAAATCCTGCATTATGACATTATCCTTTCTAAACATCTTCTCTCTCACCAATGAACAGGTCATTCAGACAAAGTTAAACAGAGAAATAATGAAGCTAACAGAAATTATAACTTAAAGAAACCTAAAAGATTTCTAGAAAACATTCCATAAAACATAAATAATATATATCATCTTCAGCACCTAATAGAACTACCTTAAATATTGAAGAAATATTTGCACACAAGATACAAGAAAATTGAAATAATACTCTATTATTTATTTATTATTTATCTATTATTATTATCTCTGCTAGCAGATAGCTTTGAAAAATGCTGAATTTCAACAACCGAAGCAAGAGCAAGCCTACAAATTCATGGAAATTGAATGACTATCAGTTCAAGAAATAAAGAAAGGATTGTAAAACTTCATAAAATTAAATGAAAATTAATGGACAACATACTCCAATTTATGAAGAGTAATGAAAGAAGTACTGCAAAGAAAGCTCATAGCACTAAGTGCCTTCATATAGAATTTGCAGATATCTCATATTAGTCACTTTACAGCACACCTGAAATCTCTAGAACAAAAAGAAGCAAATCCACTGAGGAGTAATAGAAGGAAGAAATAATCAAACAAAGGGCTGAAATCAATAAAATAAAAACAAAGAGAACAATACAAAGAATCAATAAAACCAAGAGTTGGCAAACCCTTTCTGAACTAAATAAAAGACAAAGACTATCCCAATTACCAAAGTCAGAAATGTCAAGGGGGACATAGCAACAAATATCAGGTAATGAGAAGAATCATTTGGTCCTATATGAAAAATCTGTAACCACAAACTTGGAAAATAGAAAGAAATGGATAAATTTCTTGATAGATACCAAAGCCAAACTTAAATCATTATCAGATAAAAAAATCAATATTTCTACAACTTCTATAGAAATAAAGCAGTCATTAAAAGTCTCCCAACATACAAATGGACAAACAAAAGAACACAAAAATATGGACAGAGGTTAGTGGAATTCTAAGACTTTCAAAAAGATCTATTATCAATATTTCTCAATTATTCCAAAAATTGAAATCAGAAGGAAAATTGGCAAATTCATTTAATGAAGTTACTGTCACTCTGATAATGAAATCACAAAAAAAACCCCAACAAAGGAAGACAATTGAAGAATTTTCCCCCAAGAACAATGATGTAAAATTACTCAATAAAATAGTTAAGCAAAATCCAAGAACATATCTAAAAGATCATCAATCATGATCAAATAGGCTTCATCACAAAGGTATAGAGATGGCTCAACATAAAAATCTGTCCATATTATCTATCATATAAACACACTGAAAGAAAATACACACACACACACACACACACACACACACACACACACAAACAAGATCATCTCATTTTATTTAAAAAATGTCTTTGACAAAAATCCAACACACTTTCATGATAAATGACATGGAGACATCCTATATACAAGGCACATACCTTAACATAATAATGCAATGTCCAGGAAACCTGTAGCCAACATCAAATCAACTGTAAAATAACTAAAAATAATTCCACTATAATCAGAAACAAAACTAGACTATTTAATATCTCCATATCTATTGAATATAGTATCTATAGTTACATTAAGAAAAATAATACAACTAAAGGAGACCAATTGAATACAAATGGGAAAGAAAAAAGTCAAAGCATAGCTATTTGCTAATGATAAGATAGTACACATAAGCAACACCAAAAATTCGATGAGGAAATTCCTATAGTTGATAAATACCTTCAGCAAAATTACTAGATATGAGATGAAATAAAAAAAAGCCTATCTTTCATATATAAAACTGATAAACAGCTAAGAAAAAACAGAGAAACAACATTCTTCACATTAGCCCCAAACATTAGAAATTATCATGGGGTACCTCTAACCAAACAAGACAAGTGAAAGATCTGTATCATGAGAACTTCAAGAACTTAAAGAAGGAAATTAAAGAAGATATCAGAAGATGGAAAATCTCCCTGGATCATGGACACATGCTCAAATTGACAGCTTTAGTTGCAATAGTCAGAAATTGGAACCAACCTAGATGTTCCTCAATAAAAGAATGGATACAGAAAATGTTGCACACTTATACAGTGGAATATTACTCAGCAGTTAAAAAAATGTAACATTATGAAATGTACAGTAAAGTGGATGGACCTAGAAAAAAATCATCCTGAGTGATTTAATAGAGAAGCAGAAAGATAAATGTAGTACGTTCTCACAAACAAGTGGATATTAGTGGTAAAATAAAGGATAATCATTCCACAACACAAAGACCAACAGAGGCTAAATAACAATACTGAAAGAGGAATTTTCCTTTGGAGAGGAAAAATAATAGCTGTCTGTTGATTGTGTGCAGGTAGGGACAGGAACAGTAGAGTTCATTTTAGTGTTGGTGGGAGGAACAGTGTTCTGGCAAAGAAAGTGTTCTGGAATTTGGAGCTATATCAGGAATAAGCTCCACACCTACTGCAGTGAAAACTCTCAGAAATCTGTGAGGCAGACCCTAACTATGACTTCTAAAAATAGACAATAAGGAGTCTGAGTGAACCATCTCCTATAACAAGGCATGACTTTTGATGGAATGATTTGAACACCATTCCAGCCACAAAATCTTTGACCTACAATTTTCCCTACTGGTAATTTATGCTGGTATATAGGTCATGCATCAATTGTGGAAATAGCCAACCAATAACTTGTCCAGCTTTTGACGCATGGGAGGAAAAGCATACCACCCATGATACTGCCTGGAGTGCCAGAAACCAGATACTGGATAGCTCACAGACCCAGAAAAGAAGCAAACATGACTGGCTAAAAATAAACAAAAACAAAGAAACACATAAACAAGAAAGTTAATGAAATAATTCTTAATGGTAATCTGTTATACTCATAGACAGGATCCTTGCATAATCATTATCAGAAAGGTTTCATTCTACAAAGAATATAAACATATTCAGAGACCCAAAGCCAAATGATAGTTTTGACAAGGGGAATCTTATGGAAGATGAGGAGGAAAGATCTAGAGGGGTCAAAGAAACCACAAGAAAATTGACAAAATGAACAAACAAACCTGAGGCCATATGGGGTCACAGAGACTGAACCAACAATCAGGGAGCTTGCATGGGTCTGACCTTAGCACTTTGCATATATGTTAGGGTTGTATAGCTTGGTCTTCCTGTGGCACTCCTACCAGTAGGAGAAAGGCTGTCTCTGGATTTTTTGCCTGCTTCTGTGATCCTTTCCCTCCTACTGGGTTGTCTTTTCCAATATTCATACGAGGAGAGATGCCTAGTCTTATGGCAACCTGTTATGTTTTTCTTGGAATCCCTGTCTGAAAGGAACAGATGAGGATTTGTTGGAAAGGAGAGGTAGAGCAGAAACTGAGTTTGGGATATAACATATGACAGAATATTAAATTAATAGAAATGAATATACAATATCATTTAAAAAAGAAATTCAAGACAGAATAATGTATTCTGAAATATGTATTTACACAATAATGTAATTCAGAAAAATGTATTTACACAATAATAAAATTAATCTTTCCTGCCTAAAACATAGGATAAGTCACAGAACATTTTACCCAACTACAATGTACTCCTCCAAAATTCAGATAGGACATTTTCCTAAAGAAGTCATTGATGAAAACACAAAGTCAACTTCAGTAGATGCTTTTGAAAGAGAAATCATACAAAACATCCTTTCTGGCCACAACAAAGAGAATTGGAAACCAATGAGAGACATAAAATTAGTAGGTTCATAAGGATATGGAAATAAAACAAATGGATAAAACACTAACAACAACCTTCTCAATAAACCAATATAACAATGATAATTTCCCTTTATTTATAGAAATTCTACCAGTTAAAAAATAAATTTGTGACTATAAATATTTACAATACAGTGGACTGAGATGGAAGAGTATAGGATAAAGGAAGAATCTTGGGAATGATCACTAACACTAAATGCTTTTTGTAAAGCTATATAGAAACTTCTTACTATAGTCATTTATAAAATATAGATATATATCAAAATTAACATAAAAGGAATCACCAAATTATAGGAGAAATATTTATTTTAATATCCTCTGTCTCCAAGGTAATTTTCTAGGATCCAGAATGGCTTATATCTTGCTGGTGGTCACATGGATACCTTTAAGCATTACAGGCTAATACAATTTTATTCCACCTGATTGTAAGGCTATATTGTTGAAGACATGATACTTATGTCATAGGACACAGAGAGTTAGAGATGGTGCTCAGTTAAGAGCTTCACATCCACTGGCAAGTGTTCGTGATACTGGGAAATACTCTGAACACTACTACAGGAGAAAGACCATCATCAATATTACACAGTAAAACGCATAGACCTATAACAGTAGCATGCCTGTAAGATATAGTAGTGCAATGGCAGCAAAAAAGTTATGGTAGTGACTACTACAGTCTTGATTAGATTTAGGTCCCACTTAATGAGATGAAACCCATAACCAACACTACCAATTGGGCAAGTATCTGAGTCAAAGTAGGTCATAGTCCCTATGTACAAACCTGGTAATATTTTCTACTAAAGAAACATGGTAATAAGATTACTCCTAATGATATATTGCTACATCATTCATCTCTCACTGAAGAAGCTCTTCTTACAGTATACAGGAACTAACACAGTGATCCACAACTGGACAATATACTAAGTGAAAGACTATGGAACATCCAGTTCTGAATGGGTTGTCTTTCTCAAACACTTTAATTCAAGACTGATAAAGTGTGTGGAAGAGTGAGCGGTGGTGGTTGACTCCAAAGATATTATCTTCCAGATACAATAGGATTGATGCACTTATGAATTTACATAAAGCATGAAGACATGCATAATATCTGTACAAGTTCAGACAAAAAATAAATTGAGAAACACTGAGAAGGAGGAGAAGACAAAAAGTCTCAGGCCTAACCAAGAGGCTTTCAAATAATGCAAGCTGAAAATGGAAAACTCAGTTTTCTCCAGTGTTGTCTCAGTGGCTCTATCATTCATACTTCAAAAGAGGATACATTCCTAGAAGTAGCTGGCCAACATAAAATGAAATTCATGGGAGCTTTTTGTTTTTGTTGTTTGTGTGTGTTGGCTTTTTCTTTTGTTTTTTGCATTCTAGTTTAGTTTTGTTTTGTTTTACTGGATGTTATGAGTCTTTTTTGTTATGGTTTGAAAGAGAGAAAGAAGATGAACATGAATCTGGGTATGTAGAGGTTGGAGGATCTATCATGATGGGGGATATGAAAGAATGCTATTAAAACATATCTTATTTAAAGTCTTAAATTAAAAACTTTACAAAAGCAACAAGTCCAAATGGAAAAACATTTTTACACAAACTTTACTGAACACTTACTTAACTATGATATGTGTGTGTGTGTGTGTGTGTGTGTGTGGATGAATGTTGGAAGAGTTATATTATAGGAGAAATGTTAACATATTGTGTGGTATGACACTCTTCTAGCAGCAGTATTATTATATGTATTAGAACATAGTTTACATTATACTATTGAAATTAAATCAGAAATTTGCCAAGCATTTTTGTTGATTCTATTCATCTTTTTGCAAAGGCCTTTGCCCTTAGGGCAAGAAAGACATCTGCAATTTGGATTCCTAATAGTCACTACCTGTTCCTCCCTTGTTCTGTTTATCATGGCTATGATGTAATTTTAAACAGTGATAGCTCTTTACTTATAGTAATTTGGTTGATTATGAAGTGCTTTAGTATGACTCCTGCTATTTATCTTTTTTCCTGTGGTCTTTATTATTTAAGCATCTTTATTTCAAATGTTTAAATCTGGAAGTATTATTATTACTTCCATAATTAGATGATTAATGCTTATATAGGCATTTAACTGTATCTATTCCCACATTTTTCCTATTGAACCAATCATTTGTTTAAACAACATATAATTCTATTCTTAGCCTAATCCAATCTGCAAATACTGTCTTATTCCATATTTTGTTTGCTCATTAAATTTTATTATATTTTGTTTGCTTATTATATTATGATTAACAATATGCTACTCACCCAGAAGCAATGTACCAAAGAATCCTCATTAGGCTCTTATTAAGTGGCCCTGTTACCAAATAACTAGCCATTTTCATAATATAATTCTAAATTTAATTTAAGATGCCCCACCATGGCATAGGGGCACATGTTCCACAGTGTTCATAGTGACCTTATTGGTGATGATAGAAGCTGGAAACAACCTAGATGTCCCATGACAGAAGAATGAATACAGAAAATGTGGTTCATTTACACAATGGAATACTACACAGCTATTAAAAATGAAGAGATCATGAATTTTGCAGGCAAATGGATGAAAGTAGAAAACATCATCCTAAGCAAAGTAACTCAGACCCAAAAGGACATGCATAGTATGTACTCACTAATAAGTGGATAGTGGATATTAGCAAAGAAAAAAATGTATACAATACCCAAGATACAGTCCACTGAACTCAAAAACATCACCATACTGAAGTTGCCCAAGTGAGGATTCCTCAGTCCCACTTGGGAGGGAGAAGAAATGAATTACAAGTAGAGAGGGAGGGATGCACCTGGGAGGGAAAGTGGACAGGGGAGGGGGAAGTCAGGGGAGAGGGGAACCTGATCAGTTACTGAGTGAGTGAAAAGGACTGAAGCCCCGAGAGTAAGCAGAAAGAAAGGAAATAGGCAACCTCAGGAGATAGGAGGTTGGGGAAACGCTCCAGAATGCACCATAGATATGGGAGGTAAGAGATTCTCAAGATTCAAGGGGAGGAACCTTAGAAGAAATTCCCCATAGTAGGGAGAAGGAACTTATAGAGCCCACATCCAGCAGGAAGACAGGCCATCAAATGAGGGAGTGTGTGGGGACTACCACAGTCACAACTCAGATCCATAATTGTTCCTGTCTGAAAGAATTACAGGGCAGGCAATCAAAAGGACCATGAGGAAAAGAAGGTCCAGTGACAGGCCCAAAGTGGAATCCAGTTCAAAGGGAGGTCCCAAGGCCTAACACTATTACTGAGGCTATGGAGCACCCACTATAAGGGACCTAGCATGACCGCACTCCAGAAGACCCAACAAGCAGCAGAAAGATTCAGATGCCGATATTTGCACCCAACTAATGGACAAATGCTACTGTCCACTGTGGTTGAATTACGGAAAGTTCAAAGAAGTTGAGAAGGGCAACTTTGTAGGAGGACCAATAGTCTCAATTAATCTGTACCCTCCAGATCTCTTGAGAAGTGCACAATTGAATAATTTGTTAAGTGAATTTTTGAATAAAGAATTGAAAATAAGATGAGAGAAATGTTCGCTTGAATGTTCACTGTAGTTTTCACATAAGAGGCAAAACATTGAGTAACACAGAATGTGAAAAATGTGTATGGAACATTTTCAGTGGGGAGTTTTGTTATGGAAGCTGTAATTTATTATGAAAGGGCAGTGACTATATCCATGTTTGCAAAGTCCATAATGAGAATTAAGTCCATGTTACTTTGTGAAAAGTCAGATGCACCTATAGACAATAGTATCATCCATCAGACACTCAGGTTTCTATATTTATTAGAAAAATTTTTAAAGAAAATTGTCAGCAAAATATTTTATGCTTACTTTTAGGAAGTTACTACAGTACTATGGCCTATAAAAATCTTCTGATTGTTTGAAGCATTGTCTTCAAGGCTTCACTCATGTTAGACTTTGACTTCATCAATATTTTTCAGCTTCAAATTAGGAAATGCCAAATTAGGACAAGTCATATAACTACTTAAATTTTGATATTTTTGTCCATTATGAAATTTGTGCCTTTATTTTTATTTCTGTCATATAACATTAACGTATTGTTTGTCTTGATTTGAGTTCTTTATCTAACTTTTAATTTGATGCCTCTGGAAAGTGACAACAACTTACTAGTTTAAATTAAGAAGGGACAGACAGGCTTTAGTAAATCTGACCCAGGCAATCTCTAGTAAATGGGTTTGTACTCTTACACATTAAAGAAGTTGAATTCCTCATAACATCTAGAGAATAACTCTCCTGATTTTGAGTAATTTGAATTAAATCTTACCTTTACAGATGGACATTGAACAATTGGTCCAGAACTAATACTGTTGTTTTGGGTAGATTATGGAATATTTAAGAGATGGGACCATGCTTGAAGAAGTATGTCACTGAGGCTGGGTTTAAGGGCAAATAGAATATGATCTCTCTGCTTCCTACTCCTACCTCCACTAAATGCCACTTTCATCATGGTTGAATCTATCATCTTTGAATGATAAGCAAGACAAACCTTTCCTTGCTGACATACCTTTGCAGATGACAGTTTATAAAATAGTAGAAAAGTAACTAACTCAGTTTTCCATCACTGGAATGGCAATTTATTAAGAACACCCCTTGTCTGAGATGACAAGGGAACAGATCTTTGATATGTAAAGCTAAAGTAGGCACTCAGGCAGGTCTGGGGACAAGAACTGAAGCTGAGATATTGGGGGGAAACAATGGTTATTGCTTATTCCCCATGGTTTTCTTAGTCTACAGTCTTAAAACCCAAGACCACTGGATACAAGTAGAATTGCACATAGCAGTCATTTAGAAAGCCCCTTAAGAGGATGGCCTTGTTGGACATCAATGAGATGAGAGGCCCTTGGTACTGTGAAAAGTTGATGCTGCAGTATAGGGGAATGTCAGAACAGGGAAGCAGGAGTGGGTAGGTTTCTAAGCAAGAGGAGAGCAGATGGGATAGGGGATTTTTGGAGGGGGAAATGAGGAAAGGGGGATAACATTTGAAATGCAAATAAAGAAAATATCTAAAAAAAAAACCCTTCAGCACAGATTTGTTTATATTCCATTCTGATTTTTATATTTCTTTGACCTCATTTGTAAACAAAAACCACTCCCAACATTCTACCTCTGCCATAATACATTAAATTGAAACATTACTTGCAAATCTTAGAACATATGGGGAGGTGGCAGCGATGTAGTTGAGTGCTTGCATATGGATGAAAAAATTAATTAAGACTACAGTAGTGTGTCATTAAAAATCTCTCTGACATTAAATCACTGAGACTGTTCCAAAGGAAGGTGAAGATAAGACATCTTTACTAATTTTTAGCTATCTGATAGAACACTCAAAAACTTATTCTGCTCCTTTCTCTGGTTCAGATTTTTTTAGGAGCACAATAAACACTATGGCTGCATATATAAATATTGTTTAGAGTATTTTTTAAACTATATATAATCAATGCAAACTGCTTGCTTCAAAATATCTAATGATTAATTTCATAGTAAGTTCTGGATTCCCTCCTAGTTTTCCCATCAATTTCCTGCCAATTTATCACATTTAAAATCTGCAATACTCAAAATTCATGGGGAAAAGAGAATTGAAGAAAACTAATTACATATGAAAACATTTAGACATTGAATCAGCCCAGGAAATCTGCAGGCATATTGAGAGTATAAGAGGAAAGAAATTCAGTTAGCAATAATCACGCCTCAGATAAACCTCATTGGCTATGATACTGCCACTGCGCAAAGCTAAGAAAGAAATTCATACAAGGAAATTCAAAGTAAATCTGCCAAAAGACAGGCTCATTACACAGTTGTGCATGTGAAGGCATGAACCGGAAGAAGAAAAACAAGTTCCAATTCCCCCTAAGCATGCTTTCAAAAGGGCTTGAATTAGATTGTTCTTACTTTTCAAGACTATTGACTGAAACGTCAATATTCTGAAATTAATTGCAACATATTGTGATGTTTTATATCAATGTTAATAAAGTTTTTATTTAATTAAGCAAAAAAGTAGATTCTGCTTTTGTCAAATTTATGAATACAATAATTGCAATATATAGAAAAGGAAAACATAACAAATAACAATCCCAATATCAATATTAGGTACCCCTTCTGAAAAGCCAGACTAGGAGAATGAGAAATAGGATACAGTAATTGTGGTATAATAAGACTATTTCCTATGGAAAAAAATTAAAAATAAGATATTAAAGTCAAACAAACAAATAACAAAAACAGCAGCAACAACAGAAGACAGACATAATTCCATTGGTTTCCAAATAATGTTCCCTGTTAAATGATTCAAAAGCCAATATTTATAACACTTGGTGCTTCCTTTTATTTTCTTTGCATTGTCATCTGTTCCAGCCAGATTTCTGATTAAAGAAGTCATATAGTGAAGAAAATCAATTCTTTGTTTTTCTAAATTCATTAATTTATTTATTTACATCCCAAATGCTGCTCTCACCCAGTCACCACTCTACAGAGTCCCCCTCATCTTCCTCTACTTTTTCTCTAAGAGGGTCCATTATTTTTTTCTTATACATTTCATCCCCACAATAGATTCTCTTCTCCACTCCTTCCAGTTTCCTCCCTCATTCCTGCTTCTCCCCTGTCCTCTAGGTCCCTGTCTGCTTCTTCTGCTCCCCTTTAAAAAGAAAAGAGCAGGCTTCACAGGGATACTGTGACATAGCATACTGAACATAGCATAACAATTTACAATTAGACTAAACACAAATGCTCATATCAACCTTTGACAAGGCAAGCCTTGTAGAAAAGTAGAAGGAGGAGACATGCACCACATCTGGCACAGAGAGGACACCACTTCCTGATACTCCCTGGAGAACTGACAGGAGCAGGGTATTAGTTCGCCTATCCCCTTCCACCCCTTCTACCTCTCCCTCCTCCCCTGTCACTGCCCCTTGCCATATTTTTGTTGGACGTGGGAGACCTGTACCACATCTGGCATGAAGAGAACACCATTTCCTGATAAACTCTAGAGAACCAACAGGAGCAGGATATTAGAAAACCTACAGGAGCAGGGCATTCGAGAATTGGTAGGAACAGGGCATTAGACCCGCCAAGTCTGCCACAGGGGAGACCTCATCGCCTGATACTTCCTGGAAAATCAGCTATTTGCAGGGCATTGGACAGAAAGAGAATCCCAGGAGTTCAGAAAAACAGGCCTGCAGGATAGAAAAGATCGTGTCAGCAAGACCAGCTAACACCAGAGATAACAAGATGGACAAAGGCAAATGCAAGTTCATTACCAATAGAAACCAAGGCAACATGGCACCATCAGAACTCAGCTCTCCCACAAGAGCAAATCCTGCATACTCCATCATATCAGAAAAGCAAGAACCAGATTTAAAATCACATCTTATATCACTGATGGAGGACAACAAGAAGGACATAAATAACTCCCTTAAAGAACTACAAGAGAACATGGGTCAACAGGTAGAAGCACAAAAATCCCTTAAAGAAAGACAAGAGAATATGGATCAAAAGGTAGAAGCCCTTAAAGAGGAAACACAAAAATCTCTTTCTTTGTTTAATGCATTTGGTGTTTTGATTATTATGTGACAGGAGAATTTGGGTCAACAGGCAACAGGTTGAAGACCTTAAAGAGGCAATACAAAAATCCCATAGGGAATTACGGGAGAACATGTGTCAACATGCAGAAACCCTTAAAGAAGAATCACAAAAACCCCTAAGAGAAACACAGGAGAACATGCATCAACAGGTAGAAGCCCATAAAGAGGAAAGACAAAAATTCCTTAAAGAATTTCAGGAAAAAACAAACAAACAAGTGAAGGAACTAAATAAAACTATTCAGGATCTAAACCTGGAAATAGAATCAACAGAGAAATTACAGAGTGAAACATCTCTGAAAATAGAGAACCTTGGAAAGAATTCAGAAGTCATAGATGCAAGCCTCAGCAACAGAATAAAAGAGATAGAAAAAAGAATCTTGAATGCTGAAGATTCCAGAGAAATTATTGACTCAACAGTCAAAGAAAATGCAAAATGCAAAAGGCTTGTAACCCAAAACATCCAGGAACTCCAGGATACAATGAGAAGACCAAACCTAAGGATAATAGGAATAGAAGAAAGCAAGGATTTACATCTTTTTTAAAAAAAATTATTGATATATTTATTTACATTTCAAATGACTTCCCCTTTTCTGGACCCCCACTCCCCGAAAGTCCCATCAGTCCCCTTCCCTCCCCCTGTTTTCCCACCCAACCCTTCCCACTTCCCTGTTCTGATTTTGTTCTATAATGCTTCACTGAGTCTTTCCAGAACAAGGGGCCACTCCTCCATTCTCCTTGTACCTCATTTTATGTGTGGATTATGTTTTGGGTATTCCAGTTTTCTAGGTTAATATCCACTTATTAGTGAGTACATACCATGATTCATCTTTTGAGTCTGGGTTACCTCACTTAAAATCATCAGATCCTACTACAAAAGCCTATACTCAACACAACTGGAAAATCTGGAGGAAATGGACAATTTCCTAGACAGATACCAAATACCAAAATTAAATCAGGAACAAATAGATCATCAAAACAGTCCCATAACCCCTAAAGAAATAGAAGGGGTCATAGAAAGTCTTCCAACCAAAAAAAGCACAGGACCAGGTGGTTTCAGTGCAGGATTCTATCAGACCTTCAAAGAAGACCTAACATCAATACTCTTCAATCTATTCTACAAAATAAAAACAGAAGGAATCCTACCCAATTCCTTCTACGAAGCCATAATTATGCTGATACCAAAACCACACAAAGATCCAACAAAGAAAGAAAACTTCAGACCAACCTCCCTTAGGAACATCGATGCAAAAATACTCAATAAAATTCTTGCCAACCGAATCCAAGAACACATCAAAACGATCATCCACCATGATCAAGTAGGCTTTATCGCATGGTTGCAGGGTTGGTACAATATATGGAAATCCATCAATGCAATCCACTACATAAACAAACTCAAAGAAAAAAACCATATGGTCATTTCATTGGATGCTGAAAAAGCATTTGACAAAATTCAGCACCTTTTCTTGCTTAAAGTCTTGGAAAGAATAGGAATTCAAGGCCCATACCTAAACATAGTAAAAGCAATATACAGTAATCCAGTAGCCAGCATCAAACTAAATGGAGAGAAATTTGAAGCAATCCCACTAAAATCAGGGACTAGACAGGGCTGTCCCTTTCTCCTTATCTTTTCAATATTGTACTTGAGGTACTAGCTCGGGCAATTCGACAACATAAGAAGGTCAAAGGGATTCAAATTGGAAAGGAAGAAGTCAAACTATCATTATTTGCAGATGACATGATAGTCTACCTAAGTGACCCAAAAAACTCCACTAGAGAGCTCCTACAGCTGATAAACAACTTCAGCAAAGTGGCAGGTTATAAAATCAACTCAAAAAAATCAGTGGCCTGCCTATACTCAAAGGAGAAGCAGGCTGAGAAAGAAATTAGGGAAATGATCCCCTTCACAATAGCCACAAACAGTATAACGTATCTTGGGGTGACTTTTACCAAACATGTGAAAGCTCTGTATGACAAGAACTTCAAGACTCTGAAGAAGGAAATGGAAGAAGACTTCAAAAAATGGGAAAACCTCCCATGCTCATGGATTGGCAGCATCAATATACTTAAAATGGCCATTTTACCAAAAGCAATACACAGATTCAATGCAATACCCATCAAAATCCCAACTCAATTCTTCACAGAGTTAGAAAGAGCAATTATCAAATTCATCTGGAATAATAAAAAACCCAGGATAGCTAAAACTACTCTTAGCAACAAAAGAAATTCTGGGGGAATCAGTATTCCTGACCTCAAGCAATACTACAGAGCAATAGTGTTAAAAACTGCATGGTATTGGTACAGTGACAGGCAGGCAGATCAATGGAACAGGATTGAAGATCCAGAAATGAACCCACACACCTATGGCCACCTGATCCTCGACAAAGGGGCTGAAAATATCCAATGGAAAAAGATAGCCTTTTCAACAAATGGTGCTGTTTCAACTGGAGGTCAGAATGCAGAAGAATGTGAATTGATCCATCCTTGTCTCCTTATACTAAGCTCAAATCCAAGCGGATCAAGGACATCCACATAAAGCCAGATACTCTGAAGCTAATAGAAAAGAAACTGGGGAAGACCCTTGAGGACATCGGTACAGGGAGAAAGTTTCTGAACAGAACGCCAATAATAGCGTATGCTCTAAGATCAAGAATTGACAAATGGGACCTCATAAAATTACAAAGTTTCTGTAAGGCAAAGGGCACCATCAAAAGGACAAATCGGCAACCAACAAATTGGGAAAAGATCTTCACCAATCCTACATCAGATATAGGGCTAATATCCAATATATATGAAGAACTCAAGAATTTAGACTCCAGAAAACCAAATAACCCTATGAAAAAATGGGGTACAGAGTTAAACAAAGAATTCTCACCTGAAGAACTTCGGATGGCGGAGAAACATCTTAAAAAATGCTCAAATTCATTAGCCATTAGGGAAATGCAAATCAAAACAACCCTGAGATTTCAACTCACACCAGTCAGAATGGCTAAGATTAAAAATTCAGGAGACAGCAGGTGTTGGTGAGGATGTGGAGAAAGAGGAGCACTCCTCCACTGCTGGTGGGGTTGCAAATTGGTACAACCGTTCGGGAAATCAGTCTGGTGGTTCCTCTGAAAACTGGGCACCTCACTTCCAGAAGATCCTGCTATACCACTCCTGGGCATATACCCAAAAGATTCCCCAGCATGTAATAAGGATACATGTTCCACTATGTTCATCGCAGCCCTATTTATAATTGCCAGAAGTTGGAAAGAACCCAGGTATCCCTCAACAGAAGAGTGGATGCAAAAAATGTGGTATATATACAAAATGGAGTACTACTCAGCCATTAGAAACAATGAATTCATGAAATTCTTAGGCAAATGGGTGGAGCTGGAGAACATCATACTAAGTGAGGTAACCCAGACTCAAAAGAGGATTTACATCTTAAAAGCACAATAAATATCTTCAACAAAATTATAGAAGAAAACTTCCCTAACCTAAAGTAAGAGATGCCAATGAACATACAGGAATCCTATAGAAATCCAAACAGATTTGACCAGAGCAGAAATTTCTCCTGTCACATAATAATCAAAACACCAAATGCATTAAACAAAGAAAGAATATTAAAACCAGTAAGAGAAAGAGGTCAAGTAACACATAAAGGCAGACCTATCAGAATTACACCAGACTTCTCACCAGAGACTATGAAAGCCAGAAGAGCCTGGGCAGATATCATACAGACCCTAAGAGCACATAAATGTCAGCCCAGACTACTATACCCAGCAAAACTTTCATTTACCATAGATGGTAAAAACAAGACATTGCATGACAAAAGCAGATTCACACAGTATCTTTCCACAAATCCAGCTCTTCAAAGGATAATGGGTGGAAAATACCAACACAAGACAGTGAACCACACTATAAATAAATCAATAAGGTAACTTTCATCAAACCCAATAGAAGATAGCTACACAACCAGAAAGTCCCCTTTAACTCAGAACTTTGTTGCATACAAGAAACCCACAAATATTCTTATATTTATTCTTATATATAATTTTTTATTCTTTATTTTATTTTTTATTTATTATTTATTTATTTTATTCTTTATTTTATATATAATAATTTATTCTTATATATAAAGCAACAATCACTTTTCCTTAATATCTCTTAATATCAATGGTCTCAATTTCCCTATAAAAAGACATAGACTAACGGACTTGATATGTAAACAGGACCCAATGTTTTGCTGCATACAAGAAACCCACCTCAGTGACAAAGACAGGCTCTATTTAAGAGTCAAAGGATGGAAAACAATTTTCCAAACAAATGGTCCCAAGATACAAGTTGGAGTGGCCATTCTTATATCTTATATAAATATATTCTTATATTTATTCTTATATATAATTTTTTATTCTTTATTTTATTTATTATTTATTTATTTTATTCTTTATTTTATATATAATTATTTATTCTTATATATAAATATATTCTTATATTTATATTTCTTATATTTATTCTTATATTCTAAATATATTGTTATATTCTTATGTAAAATTGACTTTCAACCAAAAGTTATCAAAAAATATAAGGAGGGACACTTCATACTGTTCGAAGGAAAAGTCTACCAAGATGAACTCTCAATTTTGAACATCTATGCTCCTATCGCAAGAGACCCACATTCATAAAAGAAACTTTATTAAAGCTCAAAGCACACATTGAACCCCACACAATAATAGTGGGAAACTTCAACTACCCACTGTCAAAAAAGGACAAGTCATAGAACCAGAAACTAAACAGAGATACAGTGAAAGTAACTGAAGTTATGGACCAACTGGGTCTAACAGATATTTATAGAACATTCCACCCTAAAACAAAAGAATATACCTTCTTCTCAACACCTCATGGAACCTTCTCCAAAATTGCATATAACTGGTCACAAAATGGGCCTCAACAGATATAGAAATACTGAAATTATTCCATGTATCTTATCAGATCACCACGGCCTAAGGCTGGTATTAAGCTCAAACAAAAGCAATAGAAAACACACATATACATGGACTTTGAAGAATGCTCTTCTCAATGATAGCTTGGTCAAGGAAGAAATAAAGAAAGAAATTGAAGACTTTGGAGAGATCTGGAATCCAAGGTCCATACCTAAACATAGTGAAAGCAATATACTGCAAACCGATAGCCAACATCAAACTAAATGGAGAGAAACTTGAGGCAATCCCACTAAAATCAGGGAGAAGACAAGGCTGCCTACTCTCTCACTATCTATTCAATATAGTACTTGAAGTCCTAGCCAGAGAAATCAGGCAGCAAAAATAGGTCAAAGGCATACAAATTGGAAAGGAAGAAGTCAAACTATCACTATTTGCAGATGATATGATAGTATTCTTAAGCAACCAGACCAGAGAACTCTTAAAGCTGATAAACAACTTGAGCAAAGTGTCTGGATATAAAATTAACTCAAGCAAATCAGTAGCCTACCTCTACTCAAAGAATAAAAGAGATGAGAAAGAAATTAGGGAAATGACACCCCTCACAACAGTCCCAAATAATATTTCATACTAGGTGAGATCCTGACAAAGCAAGTGAAGGGTCTATGTGACAAGAGCTTTAAGCCTCTGAAGAAAGAAATTGAAGAAAGTCTCAGAAGATGGAAAGATCTCCCATGTTCATGGATTGGCAGGATCAATATAGTAAAAATGGCCACCATGCCGAAAGCAATCTACAGTTTCAATGCAATCCCCATCCAAATTCCAAATCAATTCCTCATAGATCTAGAAAGAGAAATTCTCAAATTCATCTGAAATAACAAAAAACCCAGGATAGCAAAAACTATTCCCCACAACAAAAGATATTCTGGGGAATCACCATCCCTGACCTCAAGCTCTCCTACAGAGCAATAGTGATAAAAACTGTTTGGTACTGGTATGCAGACAGGCAGGAAGATCAATGGAATAGACTTGAAGACCCAGAAAAGAACCCACAAATGTACAGTCACTTGATATTTGACAGAGGAGCTAAAAACATCCAGTGGAAAAAAGACAGTACTTTTAACAAATGGTACTGTATCAACTGGAGGTCTGCAGGCAGACAAGTGCAAATCAACCCATTCTTATCTCCTTGTACAAAGCTCTGGCCCAAGTGGATCAAAGACCTGCACATAAAATCAGACACACTGAAGATTATAGAGGAGAAAATGGGGACAAACCTTGAACACATGGGCACAGGGGAAAAGTTTCTGAACAGAACACCAATGGCTTGTGCTCTAAGAACCAGAATCGACAAATGGGACCTCATAAAACTGCAAATTTTCTGTAAAACAAAGGACATAGTCAATAGGACAAAACGGCAATCAACAAATTGGGAAAAAATCTTTGCAAACCCTACATCTGATAGAAGGTTAATATCCAACGTATACAAAGAACACAAGATAGTCTCCAGAGAATCAAATAACCCAATAAAAATTGGGTACAAAGCTAAGCAGGAAATTCTCAACTGAGGAAACTCAAATGGCTCTAAAGCAGCTAAAGAAATGTTCAGCATCCTTAGTTATCAGGGAAATGCAAATCAAAACAAAACTGAGATTCCACCATACACTATCAGAATGGCTAAGATGAAAAACTCAGGGGACAACAGATGCTGGAGATGATGTGGGGAAAGAGGAACACTTCTCCATTGTTGGTGGGATTGCAAGCTTGTAAAACCACTCTGGAAATCAGTTTGGCAATTCCTCGGAAAATTTGACATACCCGTGGACCCAGCTATACCACTCCTGGGCATATACCCAGAAAGTGCTCCTACATGTAATAAGGACACATGCTCCACTATATTCATAGCTGCCTTATTTATAATGGCCAGAAGCTGGAAAGAACCCAGATGTCCCCCAACAGAGGAATGGATACAGAAACTGTTGCATATATACACAATGGAGTACTAGTCAGCTATTATAAAAAATGAATTCATGAAATTCTTAGGCAAATGGATGGAACTAGAAAATGTCATCCTGAGTAAGGTAACAGTCACAAAAGAACGCCCATGGTATGCATTCACTAGTAAGCAGGTGCTAGTCCAAAAGTTCAAAATAAACAATTTACAATTCACCCAGCACAGGAAGCTCAAGAAGAAGGAGGACTTAAGTGAAGGTGCTATGGTTCCTCTGAGAAAGGGAGCATAATACTCACAGGAGCAACAAGGGAGGCAATGTTTGGATCAGAGTCTGAAATAAAGGCCACCCAGTGGCTGCCCTACCTGGGGATTCATCCTATAAACAGTCACCAAATCCCGACACTATGACAAGAAGCGTGTACCAACAGGAGCATGCCATGGCTGTCTCCAGAGGGGCCTGCCAGAGCTTTACAAATACAGAAGCAGAAACTAGCAACCAACTATTGGACTTGGCTTGGGGTTTCCAACAGAGGATTTGGAGGGTGGTACTGAGGAGCTGAAGGGGTTTATAACCCCATAGGAAGAACAATGGCTTTGGACACCCAGACACCCCAAGATACCCAGGGACTGAACCATCAACCAAGGGGTACACTTGGTTCCAGTCAAAAATGTGGCAGAGGAATGCCTTGTTGGGCATCAGTGGGAGGAGTGATCTTTGGCCAGGTAAAGGCTCAATAGAGGCCCCAACAAAGGGAAACGGAGGGAGGTGGGGGGAGGTGGGAGTGTGTTGGGTAGAGGGCCATATACATGGAGGCAGGGGGTGGGAGGAGGGGTAGGGAATCTTTGGGGAGAGGGCTTTTGGGAGTGGGGAAATTGGGAAAGGTTTTACCATTGAAAATGTAAATGAAGAAGTTACTCAATAAAATTAAATAAAAAATAAATAAAAAATAATTCAAAAGAAAAAAAAAAGTAGAAAGAAAAGGTCCACACCGAAGGCAGTAGAGTCAGACACCACACACACATACACACACACACACACACACACACACACACACAGTTGGGTGTTCTTGTAGGACTCCTAACTGTGGGAGAGAGAGAGTGTGTGTGTGTGTGTGTGTGTGAGTGACCTAGCTCAGATTCATACATGGTCTTTGATTACCCCTTTAGTTTTTGAGAGCCTCTATGAGCACTGCTCAGTTGAGTCTTTGGGCCATGTTCTTGTGTTTTCTTTGACTCCTATGACTTCCTCCCGCTCTTTTTCCAGTTTTACCAGCTTCACTTTGTGTTTGGCTATGCTCCCTCCAGGTACTGTATGAAACCTCTCTGATGATAATTCTCTAGGCACTAATCTACGAGTGTAGCAGAATAGCATTAGGAGTTATTTCATTGACTTTTTTCCAGTTGTGTTTGGTTCTATTCTGACTCTCAGGCTGTCCAGCCTCTAGTTCCTGCTCTACCAGGCAGTACAGGGCATTTATTTTCTCTTGAGAGGGAGCCTGGAAGAGAAAAATAAACCTCTATATTGTTTCTTTTAAATTAAAAAATTAATTTTGATGGTTAATGACAAGAGCTACCTTGTGTTTGTTTTTCCATTTATTTGTATTTTTTCTTTCTTTCCTTCTCTTCTGCAGACACCTCTCAGCTCTGAGCCATTTATTTAATAAATCTTATTACCTTTGATTGTGTTTTCCATTGGGAAAAAATAAAATCCATCATGAACTTTACTCTTATAAATTCATTTAAAATTAGCTTTTCATTTCTTAATAAGATGGATGTTGTGGTACGGAATGGCACAAGTCATTTTGGTGCTTGCAGCTCTTATTATGTCTAATATGGATATGTTTGTAACTCAAAATATTTAATGTAGCTTTTGCTTCTCAAATTAAAAAAATTGAGACAAGGGAAGGTAATTAAATACAGCATCCTGCTACTGTAGTTTTTAATCACTCACCCATGTTCTCATTACTCTATTTGGTTTAGGTGTCCTTCTACATGACTGAGAATTCCTGCAATTAAACGGTGTTTCATTTCTGGAGTCCTTTAAAAACATCCATTCATTACAGCTACACATGTAGTTAGTTAATGACTTGCGATATCCCTGGGGTGTCATGATTTATGATGATTAACAATCCTTCATTCTACTCCAGCATAGAAGGTGACTTATGCTTGAAAGTGCCAATTACAAGTTGTTCTTCTTTCCTGTACATTGTAGAGAGAAAACACATTGGACAAAAGCAACTTTTTGAGGAAAAAGTCAGTTTGACTAACCCTTCCAGGTGCATCATTAAGGAAAGAAAGGACAAAAACTCTAACAGGAGCTTGAAGCAGAATGCTGAGAAAAGTGCTACAAGTTAGCTAGATCACAGACATGTGCTTAGATAGCTTTATGTTATTATTATTAGTAGTAGTAATAGTAGTAGTAGTAATAGTAATCATAGTAGTAATATTAATTATAATAGCAGCAAGAAGAGAAGAGGTAGTAGTATTCCTTCAATAGTTTTGGATTATAATAAAATTATATCCATTCCCTTTCTTTTACTTCCTACAACCTCACCCACATATATTTAATTTCTCTTTTTCTAATTAATATCCTTTTTCTTTGTTAATTTTTACACATGTGTGTAACATATATATATATATATATATATATATATATATATGTTATATATATATATGTTATATATATATAAACAAACACATATGTACTTATATACATATATATGTATGTATGTGTATACATATAAGTATATGTATATAATTAGAAATTTTGGGATGGTACATGAAGGAAAGTGTCAGGCAGAGTCACTGATTTAGGTACTGTATAAACAGCTTCTGGTTTAATGGAAAGGAAGGATATGATGTGGGAGAGGCCTTTGGGTAAAGAACATGTAGGAAAGTTCCTGTTAGAAACCTTGAGATGGTTTGAGGTGTAGATCTGTGTGAAGGGACTAGCCCAATGCTCCGGCTATTTGACATGTGTTATATCTGGAGGTTGCAGAAGGTGTGTCGAGGGGAAATTCAGGCAGATACACTTGTAAGAATTTGTTGGTTCTGGTTCCAGCTTCTTTATACAATGACTAGAGTTTGAAGAAATGTGCTACCCACAGTAGGCTAACACCCCTTCATCAATTAACAACTAGAACAATTCCTTATATATGTGTCCATAGGCCAATTATATCTGGGCAACCTCCCAATGAATACTGCTTCTCTAATGACTTTTGATTGTATCAAGTTGCCAGGTAATACTAACTAGGACACAGGCTATCTGGAGTGCCATGTATGTAGTTTAAAAGTCTTTGCTATAAATTTATTTTCTCCATACTTCTGCTCTTTCTTCACCATTTCACTTCCTGTTTAATTTTTTTATACACTGATAGAAGAAAGTTCTAATTTTTCTTTCTAATCAACAAAGTGACTATCTGATTTCAGAATGTAAAGTGACAGAGAAGACCATTTTTCTCTGACCTCAGCCATAGCCTACCATCAGAACACAACCAGAAGTCAGAATTTCAAAACTAGCCATTTATTTCAATACAAGATATTTCCTAACTTTTTAGTAATCTTATATCAAAATGACCATTTTACACTATGAATGAAGATATTCTACAATTTTTAGTAGCTAATTTGAAATTTTCACACAGTGCTTTGTAAAACTTACAAATTAGCCACATAAAATTTTAGAATATTGTTCATTGATAATCCTACCTGATATTACTTCTGAGAAAGCACCACAACTTGACAAATGTTATCAAAAATAGGACTGAATCACTGAAAACTAAGGCATTCAACCAAACAAATGTATAAACAAGACACCAACAATTTTGAGATCTATCTAAATATTTGTGAATGACTAAACATTTCATGAAAATTGTGGGATGTTGATACCTAACTATAAATTACAGAATCTAAAATAAAATCATGAACTGATTCAATTACTAAGAATCTTGGTATTATGATTCTGCAAAAATAAGACTGACTCATGAATATTTGACAGGGTTATGCTTTTCCTCTGGGAATTGTCATCTTTTTTTTTTTTAAACAGAAATCTTATTTGATATCTTTTTCTCTGAATGATAAGTTTATTTACTGAAGTATATCACTTAAAAAACAAAATTTAGAAGTATTATAGAATATGTTTTCATTGAACAGGACTGAAATAATATCCTACTCATAACAAATGTTCTAGTGATTTTTTTTAATTATATATTTTTATTTTCTATATTCTTTGTTTACATTCCAAATGATTTCCCCTTTCCCAGTTCCCCCCTCCCCATATGTCCCATACACCTTCTTCTCTCCACTCATTCTCCAATCACCTCTCTCCTTTTTCTCTGTCCTGATACTCCCCTCCAATGCTAGATCAAGCCTTTCCAGGATCAGGACCCTCTCCTTACTTCTTCATGGGAGTTATTTGTTATGCTAATTGTGCCTTGGGTATTCAGAGCTTCTGGACTAATTAATACCCACTTATCAGAGATTGCATTCCATGTGTATTCTTTTGAGATTTGGTTACCTCGCTTAGGATGATATTTTCAAGATCCAACCATTTGCCTAAAAATTTCATGAATTCATTGTTTTTAATTGCTGAGTAGTATTCCATTGTGTAAATATACCACATTTTCTGTACCCATTCCTCCATTGAGGGACATCTGGGTTCTTTTCAGCTTCTGGCTATTATAAATAAGGCTGCTATGAACATAATGGAGCATGTGTAACTGGAGGTCAGCATGCAGAAGAATGCGAATTGATCCATTCTTATCTCCTTGTACTAAACTCAACTCCAAGAGGTGAAGGACCTCCACATAAAACCAGACACACTGAAACTAATAGAACAGAAACTGGGGAAAACCCTTGAGGACATGGGCACAGGGAAAAAGTTTCTGAACAGAACACCAATAGCTTATGATCTAAGATCATGAATTAACATATGGGACCTCATAAAATTACAAAGTTTCTGTAAGGCAAAGGACACAGTCAAAAGGACAATTCGGCAACCAACAAATTGGGAAAAGATTTTCACCAACCCTACATCTGATAGAGGGCTAATATCCAATATATACAAAGAACTCAAGAAGTTAGACTCCGGGGAACCAAATAACCCTATTAAAAATAGGGTACAGATCTAAACAAAGAATTTTCACTTGAAGAAATTTGGATGGCAGAGAAGCACCTTAAGAAATGCTCAACATCATTAGTTATTAGGGAAATGCAAATCAAAACAACCCTGAGATTTCACCTCACACCAGTCAGAATGGCTAAGGTTAAAAACTCAGGAGACAGCAGGTGTTGGCAAGGATGTGGAGAAAGAGGAACACTCCTCCACTGATGGTGGGGTTGTAAGATGGTACAAACCCTTTGGAAATCAATCTGGCGATTCCTCAGAAAACTGGACATGACACTTCCAGAGGACCTTGCTATACCTTTCCTGGGCATATACCCAAAGGATTCCCGGCATGTTCTAGAGATTTTGAGTTGTTAAAGTTGAGCTTATTACATATGAAACTTTTTCATTCTTTTGTAGAAATTAATAATGGAAAACTTCAACAGAAGAATGGATACAGAAAATTTGGTACATTTACACAATGGAGTACTACTCAGCTATTAAAAAAAATGAATTCATGAAATTCTTAGGAAAGTGGATGGACTAGAAAATATCATCCTAAGTGAGGTATTGGTATGCATTATATATATATATATATATATATATATATATATATATATATGTAGTGATACCTAGAGAATATCAAAAAATATATATTCATATATCAATATATTTATATAAATACTTGCTTACAACAGTTATAATTACATTTATATTTATTGAAAGGCAATATGACAAAATAAATTATTATATTTTAACAAGGCAATACCTAAATTATGTCATGTAGTAGTTTGGGGGCACTAAGTGCTGCATTTAATTGGTCCTAAAAGGAAAGACATGGCAGTTATAAAACAAATATATACTACAATCTCATGTTAGTATAATTCTCTATGCAAACAACTACATGACTTGAAGTAAAAGTTTAAAATTTTTCAGAAGAAATTATACTTTATATTTACATTTATAAATAATGTTTTATAAGAACAAAATGTCTTGTTCAAATTTTCCTTTCATATATTTCTATCTAGGACCAAATAATTAAATTTAAATTTCAGTCTTTTATTTTTTTCCACACTCAATTTAATTTTTTTCTACTTAATTTAAATTATATTGTACTTATCTATGTATTTCTGTATGCCTATGTATGTATATATATATATATATATATATATATATATACATGTACATACATACATATTATGTGATGCCTAGAGAAATTAAAATTAGGTACATTATTTTGCATGTTTATTCCTTTTCATTTACAGAATTATATTTTGAAACTATACTATTTGTGGTTTCACATGTAAAAGAAGAAAAGTCTATGCATGTTGATGAATACCAGAAATAATTACCCTTGGGAAACTGAGGCAGAAGAAATGAGGCTCCAAGATAGCCTAAGTTGTACACCAACTCTGTATGAAAACTAACACAGTTAGGGAAATATAGATCTGTTTTTCTGTTTTCCAGGTGGGAAGGTATCATTGGCACATTTAAGCACACCTAAAAATAATGATATTGTGAAGATGAGTTGGACTTTATACCAAACAGTGAAGAAATATACTGATGTGTTTTATTTTAATAAAAAAGTCTTACTGAGGAAAACAGTATTTATCCAAATAGCAGAAGTAAGACTTTCATATGACCTCTGTTTCCTTGATAAACTAGTTCTGACTACTCTAAATCCCCTACTCTTTGTTGATGATTAATTTAAACTTCTTGTACATTCTGATTAAGCAGGATAAACTTTTCATCAATCATTCATATATTGCTGAACATTCTTTCCTCTACCAGGTCTCTTAACTATAACTCCCCATACCAGGAGCTACTCATATGAACAATCTCTCCCAAAAAATGGGCTATTCTGACACAAAGCATCCTCTGGTCTGTTTGATCCACTCCTTTCAATTAGCTCACATCCTTGTTCTGGCCTGTTTTAGGTTTGTCCCTTTATTTTTATGAAAATAAGCAGCACACTCAAAATCCTGCTAAAAACTACCTGAGAAACACTTAAATTTATGGTCCTGATATTTCCTCAAATAGAGGCATTATCACTCTTCAGTGACAACTAGTCATTTAAATGTGTTGTCTATTATCCAGGAGTTAGGCTCATATATTGGCATGAGTAACCAAGAAAGGAAGGGATTTGTACAAGTTTACACCCCTTTAGTCTCATGAATATTTACATAATAGGACAATATTCTAAGATATATTAAAAAATGTTTGTCTAAAGAATGAAGTGGTATCCACAATAGTGTCTGGGTTTGGTTACAGTTTATAGGATGAATCCCCCGGTGAGGCAGTCTCCAGATGGTCTTTTCTCCAATCTCTGCTCCTCCGATGGGTATTTTATTCCCTCTTCTAAGAAGGACCAAAGTTTCCATACTTTGGTCTTCCATCTTCTTGAGCTTCATTTGATCTGTGAATTGTATCTCAGGTATTCCAAGCTTCTGGTCTAATATCCACATATCAGTGAGTGTATACCATGTGTATACTTTTGTGATTGGGTTACTTCACTCAGGATATTTTCTAGTTCCATTCATTTGCCTAAGAATTTTATGAATTTATTGTTTTTAATAGCTGAGTAGCATTCCATTATGTAAAAGTACCACATAATCATTATCCATTCCTCTGTTGCAGGACATCTGATCTCTTTCCAGCTTCTGGCTATTATAAATAAAGCTGCTATGAACATAGTGGAACATGTGAACACTTTGCTGACAAGAGCCTGATATAACTGTCTCCTGAGAGGCTCTGCCAGTACCTGACAAATACAGAGGTGGATGCTCTCAGCCACCCATTGGACTGAGCACGAGGTCCCCAATGGAGGAGTTAGAGAAAGGACTCAAGGAATGGAATGAGCTTGTAGCCCCATAGGAAGAATAACAATATGAACCAAATAGTACCCACAGAACTCTTAGGGACTAAACCACAAACCAAAGAGTTCACATGGAGGGACACATGGCTGCAAATGCATATGTAGCAGAGGGTGGCCTTGTTGGAAATCAAAGGGAAGAGAAGTCCTTGGCCCTGAGAAAGCCTGATGCCCCAGTATAGTGGAATACAATGACTGGGAAGCAGGAGTGGGTGGGTTGGTGAGCAGGAGGAATGGGAAATGGGACAAGAGGTTTTTGAAGGGGAAACCAAGAAAGGGGATAACATTTGAAATGTAAATAAAGAAAATATATGTCCCCACCAACATCTTTGCTCCCAGACAGACCAGGCACACAGCTCCAGGTACAGAGATATCCCGAGTTTAACATCAGTTGGAACACAGACCTCCAGGCTTCTGCCTATGCCCAAGACCTGGGCAACTCTGCAGTTTGTCTGTGTGGCAGACTGTCCTGGGTCATTTGCCCTGCAGTGTAATTGGCACTTAGAGGGGGTCCCACCAACAACTTCACTTCCAGTTGGACAAGACGGGCAGCTCCAGGTACATAGACACAATCCTAACATTGTTGGGGCAAGGAACACCAGGGCTCAAACAGCACCCCAGAGTAGGGTTGCACATCAGCAATCTGTGCCAGGGGAAAGCCAATCATGCAGAGGAACAGAAATAGTCTTACAGTTTTTCAGGATGTTCACACACCAGACAGTGACAACAGGACCAACTAACACCAGAGATAACCAGATGGCAAAAGGCAAAGTTAGGAATGTTACTAAGAGAAATCAAGGCAATATGGCAGCATCCGAACCCAATTCCCTGACAACAGCAAGTCCTGGATACCCCAACACACCAGATAAACAAGATTTGGATTTAAAATCACTGATCATGATGCTGTTAGAGGAACACAAGAAGGACCTAAATAAATCTTTTAAAGAAATTCAGGAGAAAATGGATCAAAAGGTAGAAGCACTTAAAAGGGAAACAAAAAAATCATTTAAAGAAATTCAGCAGAATATGGGTCAACAGATAGAAGCCAATAAAGAGGAAATAAAAAATCACTTAAAGAAATACAGAACTTGGGTCAAGAGGCAGAAGTCATGAAAGAGGAAACACAAAAATCTCTTAAAGAATTACAGGAAAACAAAAACAAACAGAAGTAGAAACAACTAAGAAATCATAGAGGGAGACAACTTAGGAAATATAAAACCTTGGAAAGGAATCAGGGGTCATAGATGCAAATATCAACAACAGAATACAAAAGATAAAAGAAAGAATCTCAGATGCCAAAGATACCATAGAAAACATTGGCTCAACAATCAAAGAAAATGGAAAATGCAAAAAGCTTGTATCCCAAAACATCCAGGAAATCCAGAACACAATGAGAAGACCAAACCTAAGGATTATAGATATAGATGAGAGTGAAGATTTACAACTTAAAGGGCCACCAAATATCTTCAACAACATTCTGGAAGAAAACTTTCCTAACCTAAAGAGAGATGACCATGAACATACAAGAAGCCTACAGAACTCCCAACAGACTGGACCAGAACAGAAATACTTCCCATCACATAATAATCAAAACCTCAAAGTACTAAACAATAAAGAATATTAAAGGTAATAAGAGAAAAAGGCCAAGTAACATATAAGGGAAGACCTATCAGAATTACACCAGACTTTTCACCAGAGACCATAAAAGCTAGAAGGTCCTGGGAAGATCTCATGCAAACTCTCAGAGAACACAAATGCCAGCCAAGGCTATTATACCCAGCAAAACTCTCAATCCCCATGGATGGAGAAACCAAGATATTCCATGATGAAACCAAATTTACACAATATCTTTCCAGAAACCCAGCCCTACAAAGGATAGTAGGTAGAAAAATTCACAACAAGGAGGGAAACTACACCCTGGAAAAAGCAAGATAATAACCTTCTTTCATCAAACCCAAAAGAAGACAGCCACTCAAATGTAAAAATAACATCAAAAATGACAGGAAGTAATAATCACTATTCCTTAATATCTGTTAACATCAATGGACTCAATTCCCCAGTAAAAAGACATAGACTACAACAGACTGGATATATAAACAGGACCCTACATTCTGCTGCATACAGGAAACACACCTCAGTGTCAAAGAAAAACAATACCTCAGAGTGAAAGACTGGAAAACAATTTTACAAGCAAATGGTCTCAGGAAACAACCTGTGTCTTCATTTTCATTAAAGTCTAAAAAGTCTTTGATTTCTTTATTTCTTCCTTGACCCAGGTATCATTGAGTAGAGTATTGTTCATTTTCCATGTGTATGTGGGCTTTCTGTTGCTTTTGTTGCTATTGAAGACCACTTTTACTCTATAGTGATCAGATAGGAGGCATGGGGTTAGTTTGATCTTCTTATATTTTTTGAGGTCTGTCTTGTGACCAATTAGATGATGGATTTTGGAGAAACTGCCGTGAGGTGCTGAGAAAAGGGGGGAATGGATAAAGAATGGATAAAGAAAATATGGTATATTGACACAATGGAATACTACTCAGCTATTAAAAACGATTTTATAAAATTTTTAGGCAAATGGTTGGAACTGGAAAGTATCATCACCCTAAGTGAGGTAACCCAATCTCAAAATAATACACATGGAATGCAATCACTGATAAGTGGATATTAATTAGCCCAGAAGTTCTGAATACTCCAGACACAACTAGCATATTAAATGATTCCCAAGAAGGAAGGAAGGAGAGGGCCCTGGTTCTAGCAAGGCTTAATCAAGCATTGTAGGGGAGTACCAGGACAGACAAATGTGAGGGGGTGATTGGGGAGTGGGTGGAGAGAAGAGAGCTTATGAGCTCTCTTGGGGAGGGGGAAATGGGAAAAGGGGAAGCATTTGGAATGTAAACAAAGAATATAGAAAATAAATAAAAAAGAGTGGTTTTCAATAGCAACAAGAACAACAGAAATCCCAGATACACATGGAAGGTGAACAATACTCTACTCAATGATACCTTGGTCAAGGAAGAAATAAATAAAAAAATCAAAGACTTTTTAGAATTTAATGAAAATGAAAGCACAATATACCCAAATTTGTGGGATACAATGAAAGCAGTGCTAAGAGGAACACTCCTCAACTGCTGGAGGGATTGCAAAATGGTACAACAACTCTGGAAATGAGTCTGGCAGTTCCTCAGAAAACTGGGCATTACACTTCTGCAGCACCCTGCTATACCACTCCTGGGCATATACCCAGAGGATTCCCCAGCATGCAATAAGGACACATGTTCCACTATGTTCATAGCAGCCTTATTTATAATAGCCAGAAGCTGGAAAGAACCCAGATGTCCCTCAGTGGAGGAATGGATACAGAAATTTGCTATATTTGCACAATGGAATACTACTCAGCAATTAAAAACTATGGATTCATGAAAGTTTTAGGCAAATGGTTTGAACTGGAAAATATCATCTTAAGTGAGGCAACCCAATCACAAAAGAATACATATGGAATGCAGTCACTGATAAGTGGATATTAATTAGACCAGAAGCTCTGAATCCTCAAGACACAATGAATATATCAAATGATTCCCAAGAAAACGGAAGGAGAGAACCCTGGTCCTGGAAAGGCTTGATCCAGCATTGTAGGGGAGTACCAGGAGAGAAATGCAAGGTGGTTATTGGGGAATGGGCAGAGGGAAGAGGGCTTATGGGACTTATGGAGAGGGGGAACCAGGAAAGCAGAAAACATTTGGAATGTAAACAAAAAATATAGAAAAAAGAAAAAGAAAATATCTAATTAAAAAAGAGTGCAATGACCACTTGTGATGTCTATGTGGAAATCCTGCACCCATTCCTTTTTATATGAAAAAAAAATCATTTTCTTGCCATCAAAGAGAAAAGAAAGGAAGAACTAGGTATTGATAGAAAATATTTATCACCAAATTCTTACTGTTATTTCAATTACATGAGAGAACAATTGATACTCATGGGCAGTCAGCTGTGTGACTGAGCACAATGAGAGCTTCAAAACTCAGCAGACCTGGAGTCAAATTTAATATGTTGAATAAATATAAAGTATAACAAGTAAAGATAATAAATAGCATAGTGGTTTTATGCCTTAGGAATAAAATTGAAAACATTTTCTAAGGCATTACATTTCATACTATTTTGTGGTACTCCTTCTAATACTCTTTACATTTGAAGATTTATTTCACATAGACATTAAAAAGAATGACCACATATAGTGATGAACCAAAGACTTGAACTCAGGCTCACTTGCTCTATGCCAGTCTTTGTAAATTAATTAGTCATATTAAATGAGTTTTAACTTCTTACCATTAAAGATTTCAGTTAAAATGTACTACTCAAAGGTTTAGAGAGAGGATTAAATGAAGCAGAAATGTGATTAATATAATGCTTAGCACAAAGTAATGCCTCAATAAATGTTAGCCCTTGATGTTTCGCAAGTGAGAATATTAAGATTCAGAGGGGACCCAAAACTCTTTCAAGGTTATACAGGTAGCAAGTAAAGCAATTAGAATTCAAAGCCACATCTCTCTAACCCAAAACTTGTTCTTTCCCATCACAGCTTGCTGTCTCAAATGAGTGAGATAAATTGAATCTTGATTAATAAATGAAACAGTGCATTTGCTTTTATCATCTTACTGCTCTAGGGAAGGGTTTTCAATCCGTTCTCTTGTGGTGAGGGCGGTGAGACCAACAGGACCTTATGTCTTAGTGATTGCTTCCCCATCTGGCATGATTGAGTAAGGTCCGGAGACTTAGGAGGAAAATCAATTCACTCTCAGCTGTCTCCTTTCTTTCCTTCTTACTTGTGTTTTATGACATCTGCTGCTGCTGTTTCCTTCACACCCATGTCTCTCAATCATTTTATTTTCCAAGTTAAAATTAAACTCTTCTCTAAAGGTGTTCTCCTAGTTCATTGCTAAATAATGCAGTACATAATGTCCCACCATGTTCTACTTCTGTCCCTGGTGAGTGGACAAAGAAAGACCATATGTGGACATTATGAGACAGAGATGCCAGGAACTGCAAAACTCTCTCCATGGAAGTTATGAATTGCTTAATGCCTTTTATGAATGGATGTTTAATACAGGATATCACAAATAGGACCCTTTACAAATTGGAAGAGCTTGTTCTTCAGTCTCACACCAGTGAATAAGGAATTCAGCAAACTGAGCAGACAAGAACTTTTTCAACCTACAAGTTTCTATCTCTGGATACCCAGAGATGCTGACTAAAAAGGATTATGTTAAGTACATTCAACTCTCCTCATTTTAATCGGGTTTGAAAGAATGTAATAATTTGCATAGTGGAATAAAGCACCTTGTAAAATAAAATAAATCTTAGGTGAAAGTATATAATGTATGTGTGTGTGTGTGTGTGTGTGTGCAAGTGTACACACAAATATATATTTTTGTATATGCATTAGAGAAATTAAAGAGTATAGTTTACTATGGTTAAATAAACCTTTCCATAGTACATTAAAATTGTACCTTGTAGATTCTATTAGTGATTAAGTCACTTTTACCAGGCAATAATAATATATGTAGTAATCTACTTTTAAGATAATCACTGAACAACTATTTACATGTGGATATATATATTGGCAGTTGAAAATATGAGCAAGAACATAAAAGATTATTATTGAAGAGTTTATATATATATGAATGGCAGAGTATTTAAGCTCAACAGAAAAGTGGATGCAAAAAATGTGGTATATATACACAATGGAGTACTATTCAGCCATTAGAAACAATGAATACATGAAATTCTTAGGCTAATGGATGGAGCTGGAGAACATCATACTAAGTGAGGTAACCCAGACTCAAAGGATGAATCATGATATGCATGCACTAATAAGTGGATATTAGCCTAGAAAACTGGAATACCCAAAACATAATCCACACATCAAATGAGGTACAAGAACGGAGGAGTGGCCCCTTGTTCTGGAAAGACTCAGTGAAGCAGGATAGGGCAATATTAGAACAGGGAAGTGGGAAGGGTTGGGTTCGGTGGGAAAACAGGGGGAGGGAAGGGGGCTGATGGGACTTTCGGGGAGTGGGGGTTCTATAAAAGGGGAAATCATTTGAAATGTAAATAAAAAATATATCGAATAAAAAACAAGAATGATGACATCCTGAGTTTTGCAGGCAAATGAATGGAACAAGAAAATATCATCCAGAGTGAGATAAGTCAGACCCAAAAGGACATGCATGGTATGTACTCACTAATAAGTGGATATTAACCACAGAACTCAAAAAGGTCAACAAAATGAAGTATCCAAGTGAGGACACTTCAGTCCTACTAGAGAGGGAGTAGAAAGTAATCACAAATGGGGAGGGAGAGACCTGGGAGGGAAAGTTCCAGGGGTGGGAGAGTAGAGGGAGTGAAATACCTGATCTGTTATTGGGTGAGGGAAAAGGGATGAAGCCCTCAACTCCAGCAGAAAGAAGGGGAACAAGCAACCTCTGTAGATAAGAGGTTGGGGGACCCTCCAGAATGAACTAGAGACCTGGAAGGTGAGAGACTCTTAGGACCCAAAGGGAGGGATCTTAGATGAAATGCCCAACAGTAGGGAGAGGGAACTTAAAAGAGCCACCTCCAACAGGAATACAGCGCATCAAATGAGGGAAAGGGGGATCCTCCCAAAGTCACAACACTGACCCATAACTGTTTCTGTCTGAAAGAATTGCAGGGATGGAAATGGAGAGGAGCTGAAGAAAAGAAGGTTCAGCAACAGACTCAAGTAGAATCCAGCTCAAGGGGAGGTCCCAAGGCCTAACACTATTATTGAGGCTATGGAGAGCTCACAAAAACGACCTAGCATGACCACACTCCAGAAGACCCAACAAGCAGCTGAAATAGACAGATGCAGATATTGGCACCCAATCACTGGACAGAAACACCCTCCCCCTTTTGTTGAACTAGGGAAGGCTGAAAGAAACTGAGAAGAAGGACAACCTGGTAGGAGGCCTAGCTGTCTCAATTAATCTGGACCCATGACATCCCTCAAACACTGGACCACCAAACAAGTATCATACACCAGCTGTAATGAGGCCCCCAACACACATACTGTAGACCACTGCTCGGTCTGTGTTCATTCAGAGATGATATCCCTAACCTTCTAGAGACTGGAGACCCCAGGGAGTTTAGAGGTCAGATAGGGTGGTGGGTGGGAACATCCACATGGAAACTGGGGGTGGGGAGGAGGTATGGGATGTGGAGCATTCAGAGGGTGGATGCGGAGGGTAAAATATGGAGTGTAAAAAAATAAATAAACAAATAAAAAAAGAGTTTATATATATGAATGGCAGAGTATTTAAGCTTGGTAAATCAGAGGTTTTAAAATAAAATAAAATAGAAATAAAAATTAATGATTTATCCAGTGAGTAATTTTTTTGTTCAGACCATGATTATTTTATTTGGCTTTTACAAATCCCAGGGAATCACCCCTAATCTACTTTTCTTTTTTTGTTGTTTAGATATATTCTTTAATTATATTTCAAACAATATCCCCTTTTCTGGTTTCCCCCACCCTGAAAGTCCCATAAGCCATCTCCCCTCCCCTGTTCCACTTGTTGGACATCAAAGGGAGGAGATGTCCCTGGTCCTGGAAAAGCTCAATGTACCAGTGTAGGCGAATACCAGAGAGCAATTTTTGATACAAGAATGAGTCCTTTACAGGAATCCTGTAAGTGTTGAAATACCCAACATGGAAAAAAAACAGAAAACATATATATTAAATATATATGTTATGGTTTGAATAAGAATGGTCCCCATAAATTCATGTGTTTGAATATCTGGCCCACAGGGAGTGACTCTATTAGGAGATATGGTTTTGCTGGAATGGATATGGCCTTATTGGAGGAATGGTGTCACTGAAGAGGTTAGTTTTAATGTCATATATGCTCAAGCTATTCCCAGTGTGGCACACAGTCTCCTTCTGCTCACTGAAGACCACAATGTACAAGTCCCAGATCCTTCTCCAGCACCATGTCTGCCTGCATACAGTTATGTTTCTCTCCATGATGATAATGGACTAAAAGTCTTTCACTAAAAGAGTCACCATGGTTCTAGTGTCTCATCATAGCAATAGAAATCCTAAATAAGACACATTTAGGATGTTATGAATTAAATGCAGCAAACACTTATTTAGCCTAAATTCTTCCTCTCACCCAAGCAGAAGACATAGATTTATATTTCTGTACAGTGTGTAGTATCAATGTGTGTACAGTGTGTACACAAGCTATTGCATATGAATCAGAGCTCTTGCTGTTATGACTTATTATAATGCCATTATAAAACCTTACCACAGTTTTCATAGGCCTTTGAAACTCAACTACAGGAAAAAATGTGGCAGAGTTTACTCTTTGAACCACCAACACCATAGAATACTGTAGAGTATAGTAAACTATTCTGTTTGGAGTTTATAAGACAGAAATTCTGAGAGAACTATGAACAAAAGAGACAAGACAAAAAGAGTTTTAAAGAGAAATACTATTTTCTAAAACTGAGTAGCTTTATTTTTATTATATTGTGAAAAAATGCAGGTCTGCTTCTGGGCTGAGAACTTGAGTATGACTAAATAAAGGAATAATAGACTATACTGTATAGTAGAGAAAATATCCAGGCAACATACCTTCATGCTGTAGTAATCTGTACTGCCAATTACTCTCATAAAGTTCTATAGTGAGTACCTTTAATGATTCAGATCTAAAATCACCTATTATTGTTGAAGAGATTAGTGTCATTACAGAGTAATAGATAAGATTCTTCTTAGAGTGCTTAGTTTAGTGAAGAAACAAATTCACTAGAAAGAAGACATCCTTAACGGAGAATAGTATTCTAAAGAACTGGGTAGGAAAGTGTTTCCCCTATTGAAATTCATAGAAGCTGATGTAGTGTGGTTCAAGGCAGATATACTCTGCCCTAAACGGACAAAAGAATATGCCAATACTATTCATACTGCACTGATTTTAAAAGGATGAATGTTTCCACATTTAGGAAGTCATGGAGTCTTGTCCCACAGTCTAGGGATCTGCTAAGACAAGGCAATGAATGTTGCTGACATGCCTACGAGTTGGCCCTGGGAAAATTCTGTGTAAAGCAGTTAGTGTGAAGCCTACATTGAAACAAATAATTCAAAGTATTGGAGATGTCAGGACCATTGGATGACAGCTAGGCAAACAATACTTTAGGAGGGGAGTTATAGAAAAAGAGGAGATATTTGTGCTGCAGTTAGTAGAGGTAGAAGAAAGGGGTGACTAAAGCCCTTTGGGGCATGGATGGTTCTACCATGAGTCCTGCATGCTAAACATAGAGATGAAGGGCTTGTATTTTTTTCTATTCAGATTAAAATTGCTTTCACCAAGCCATTCTTTGCTACTTTTACTTTCTTCCATTTTACAACAGAAATACTTATTTTGTCATAGTTTTACTAAACTCCTTAGTCTATAATAAAACACTATACTATGCCATTATGATAATCAATATTCTAAAATATTTAGCATTACTTTCCAAAAGAGAAAGTAAAGACTATTTAAACTTACAGATCAAAAAGGTCAAAGGAAGAAAATAGGAAAACTTATTAATAGTAGATCCTGATACCCTATCATGGTGAGGACCAATATCATTTCCTACTGTGAACTACACTTACAGCAGAAATGATTCTCAACTCTAAAGCAATATACTTTATAGTCTAAAATTTGATCTTTTTATCATGGTTCTCCCAATTGGCTAACAAATCACAAAATGTCTCAGTCTTGAGGAAAAATAAGACAATAGATATCTAGAGCAACAATCAGTGTCACTGAATACCTAAAAACATGTAACATGACATCTTAAAATACTGCTACTACTTTGCAGGGTTAAGACTGAACAAAGCAATTCTGTAGAAAGTTACAATAAAGTATTGACCAAATATGCTTTCATATTACCTTCTGTTAGGTAATTTGACCAATGTAATCTTTTGAAAGTTAATGTACATAATAACTGCATTAAAAGAAAAAGCATGGCATCTAGAAAGAAAATTTTCATCTATTTAAATTTAAATACTATTGAGACATCCTCAATTTTTTTTTATATTTTTTATTCTATATTTTTATTTACATTTCAAATGATTTTCCCTTTTCTAGCCCCCCACTCCCCAAAAGTCCCGTAAGCCCCCTTTGCTCCCCCTGTCCTCCCACCCACCCCTTCCCACTTCCCCGTTCTGGTTTTGCCGAATACTGCTTCACTGTCTTTCCAGAACAAGGGGCCACTCCTCCTTCTTGGCTATGTCATTGGAATCTCAGATGATGAACTGACTTTCTCTATAGTCTTTCTGTCTGGATAAATTAAGAACCAATAGCATAGGGAGTTTTAAAACCACACAAAGAAAGTATTAATGATACCTGCAGTCTTTTATCAACCCTCTTCCATAATGTTTCTCATATCTTAGATATAGAACTGTTCTGTAGAGGTATTCATTGTTACTGAACTCCACAATTCAAAATTTGACATTTTAATTGAGTTTTTTAAAAGTTTTCCCCCTGGTCTCTGTTGCAAATATGATTACACTTATTGGTGGATAGAAGAACAAGTATCTGTAGATTTTTGTTCGATATTAGTTTAGTAAGTTAGAAATTGTATAATTTGCTCCAATTTCCATAACTTCACTATTCCAGAATAGTTAGATAGGTTTTCAGTACTAAGCAAGATTTCTCTCTTGTTGAGTAGAATTCTATTTGCTCATATAATTGTCTCTTAAAAGTGAAGAATCATAACAAGAATGAACTAAGTATACTTATGTCACATAATATTTAAATAAATAACAGGGGAAAAGTTATTTTATTTGGAGTCAACCAATATATAGACAAAAATATAGTAAAAGAACATTTTCTGTATTTTGCAACTTTCAAAGATGTAAGTTATTTTTAATTATCATATAATAATAACATACACTTATGGGTACTATGTAACATTTGCTGTGATTATAATCTAGATAATGATAAGGTCATGTAGTTAATATAAACTTTAACTCAAATGTTTTTGTTTTACTTGTGAAAATTTAAAATGTTTTTCTAGCTTTAGTAAAATAAAATATACTTATTTTGAAGTATAACAACTGTACTGTGCTTAAAACCCTAAAATTGTTCTTATGAGCTACATTTTTGGACATAATGACTAATCTGTATTGGTCTTTCCACACACTTTTATCTATCACAGACATTATTGACAATACTACACTCTGATCTATGAAATCAACTTACTTGTTTTCATTTATATTAGTGAGAACAGAAAGTAACTATGTCTTACTATGCCAAATTAATTTATCACAGTATTATCTAAAATCTACAGAATATTTTCAAAAATTTAAAAGTAGCCAGACCATACCACTTCTCCCACATTATATGAATTTTTTTTATCAGCAAAGTGACAAATGCATAAAAAGAACTGGAAGTATTAGGCACTATTGCAGTGATGAGGTCCTTGGTGGTTAAAGTTTTTAACCAGGATCAGAAGTTGCACAAAATGAAATTTGTGATATATTCATGAAAAAAACCTAATTCTTCATTTTTATATTCAATCTGGTGTAAGAAACTATCCATAACATAGAGCAGAGACAAAATGAATGTCACAAAATGACCAGCCCAACTTGCCATCCATACCATGATAGGGTACTAATCCCTGATACTATTTTTTATTGATATATTTTTATTTACATTTCAAATGATTTCCCCTTTTCTGGGTCCCCACTCCCCGCAAGTCCCATAAGCCCTCTTCCGTCCCCCTGTTCTTCCATCCACCCCTTTCCACCTCCCTGTTCTGGAATTCCCCTATACTCTTGCACTGAGTCTTTGCAGAACCAGGGGCCACTCCTCCATTCTTTTTGGGCATCATTTAATTTGTGGATTATGTCCTGGGTATTCAAAGTTTCTAGGCTAATATCCACTTATAAGTGAGTGCATACCATGATTGATCTCTTGAGACTGGGTTACCTCACTTAGTATGATGTTCTCCAGCTCCATTCATTTGTCTAAGAATTTCATGAATTCATTGTTTCTAATGGCCAAATAGTTCTCCATTGTGTAAATATACCACATTTTTTGTATCCATTCCTCTGTTGAAGGACACCAAGGTTCTTTCCAGCTTCTGGCTACTACAAATAGGGCTGCTACGAACATAGAGGAGCATGTGTCCTTATTGCATGCTGAAGAATCCTCTGGATATATGCCCAGGAGTGGTATAAGAGGGTCCTCAGGAAGTGTCATGCCCGGTTTTCTGAGGAACTGCCAGACTGATTTCCAAAGTGGTTGCACCATCTTGCAATCCCACCAGCAGTGGAGGAGTGTTCATCTTTCTCCACATCCTCGCCAACACCTGCTGTCTCCTGAGTTTTTGACCTTAGCCATTCTGACTGGTGTGAGGTGAAATCTCAGGGTTGTTTTGATTTGCATTTCCCTAATGATTAATTATGTTGAACATTTCTTAAGGTGTTTCTCAGCTCTCCGAAGTTCTTCATGTGAAAATTCTTTGTTTAGCTCCGTACCCCACATTTTAATGGAGTTATTTGTTTCTCTGGGTTCTACTATCTTGAGTTCTTTGTATATATTAGATATTAGCCCTCTGTCGGATTTAGGGTTGGTGAAGATCCTTTCCCAATCTGTTGGTTGATGTTTTGTCTTTTTGACAGTGTCCTTTGCCTTACAGAAACTTTGTAGTTTTATGAGGTCCCATTTGTCAATTCTTGATCTTAGAGCATAAGTTATTGGTGTTCTATTCAGGAAATTTTCCCCTGTGTCCACGTCCACCAGGGTCTTCCCCAGTTTCATTTCACTTAGTTTCAGGTTTTATGTGGAGGTCCTTGATCCATTTGGAGTTGAGTTTGGTACAAGGATATAAGAATGGATCTATGCGCATTCTTCTGCATGCTGACCTCCAATTAAACCAGCACCATTTGTTGAAAAGACTATCTTTTTCCCACAGGATGCTTTCAGCTTCTTTGTCGAAGACCAAGTGACCATAGGTGTGTTGGTAAATTTCTGGGTCTTCAATCTTATTCCATTGATCCGCTGGCCTGATATTGTACCTATACCATGCAGTTTTTATCACTATTGCTCTGTAGTAGAGTTTAAAGTCTGGGATACTGAATCCCCCTGAAGTTCTTTTACTGTTGAGAATAGTTTGAACTATCCCGGGTTTTTTGTTATTCCAGATGAATTTGAGAATTGCTCTTTCTAGCTCTATGAAGAACTGGGTTGGGATTTTTATGGGGATAGCATTGAATCTGTAGATTGCCTTTGGCAAGATGGCCATTTTAACTATATTAATCCTGCCAATACATGAGCATGGAAGATTTTTCCATTTTCGAGGTCTTCTTCGATTTCGTTCTTCAGAGATCTGAAGTTCTTGTCATATACGTCTTTCACTTGTTTGGTTAGAGTCACACCAAGATACTTTATGCTGTTTGTAGCTATTGTGAAGGGGGTCATTTACCTAATTTCTTTCTCAGTCTGCTTATCCTTTGAATATATAAAGGCTACTTATTTGCTTGAGTTGATTTTGTAGCCAGCCACTTTGCTGAACTTGTTTATCAGCTGTAGGAGATCTCTAGTAGAGTTTTTAGGTTCACTTAAGTATACGATCATATCATCTGCAAATAGTGATAGTTTGACTTCTTCCTTTCCAATTTGTATCCCTTTGACTTGAGTATGTTGTCTAATTGCTCTAGCTAGGACTTAAGAACTATATTGAAAAGATATGGAGAGAGGGGGCAGCCTTGTCTAGTCCCTGATTTCAGTGGGATTGCTTCAAGTTTCTCTCCATTTAGTTTGATGTTGGCTACCGGTTTGCTATATATTGCTTTTACTATGTTTAGATATGGGCCTTGGATTCCTGTCCTTTTCAAGACTTTTAGCATGAAAGGATGCTGAATTTTGTCAAATGCTTTTTCAGCATCTGATGAAATGATAATGTGTTTTTTTCTTTGAGTTTGTTTATGTAGTGGATAGCATTTATGGATTTCCTTATATTGAACCATCCCTGCATCCCTGGGATGAAGCCTACTTGAACATGGTGGATGATTGTTTTGATGTGTGCTTGGATTCTGTGGGCAAGAATTTTATTTAGAATTTTTGCATCAATATTCATAAGGGAAATTGGCCTGAAATTCTCTTTCTTAGTTGGATCTTTGTGTGGTTTTGGTATCAGCATAATACCTTCTTCGTGGTTACGAAGAAGGAGTTGGGTAGTGTTCCTTCTGTTTCTATTTGGTGGAAAAGTTTGAAGAGTATTGGTTTTAAGTCTTCTTTGAAGGTCTGATAGAATTCTGCACTGAAACCATCTGGTCCTGTACTTTTTTTGGTCGGAAGCCTATCTATGACCCCTTCTATTTCTTTAGGGGCTATGGGTCTGTTTAGATGGTCTATTTGATCCTGGTTTAATTTTGGTAATTGGTATCTAAGAAAATGTCCATTTCCTCCAGATTCTCCAGTTGTGTTTAGTACAAGTTTTTGTAGTAGGATCTGATGATTTTTTGAATTTCCTCGGTTTTTGTTGTAATATCTCTTTTTCATTTCTAATTTTGTTAATTTGGATACATTCTCTGTGCCCTTTGGTTAGTCTGGCTAAGGGTTTATCTATCTCGTTGATTTTTTCAAAGAACCAGCTTTTGGTCTTGTTGATTCTTTGTATGGTTCTTTTGGTTTCTACCTGATTGATTTCAGCCCTGAGTTTGATGATTTCCTGTCTTCTTCTCCTCCTGGGTGAATTAGCTTCTTCTTGTTCTAGGGCTTTCAGTTGTTCCGTTAATCTTCTAGTGTATGCTCTCTCGAATTTCTTTTTGGAGGCACTCAAAGCTATGAGTTTTCCTCTTAGTACTGCTTTGATTGTGTCCCATAGATTTGTGTATGTTGTGCCTTCATTTTCATTAAATTCTAAGAAATCTTTGATTTCTTTCTTTGTTTCTTCCTTGACCCAGGTTTCATTGAGTAGAGTATGGTTCAGTTTCCATGTGTATGTGGGCTTTCTGTTGGTTTTACTGTTACTAAAGACCACTTTTACTCCATAGTGCTCTGATAGGAGGCATGGGATTATTTCAATCTTCTTATATTTGTTGAGCTCTGTCTTGTGATCAACTATATGATCTATTTTGAAGAAGGTACCATGAGGTGCTGAGAAAAAGGTATATTCTTTTGCTTTGGGATGAAAAGTTCTATATATATCTGTTAACTCCAATTGGTTCAAAGCTTCAATTAGTTTCATTGTTTCTCTGTTTAGTTTCTGTTTTCCTGATTGGTCCATTGGTGAGAGTGGAGTGTTGAAGTCACCCACAATTATTGTGTTAGCTGCAATGTGTACTTTGAGCTTTAGTAAAGTTTATTTTATGAATGAGGGTGCCCTGTATGTGGGGCATAGATGTTCAGGTTTGAGAGTTCTTCTCGTTGGATTTTTCCTTTGACCAGCAAGTAGTGACCTTCCATGTCTCTTTTGATGACATTAGGCTGAAAGTCAATTTTATCTGAAATTAGAATGGCAACTCCAGTTTGTTTCCTGGGACCATTTGCTTGTAGAATTGTCTTCCAGCCTTTTACTCTAAGGTAGTTTTTGTGTATGACACTGAGATGTGTTTCTTGTATGCAGCAAAATGTAGGGTCTTGTTTACGTAACCAGTCTGTTAGTCTATATCTTTTTATTGGGGAATTGAGTCCATTGATGTTAAGAGATATCAAGGAGTAGTGGTTATTGCTTCCTATCATTTTTGATTTTAATTGTATACATGTGTGGTTATCTTCTTTGGGTTTGATGAAAGAAGCTTAATATCCCGCTCTTTCCAGGGTATAGTTTCCCTCGTTGTAATGGTGTTTTCCCCCTATTATCCTTTGTAGGGCTGGGTTTTTAGAAAGATATTTTGTAAATTTGGTTTTGTCATGGAATATCTTGGTTTCTCCATCTATAGTAATTGAGAGTTCCGTTGGGTATAGTAGTCTCAGCTGGCATTTGTGTTCTCTTAGAGTCCGCATGAGCTCCGCCCATGATCTTCTAGCTTTCATGGTCTCTGGTGAGAAATCTGGTGTAATTCTGATAGGTCTTCCTTTATATGTTACATGGCCTTTTTCTCTTACTGCCCTAAGTATTCTTTCTTTGTTTAGTACATTTGGGGGTTTTGATTATTATTTGACGGGAGGTATTTCTGTTCTGGTCCATTCTGTTTGGAGTTCTATAGGCTTCATGTATATTCATGGGCATCTCTCTCTTTAGGTTAGGGAAGTTTTCTTCCATAATTTTGTTGAATATATTTGCTGGCTCTTTAAGTTGTAAATCTTCACTCTCATCAATGCGTATAATCCTTAGATTTGGCTTTCTCATTGTGTCCAGGATTTCCTGGGTATTTTGGGTTACAAGCTTTTTGCATTTTGTATTTTCTTTAACTGTTGAGTCCATGGTTTCTATGGTATCTTCAGCATCTGAGATTCTTTCTTCTATCTCTTGTATTCTGTTGTTGATATTTGCGTCTATAGTCCCTGATTTCTTCCCAAGGTTTTCTATCTCCAAAGTTGTCTCCCTTTGTGCTTTCTTAGTTTCTACTTCTGTTTTTAGATCCTGGAAGTTTTTGCTCAGTTCTGTCATTTGCTTGTTTGTGTTTTCCTCTAATTCTTTAAGACATTTTTGTGTTTCCTCTTTCATGACTTCTGCCTGTTGATCAAGATGCTCCTGTATTTCTTTAAGTGATTTTTGCGTTTCCTCCTTATTGGCTTTTGTATTCTCCTGAATTTCTTTCAATGATTTTTATGTTTCCCTTGTAAGTGCTTCTAATTTTTGATCCATTTTCTCCTGAATTTCTTTAAGTATGTCCTTCATGGGTTCCTGTACCAGCATCATGACCAGTGATTTTAAATCCAAATCTTGTTTTTCTGGTGTGTTGGTGTATCCAGGACTTGCTAATGTTAGAGAATTGGGTTCAGATGCTGCCATAATGCCTTGGTTTCTGTTAGTAACGTTCCTATGTTTGCCTTTAGCCATCTAGTTCTCCCAGGAGTTAGATGGTCTTATTGTCACTGTCTGGTGCTTCAACCTACTGTGGATCTTTAAGGTTATCTCTGCAACACTGGATGACTGGGTTTCTTCTGACACAGATTACTGATATGCTGCCTTCCTCTTTTGTGCCTTTGGAGCCCTTCTCAGTTTTGCCTCAAGCAATGTTATACTTAGGTTGTCAAGGTCAACCAGGTGTTCTCTGTCTGCTCTATTATGGAGCGAAGATGTTGTGGTGGAGGTCACTCCCTCTGTTGATTCCCACATAGGACACAGTTCCTGCGATGGACTGGCTTGCAGATTAACCGCCTATGTGCTCAGTTCCTGAGTGCAGGCAGACCCCTGGCGGTTTGCACCACCAGAAATCTAAAGCTCAGGGTGACACATTTCCTAGTGATCCTTTTCTGTCCTGGCAGGCAGCGAGTATGGCCTTGGGGCTTCTCTCCTTCCGCAGCTCACTGGGCAGGACACAGGCCCTGCACGTGGCGGGCTGGCAGACAAACCTGTCTATGTGCTCAGTTCCTGAGTGCAGGCAGACCCCTGGCGGTTTGCACCACGAGAAATCTAAAGCTCAGGGTGATACAGTACCTAGTGATCCCCTGATACTATTTATTACTGACAGTTTTTTGTTGTTGTTGTTGTTGTTGCTGCTGCTGTTGCTGCTGCTGCTGTTGTTGTTGTTGTTGTTGTTGCAGACATTAGTCTAGCATAGCTGTCTTCTAAGATGCTCTACCAGATCCTGGCTGTGACAGATACAGATACAGGCAAGCATTGAATGGAGGTCGAGATGCCTATGAAAGAGTTAGGGGAAGGGACGAGGAACTGAAGGGGATGGCAACCCCATAGGAAGACCAACAGTATCAAGTATCCTGGACCTCTGGGAAATCCCAGAGACTGAGTGACCAATGAAAGAGCATACATAGGCCTCCAGCACTTATGTAGCAGAGGGCTGCCTTGTCCTGCCTCAGTGCTAGAGGATGCACATAATCCTATAGAGAGTTTATGTCCCAGGAGGGGGTAGGTATGCCTTAGGGAGGCACACTTTCAGAGGCAAAGGTGATGGGGATGGGGGGAAATATCTGCAAACTGAGACCAGGAAGGGACAACATTAAGGATGTAAATAATTAATTAATAAGAAGTTCTGCTTATGAAAATGGAAAAATATTTGTGATGTGCATTTGAAGAACTCTATATTTGTGATCCAAACAGGTTCTTGCAAGTACATGTCTATTTCAAAATTATACACAATAACCACTTTCTTTTTTTATTCTAAGTACCCATCAACATCTGAGGTTAAGATCAGTACTGTGTATATGAGCAATAAAGTGTTTTTGTTTATTTTTTGTTTGTTTGTTTGTTTGTTTGTTTGTTTGAAGTTTCCTTGTATATCCCTGGCTGTCCTGGAACTGACTCTGTAGACCAGGCTTTATTACCTCAAACAAGCAATAAAGTATTATTCAGACATGTTAAAAAATGAAATTAAGTTGTTTTAAAATGGTTGCAGCTGACAATCATATAAAAAGCCAGACATGGAAAGTCAGTTTCACTGGTTATCCCTCAATCATGTAACTTAGGTATTCTATAGTTATATAAATCCATTATTTATACACACACACACACACACACACACATACACACACATGCACAAACATGCACACACATGAATGTGGAGTGAGAGTTGGGAGACAGGGGACTCATGGGAACAAAACAGGGATGAAAGAAAAAAGTAAGAAGATTAAAATTTTCAAGTGACAAAATTAATTTGGATGAAATGTTTGTGTACTTTAAACATACTATTGATGGGTTGAAAATTTTAAAAGTAAACAAATCTGCAATGAATGAGGAGGGAAATATTCATCATTTTACCCATCATATAATAATGCTGAGTTAAGAAAAACACCAACATAGAAAGCAAATAATTAGGGAATAGTAGATAAACGGCTTGCTGGAGTGAGGGGACTGAGAATATGAGGAATGATATAAAGCTCAATGGAAATAGAAAAGTGCAGTATTTTATAGAATTTACACACTACATAAATAAAATTGAGTCAATGATCTGGGTACACTTTTCTAAAAACAGATGCACAAATAGCTCACAAATGTGTTAAGTTTTCTTAACATGCAAGTCTAGCACATTCAAGGCTCTGGGCTTGATTGTTCCCAGTATCACGATCAAATCAGAATTGTCATTATTTAGGCATGTGGGTGTATGCCTGAAACATATGAACCATTTACAAAGAGGTAGAATCATGAGTTTGTGGACATCCTGGGAATTAAACTTTAAAACTTAACGGGTCTTCATAGTGAAATGTGATAAAACCAAGTAGAACGGGGGCAGGGAGGAAGTGAGGATATACAGTTCAAAATCACATTTAGATATCACCTCATATTCAGAGTAAAATTGATATTCAAATATATTGTTTCATTGTTAATAAATTTTCAGTCAAATAACATTGACTGGTTGTGAGTAGAATGAACTATGTTTGTATCTTTACTTGTAAGATCATCTAGTTAATAAGGAGATTCTTCACTTGTAGCTTTGAATTCCTAGATTATGTGTCTCTATTTCTCCACCCCTAATTGCTTAATATCACAGCTTAACCTAAGACAAGACAAGACAAGACAAGACAAGACAAGAAAAGAAAAGAAAACAAAAGAAAAGAAAAGAAAGAAAAAAGACAGGAAAAGGCAGCTGAAAGATTGACCCAATGGAAAATTTTCCACAAGAAAGAATTGTAGATAAGGCCTCTGTATTTACTTTAGTTGTGAATAATGAAGCTTGACAGAACCATATGTGGTAACACAGAAAAAGAACATCCTAAGTTGCCAGGAGATGCTTAGCCAGAGGAGTGAAGTATTTAGTCAATTATCATGGGAGCAGAAGCTCCCTAAGCATAGTTTTCAGGCACTCTGGAGAGCTGAGAAATGGTTCCAATCCTAGTGAGAACTGAAAGCCAGAACATATGGTATAAGTTCCATTGTAAATCCCTGACAGTTTGATAGAGAAAAGAGGTAAAGTTTCAGTGAGATTCTGAAAGCTCAACCTGGCCAATGCTCCTAGACATTTGCAGACATGAAGTTGCCCCACTACTAGGTTCCCTTGCCCTACTCTGGTGTTAAGTGGTTTATACTGGATACATGCACATCCAATAGTACAATCAGATTCTTAATCAATAGCTGAGAGGTATTCTTATTCTGACATTCTCCCAAACACATTCATCATAACTTTGAGCCAAATATCAATATAGATGCTATTGTTGTCTATCTGGTCTCAATATCTCCTTTGACTGTAGAGAACAGCTCCTTTGTTTAATGTGGATGCTATGAGCTATGTGGTAAGAAATAGGAAATTCAGTTATTTACATAGCTCAGTATGCAAGACTGTTTAGCACCTAGCCTGACATGATGAATTTGATTCACTGGACGCAGAACCATGGAGAGGGAATCTACATCAACAAATTATCCACTCATTCACCACTGACATACTCCTTCTCCACATAAATAACTGAGCAGAAAATTTTAAAATACCGAAATAAAATAATTGGGAATCTCTGCCTGGTAAATGAAGAATTGTGAAAAGATGAAAATGAGTTGCATTAAGAAGCTTCTGGCGGTTCCTCAGAAAACTGCACATGACACTTCCGGAGGACCCTGCTATACCTCTCCTGGGCATATACCCAAAGGATTCCCCGGCACGCAATAAAGACACATGCTCCATTATGTTCATAGCAGCCTTATTTTTTTTTTAATAGCCAGAAGCTGGAAAGAACCCAGATGCCCCTCAAAGGAGGAATGGATACAGAAAATGTGGTATATTTACACAATGGAATACTACTCAGCAATTAGAAACAATGAATTCACAAAATTTTTAGGCAAATGGTTTGATCTGGAAAATATCATCCTAAGTGAGGTAACCCTGTCACAAAAGAATACACATGGAATGCAATCTCTGATAAGTGGATTTTAATTAGCCCAGAAGCCCTGAATACCCAAGGCACAAATCGCATAACAAATGACTCCCATGAAGAAGTATGGAGAAGGTCCTGATCCTGGAAAGGATTGAAATAGCATTGGAGGGGAATATAAGGACAGAGAAAAAAGGAGGGAGGTGATTGGAGAATGAATGGAGAGAAGAAGGTTTATGGGACATATGGGGCGCGGGGATCCGGTAAAGGGGAAATCATTTGGAATGTAAACAAAGAATATAGAAAATAAAAATATTAAAAAAAGAAGCTTCACCAGAGGTTAAAAAATTGCGAGAGAAGCAGAGATGTAGTATAAACACTGTTTTGAAACAATGAAACAATATAGCTTATACTACAAAGAAGGAGGAGGAGCAGGAGGAAGAAGAAGGAGGAGGAGGAAGGAGGAGGAGGGGGAGGAGGAGGGAGGGAGGAGGAGGAAGAGGAGGGGAGGAGGAGGAAGAGGAGGAGGAAGAGGGGAAGGAGGAGAAGGAAGAGGAGGAGGGAGAAGGAGGAAGAGGAGGGGAAGGAGGAGGAGGAGGAGAAGGAGGAGGAAGAAGAAGAAGGAGGAGGAGGAGGAGGAGGAGGAAGAAGAAGAAGAAGAAGAAGAAGAAGAAGAAGAAGAAGAAGAAGAAGAAGAAGAAGAAGAAGAAGAAGAAGAAGAAGAAGAAGAAGGAGGAGGAGCAGGAGGAGGAGAAGGAAAAGCTAGTAGCAAACTTTCAAGCCTGGGTGCGTTGTGAGCTGCCTAATATGTGTGCTTAAACTAAATCTTCTGTCCTCTTCAAAAACAGTATTTCTATTTCTCTAGGAGTTATGAGACTGTTTAGATGATCTATTTGGTCCTGATTTAATTTTGGTATTTGGTATCTATCTAGGAAATTGTCCATTTCCTCCAGATTCTCCAGTTGTGTTGAGTATAGGCTTTTGTAGTAGGATCTAACTTTCAACCAAAAAAAGCACAGGACCAGATGGTTTCAGTGCAGAATTCTATCAGACCTTCAAATAAGACCTAACACCAATACTCTTCAAACTATTCCACAAAATAGAAACAGAAGGAACACTACCGAATTCCTTCTACGAAGCCACAATTATGCTGATACCAAAACCACACAAAGATCCAACAAAGAAAGAGAACTTCAGAACAATTTCCCTTATGAACATCGATGCAAAAATACTCAATAAAATTCTTGCCAACCGAATCCAAGAACACATCAAAATGATCATCCACCATGATCAAGTAGGCTTTATCCTAGGGATGCAGGGTTGGTTCAATATACGGAAATCCATCAATGCAATCTACTACATAAACAAACTCAAAGAAAAAAACCACATGGTCATTTCATTGGATGCTGAAAAAGCATTTGACAAAATTCAGCATCCTTTCATGCTTAAAGTCTTGGAAAGAACAGAAATTCAAGGCCCATACCTAAACATAGTAAAAGCAATATACAGCAAACCAGTAGCCAGCATCAAACTAAATGGAGAGAAACTTGAAGCAATCCCACTAAAATCAGGGACTAGACAGGGCTGCCCCCTTTCTTATGTTAGACAACATAAGGAGGTCAAAAGGATACAAATTGGAAAGGAAGAAGTCAAGCTATCATTATTTGCAGATGATATGATAGTCTACCTAAGTGACCTAAAAAACTCCACTAGAGAACTCCTACAGCTGATAAACAACTTCAGCAAAGTGGCAGGTTATAAAACCAACTCAAGCAAATCAGTAGCCTTCCTATACTCAAAGGATAAGCAGGCTGAGAAAGAAATTAGGGAAATGCAAATCAAAACAACCCTGAGATTTCACCTTACACCAGTCAGAATGGCTAAGATTAAAATTCAGGAGACAGCAGGTGTTGGCGAGGATGTGGAGAAAGAAGAACACTCCTCCACTGCTGGTGGGGTTGCAAATTGGTACAACTACTCTGGAAATCAGTCTGGCGGTTCCTCCGAAAACTGGGCACCTCACTTCCAGAAGATCCTGGTATACCACTCCTGGGCATATACCCAGAAGATTCCCCAGCATGTAATAAGGATACATGTTCCAATATGTTCATAGCAGCCTTGTTTATAATTGCCAGAAGCTGGAAAGAACCCAGGTATCCCTCAACAGAAGAGTGGATGCAAAAAAAAAATGTGGTATATATACACAATGGAGTACTCTTCAGCCATTAGAAACAATGAATTCATGAAATTCTTAGGCCAATGGATGGAGCTGGAGAACATCATACTAAGTGAGGTAACCCAGACTCAAAAGATGAATCATGGTATGCACTCACTAATAATTGGATATTAACCTAGAAAACTGGAATACCCAAAACATAATCCATGCATCAAATGAGGTACAAGACGAACAGAGGAGTGGCTCCTTGTTCTGGAAAGACTCAGTGAAGCAGTATAGGGCAAAGCCAGAACAGGGAAGTGGGAAGGGTTGGGTGGGAATACAGGGGGAGGGAAGGGGGCTGATGGGACTTTCGGGGAGTGGGGGTCTAGAAAATGGGAAATCATTTGAAATGTAAATAAAAAATATATCGAATAAAAAAAAGGATTGAAAAAAGAAAAGAAAATTGAATAAAAGAAATAAAACAGTACTTCTTTTTAATCTCTGAATTATCTCTGAGCCTCTTAGTCTTTGTCTTTCCCCTGCATTTTTGTTTGTTTTTATAGAATTAGTCTAGATCCATCAATCAAAAGAAGATCTGTAGATAAATGTTGTAATTGAGATTTTAAGAAAGCTTCTTAAGCTGGAAACGTGCATGTGTACATTAGAGAAATTATTTTGAGAGATACTGACAGAGGGAATGAAAGGGCAAAGGAGAGAAAACAGGTAGAAATTTGAGGGAAAAGATGAAGATAGGAGGGAAATTGAAGAGGGAGACTGAAAATATAGAGAGTACATCTTGGAAAAATGAGTTTTTATGGACACAAATGTATCTGGCTACATAAAAGAGGATTAGTTATTATGAGGCAGGATTGATCCATGTTAGTTACAGTGCAACAGCTTGGCAAATTATTTTGTACTTTATGACTTAAAATGACAGGTAGATGTGCTGTTATAAAATGCTTTTCCTAGGAAACCATTTTGTGCTCAAATTACATACTTTTCCTCAATTGCATTTGCTTATACAGTAATTGATTATTTGCTACCATCTCTTTATTGAATGTTATGTTTAACATTTTCTACTTTTTAATTGAAAATAGATTATTTTTTCATTCAATATACCTCAATACAGAGTTTCCCCACCTTTCTCTCGTTTAGCTTGCCTACACCTCTACTTTCCACTAGATTCACTCGTCCTCTGTTTCCACTTTTGAAAGCAGGAGACCTCCAAGAAGCAACATCCTAACCAGACAAAACAATAAAATCTTTCATATTGAGGCTGGATGAGGCCACTAAATGAGAAAAAAGTTCCAAGAACCAGGACATGAAACAGAAATATATGTGCTATCACTGTTAGAAGTCATACAAAAACACCAAGTCAAACAACCACAATATCTTTATGGATGACTTGGTGTAGGACTGTGCTTTCCATTTCAGTCTCTGTCAGCCCATATTTGATTATTTGATTCAGTGGGCCATCCATGGTCTTCTAGTTTCCTCCATCCTCTCTGATTCCTCTAGTCTCTCTACTTCATATCTTCCACAGGCTTCACTAATTTTCTAGGGGAGGTACCAGACGGAGATCTTCAATCTTCAATTAAGAGTCTCTCTCTCTCTCTCTCTCTCTCTCTCTCTCTCTCTGTGTGTGTGTGTGTGTGTGTGTCTCCATAGTGTCTGCTTGAACATCTATGAATGAACTTTGAGCTGCTGCCAGAAGAAGCCTCTGTGATGAAAAATGCACAAGAAAATGCTCTGTGAAAATAACAAAGTACCATTAAGGATTATTTCGGTTTTTTTCTTGGCTTGGTGTGTTTGGTTGCCAAAGTCCAACATCAGCATGAGAAGTGTCCTGAAAAGGAGTTGAATGGGAGTAGTGTTGATTCAATAATAACTCCAAGTCAGTAGTGGATGCACAGTGTCAGGTTATGTGCTCTCTTTTTACCCAAGGATTCTCAGCCCCCTTCCTTCTTCCACTTCACTAATCCTTCCTTCTCCCTTATCCTTCTTTTACTTTCTTCTCATTCTTTTGCCTTTATCCTTTTCTTTCATTTTGCCTTCTCCCAATCAGAGAACCTGAAGCCAATCTTTTATTTACTAAAGCTCCATCATCAAGGCTTTGGACATTGTCTTAGTCAGGTTTTCTATTCCCGCACAAACATCATGATAAAGAAGCAAGTTGGGGAGGAAAGGGTTTATTCAGCTTAGAGTTCTGCATTGCTGTTCACCACAAAAGGAAGTCAGGACTGGAACTCAAGCAGGTCAGGAAGCAGGAGCTGATGCAGAAGCCATGGAGGGATGTTCCTTACTGACTTGCTTCCCCTGGCTTGTTCAGCCTGCTCTCTTATAGAACCCAAGAGCACCAGGCCAGGGATGGCACCACCCACAATGGGCCCTCCCCCCCCTTGGTCACTAATTGAGAAAATGCCCCACAGCTGGGTCTCATTGAAGCACTTCCCAAACTGAAGCTCCTTTCTCTGTGATAACTCCAGCCTGTGTCAAGTTGACACACAAAACCAGCCAGTACAGACATTGTTAATAAGTTTTGTTAGAAATCTTAAATTTGCATAAATGTTATGAATCCTGGATAACAAATTCCAACCCCTGGTTCCTTAAAGCAGAAACTAAACACAAAGTAAAACACATTTCTTTATGGTTTTTATCCAGTCTATTCTTCACGGTTAGCTGGGCACAACTCTTGCAGTTGCCTAGTACAGCAGACAGCAGTTTTTAATAACTGTTTTCATCTATGAACAGAAAGGTGAGAGAATACTAAAGTCACAATCATTTCTTACAAAGATTTAATATTTATGTAAGAAAGATAGATAACTCTCTCTGATACCTCTCTAGGCATTGTCATCTCCAATCCTTCAAGTAGCAAGGAGAGCTTTACCCTAAATTTTTATATTCTTACACAACATGTATTCACGAATATTTGCTTCCTCATCCTACTCTCTACCCTTGATGTCCCCATGTTCACCATGGATAATTAATGCAGTAGTAATTGGCCTGGAGGGTACATATGTCTCCTCATAATTCCAAGTTCAAGGCTAAGTGCCACAATGATCAATTTCTACGAAGGACCATTTAGGTCTTTGCCACCCCTCTTGTTATATTGTCTAGATCCTTTCCCATGGATCTAAAGGAGAATTGGAAGTTCTGTTGCTTGTCCTACACAGAATAAGGACCAACTCTATACCTCATTACTGAGAATTGCATCTGTCATTTATTGTGTAGTGATTATGTCTGAGTAATTTGGGAAGTATATTCACCAGAGGAAAGATTGAAAGCAAAATAGTAGAGACAGTTTCAGGCCAAAAGCAGTCATCAGAACATGCAGGGATCAATGAGGAGGCAATCCTACAGGGTTAGTTATTGTGTTATACTCCCTATTACACAGCCATACTTGAACTGGCATTTGGTTCTACCCTAGGTTTCTGGGCTATCCAGTCTGTGGTTTCTGTTCATACAGAGAGTATACAGAATGAGCTCCCTCTTGTTAAACAGGTTTTGAGTTAAACCAGACATTGGTCAGCTACTCCCACAAGTTCTGTGTCACTGTTATTCCAGTATATTTTCCAGGCAGGACAGATTGTAGATTGAGGCTATTGTGACTGGGTTAGTATCCAGGTTTATCTTTCCATATTCTGGAGAGGACTGTCCTTTGCCAAAGAGACTAGAATGAGGAGATGAAGGCTCCATTCATTCACCAGCTCTTTTTTATATTCAATGAACTGTGTGAATGTTATCTTTAGCAGTGAGACCCTGCATTCAGTTTGCAAAGAGTGAACTATTGTCCTAGCATCAGCCTGTGTTATTTAAAGATCTCCATCAGAACTTCTTGGCCAACATCTCAACTGAATGTATCCCAGTGCTACCACTAGAAACTTTGTATGGCTACAAAAGATGGACAGTTCAGAATCCATATCTTCCATTACTAGATATTTTAACTCAAGTCACCATTGTATATTCCTGAAAGTTTCCACTACACTAGGTTCCCACACTACCTCCTCAAATGTCTATCAGTTCCACCTGTTGCTTCTAGCACTCTCTGTCTTTACATGCCCAACTTGATTCCCCTAGCCCACAGAATTTATTCTATTTCTCCTTTACTGGAAAGTATGTTTTTCCCACTGTAGCTTCCTCTTTACCTATTGTCTGTAGGTCTCTGAATTATAGCTTGATTATTATTTTTAACATCTAGTAACTAGTTATAAATATATATGTACCATATTTGTCTTTTTGTGACTAGGTTACCTCAATCAGGATGATTTTTTTCTATTTTCATCTATTTGCCTGCAAATTTTATGTCATTTTTTTCATTTTCCCAACATAATTATTTTTATTGATTATTTAGGAAGAGCACATCATGTACTGCATATGTACTTTTGAGCCACCCCATAGCTGCCCCCACTCTTATGACCCACCCAAAAATGAAGAAGGAGGAAGAGGATGAGACAGAAAAAGGAAGAAGAAGGAGGAGGAGGAGGAAGAGGAGGAGGAGGCAGAGGAGGAGTAGGAGGAGTAGGAGAAGGAGGAGGACAGCTAGTTTGTGTTTCTGTATACTCACTGAAGCATGGTCAAACTGCCAGTAGCCAACCCCTTAACGTAAACTGAATCATTTCCTACCTCCACCCCCTCCAAAAGTCATCAGTTGTAGAGAGCTAACTTTCAGCATCCTAGTCACAGTGTTTTTATTGATTATTTTGTTTATTTACATTTCAAAAGTCATCTCTCTTTCTGGTTTCCTCTCTGAAAACCCCTCAGCCTATCACCTACCTCAATGAATATGCTTCCCTACCGACCCACCCACTCCTGCCCCACGTCCTTAGAATTCCCCTATGCTAGGGCATCAAGCCTTCACAGGACCAAGGGCCTTCCCTCTGTTTGATGACAGACAAGTCCAAGTCCATCCTCTGCTACATATGCAGCTAGAGTCATGGAATCCCTCCATCTGTATTCTTTGATTGCTGGTTTAGTCCCTGGGAGCTCTGATGTTTCTGGATGGTTGATGTTGTTCTTCCTATGGGGTTGCAAATTCTTTAAGCTCCTTCAGTCCTCCATGCTAACTGCTCCATTGGGGTCACCCTGCTCAGTGGGATGGTTGGCTGCAAGCATCCCCATCTGCATCAGTAAGGCTCTGGCCAAGTCTCTCAGGAGACATCCATAACAGGTTCCTCTCAACTGGGAACCTCTTGCTTTCCTGGTGTCTGGGACTTTCTGGTGGCTACAGCCACTTCCCCATACTCATATTCTTTTCTATGGCTTTCTGTATAGGCTGTTAATTATTTTGAGGGTTGGGGTAGAGGGTATCATAGTGCTCCCTTGGTCCCTGTTTCTCAACTATAAATCTGCAATCATAGAAACAATGCAAAAGTAGTTTCTTTGACCTTTTCAGTCTGCAGAAGCATGGGACATGGACATCCACCTGATATTTTGCAACAACAGAGACCATAGACATCAATACGTTCTCTAGTATCAACCTGTGCTCTAGAAATAGTGGGGTCTTTATTGCTTATACTCATCACAGACACCACCATAGCCCTTTCAGTAACACAGGCCAAGGACTTCAACATGGCCTCTGGGGCAACATTAGACACAGATACAAACCTGGTATAACATGCGTGGCAATTTATCCCATGGACATCAAAATGGTTTCAGGTGGCAATACAGACCTTGCTCATCTACATAACTCTTGGTGGCAAGGAGTTCCATAGACATCAACATGATCTCAGGTGGCAGTATGAACCACAGACATCTACATCAACCTCAGTGTCAACCAAGGCCAGAGACATCAACATATCCCCATGTGTAGAAGGACTGTGGATGGCAAGAAGGCACAGGTGCAACAAAGGTTATTCATGACAACATGGTCCACAGTTGAATAAGGGACATGGCCTCTAGTAGCAGTAAGACCCAGGCACTTCAACATGGCTTCAGGAAGCATTTCAGACCATTCTCATCTACACAACCCCTTGCTGCAGCAAGACTATGGACCCAAAGATGGCTGTTTGAGACAGATGTAATTTTTCTTTAAGAGCTTAGAAATACTCCAGTGTATAAACACACCACATTTTCTTTATCCAGTTTTTTCTTGAGGAATATCTAGATTATTTCCAGTTTCAGGTTATTATGTATAAAATTGCAAGGAACATAGTTGAACAAGTGTTCTTGTGGTAGGATGGAACATCCTTTCAGCATATGCCCAAGAATTGTGTAGTTGTGTCTTAAAGTTGATTGGTTCCCAATTTTCTGACCACTACAATATTGATTTCTATAGTGGCTATAAAAATTTTCACTCCCACTAGCAATGTAGGGGTGTTTTCCTTTTCTACATCCTTGCCTGTATGATCTCTTACATGTGATATTAATAATAGCCATTCTGCCTTTAGTTTATATCTTTATACTTGATTGGTTCTTCTTTACAGATATATCCATTCAAATGACTAAGTGAATTAATCATTCATTATGTTCATGGTTTTCTCCTGTAGCTTATTATGAAGTCTCTATCATAGTTATAGTTGGCACTTAGCTCAGATTTCTGTCTTAAATTATGTAGAAGTCACACAACTTGATGATATTTCAATATACCATATCCACAGAATAACTATTGTAATGAGTATGTAAAGAAATAGCAATTCTTTCTTGTTGTAAAAAATGTTAGTTTATAGCATTTGCTACAAACTCTTGCTTGTGAATTTCAGACTGCATAATTTAGTGCCTGATAAAGTTTCAAATCTCAGTTGCAACACAGATGACATCATGGTACCTAGGTCCATGATTATATTTTGATGTTTAATAACCTACTGTAAAAGAGCATTTAAAGACCTATTTATGCTACATAAGAACTAATGTATAATCTTAAAACACATTTACTCTTTCCTTAGTTAGGAAACATTTTGATGACTTTTAAGAGTAAACTATCTAATGTTGTTATTATTTTCAGTTAGGGATTCATGTATTCCAGGTTTGCTTCAAACATATTACGTACTGTAACCTAAGTGTAACCTTCCCATCTCTCTGCCTCTACTTTCCAGAGTGGGTATTGAAGGTCTGTGCCACTACACACATTTATAGTGTTTGGAAATAAAATGCATTACTTTGCATTCTATGTATGCACTGCTCCAATTAAGCTAAATCCTTAACCTGTCAAATTCTTAATGTATATTTTAAAACAAGATATGCTTTACTGCAATGCAATGCTAGCTTCCCTTAAGCATATCTTCAAAATCCTTTCTTTCTTGTCTAGCAACATTCTTGTGAATATGATTTACAGAAAGGGCCATAATTGTCTTGCCTTAAGATATAGAACTTTCCTATCATACTTTCATGTAAACAAGGTTAATATTATTAACCACTCAATGATAGTTTACCTTACCAACAAAGCTCATTTGGAGACTAAAATAAACATTACAGTTAAAGAAGTACAGTTTAAAGAAGTACAGTTACACTTAATTAAGCATCTTTCATGAAACACTCATGAATGCTAATTCTGTTTTCCATTAATATGCCAATTTTAAAATAAAATTTATCATTAGATTATCAAATCATGTGATTTAACCAATAATACACAAACCTCTCAGAAAAATTTCTCAAATGTGTGTCCTCATTCTATTGCATTGTCCATATCTAAAAGGATCCATCACACTTAACATTAAAACTGTAAGTATGTTTTCATTATCCTGTTTGGAAAACAGAAATACTGTGTCAGTTTTAAAACTATTATCTACCTTTTGATTCCCTTTGTCTTTTTTTAAATTGAGTTCTTTGAAATACACTATTTCTTCTATTGTTTTCATTTAATATTTTACAGTTTTTGTGGATCTGGTTTGATATATTCAAGGTATGTAGATTTCATAGCCAAACTAGAGTCTTTCTCTCCATTTGTTATATCTGTAATGCTTGGTCAAGATAACTCTTTTAATAGCAGCAATGGAATCTTCCCCTGGATCATCTCAAAAACTTATCCATGTGTTATTCTAGGTAACATTGTGCTATAGATATTTAAGCATAGAGCAAAAGTTATGGTGAGAACAAACTTGCAAAATTGTTTGCTATTTGAATAACTGTCACAATGATATCTCTTTATATAAAAGACAAAAGATCAATGACATATGAAGAAAGACAAAGGCAAAATAATCTATTTCATTAGATTTGTTTTGATTTGCTGTCTCTAAACTGAGCCTTTATATTCTGGAAACTGAAAGGTTTTAAACATGACATTATATTTGTACAATTTGAAACCCAATATAAAGGAATACTTAAAAAGATATAATATGAACTAGTGATATTGGCTTCAATTTTTATGACAAATAAGATAACCTGTAGATGTAGCTTGTTAGATGACCAATATGAGTAGAAATTATAGAAAATCAAATATAGTTAAGCCGTGTACAAATTCACTAGAAAATTATATCTGTGTTGGCTTTTTGACTATTGATTTCAATTATAACTTTAAAGAATTAAAAGTCAATTTATTTACTTTACCCAGTAATTTTGTTCCACGTGTCTGATAGATAGAAATAATTGTAGATATTTGCATCTGCTTTTTCAGTTGCTTTTGAGCCTCTCGGTGAATATCCTCGCTAGGCTTCTTTCTGAAAGCATACCATAACATTCGTATTAGTGTCAGGTCTTGGAGTCTCCTCTTGAGCTGGATCCCAACTTTGGCCTGTCACCAGACCTCCTTTCCCTCAGTCTCTTCTCTTTTTTTGTCCCTATCATTATTTTAGACAGGAACAATTTTGGGTCAGAATATTTGACTCTGGGATGGAAACCCCATTCCTCCACTTGATGCCCAATCTTTCCACTGAAGGTGGACTCTACTAGTTCCCTCTCCCAACTGTAGGGCATACCCACTAAAGCCCCTCCCTTTGGGTTCTGAGAATCTCACCTCTCCGGTCTCTGGCGTATTCTAGAGGGTTTTCGCTAACTCCCTAGGTTGCCTGTTTCCATTCTGTCTGCTGGCCCTTGGGGCTTCAGTCCTGTTACCCTGCCAATACCTGCTCATGTTCTTCTCTTCTCCTCCCTGTATCCTCTCTCACACAGGTCCTCCCTCCCTCCTTCCCTCCCTCTCTCCCTCCCTTTCTCCCTCTTTCCCTCCCTCTGCTACCTCTGCCTCCATGATTGGTATCTTCTCCCTCCCAAGTGGGACTGAGGCAAGCTTGCTTGGGCCTTTCTGCTTGTTAAACATCCTACATACTTCTGGGTATTCAGTTCCGTTTTGTTTGTTTGTTTGTTTGTTTTTGTTTTTGTTTTTGTTTGTTTGTTTTTTTTTGTTTTGTTTTGTTTTGTTTTTTTTTGCTAATATCCATTGATTAGTGAGTACATACCATGTATGCCCTTTTGGGTCTGAGTTACCTCACTCAGGATGATATTTTTAGTTCTATCCATTTACCTGCAAAACTCATGTTGTCCTCATTCGTAATAGATGAGTAGCAATCCACTATGTAAATGAACCACATTTTCTGTATCCATTCTTCTGTTGTGGGACATCTGTGTTGTTTCCAGCCAACCAATAGACAGAAACCAGGGACCCCTGTGGTTGAATTAGGGAAAAGCTGTAAGTATCTGAGGAGGAGGGTGACCCTATAGGACTAAGACCAGCAGTCTCAACTGACCCGGACTCCCAAGATTCCTCAGTCATTGTTCCACTAACCAGGCATTATATACCTGCTGATATTAGGTCCCAACACATATACAGAAGAGGACTGTCTGCTCTGGCCACAGGGAGAGAAGAAGCAATATATCACTAAGCATACATTAGTATCACTAATTAAGGACCACTAACTTACATTATTTTAAATACAAATATTCCAAAATCTGTATAGAGAATGCTGTTCTTATTTGTGCCCTGGTACAATCTTCTGATATACTGTATATAACAATATAATTTCATAAACACTTCCTCACCATAAAATTCAATCTGGAAGAGGTGAAATTTGAAATTTCAACGTCAAAAATTTGAGTGCCTAATAAAATATAGAAGAAATCATGATGTACCAATAATATAATAGCCAAACAAATACTAAACTATGAGAGAGAATATCAGGTTTTTTGGAGCCACAGATTTCTATTTTTCTTGTATTATGACAAGAGATTAATCAAATACAAAGTCCACTTGGGTTGTTTCATATTGTTAAGCCTGTAGATGGTCAAGCTAGGTGAACTTTCCCCACATCTTCCTTTTTCCTTTTTATACATAGTCTGAGAACGTTAAGAGCTAAAAAGGATTATGACTGTGTACTACTAAGAGTTTAAGGTGAGGAGACTAGTAATTTCCATCAGAAACGTTGGTTGCCTTGTCTAAGCCCTTATCAAAGTAAATATAAAGTTCCACAGGAGTGTGTACCCTGTAACATCAGTCTTTGAGTGTGTAATGTCTGAGTGTGTAATGTCTGATTCCTGCCAAGCATGCTGATCTATTTCCAGGCTGTCAGTCCATAATGGGAAAAGCTAATAACTAATAAGTCATCATCCTGGGATGACCTTGCTTCAGATTATTATGTAATCTGTGAAAGATTCACCCTTATTAAGTAAGGCTGTAAGGGAATTCATTTTAGGAAAGATTCCTGCTATTAATATGCTTTTCCTGTTATTATTAAACGTATGTAACAATCTCTAAGTAATAGCATATCCCCTTTGGAGAAGATCTCTGCAGATCCACAAAGAATTGCTGTCTTGTAGTGATGCTATATAGACAATTTAGATGATTTCTTAAGTCTTAATGATCATATAAGAATTTTTAAAATTATATCAGTGATTATTAAGCTCTTTTATAGTGGGATTTCTATCAGGTCTTTTACTGTTAATCAAATCTGCAATGAGAACTCTGCCCATCTCCCGTGTCACCAGTTAATTGCTCTTAGATTGCAACCAGACTTTCTCCCACTCAGAGCACATTTCAAGAGGTTGTAAAATTATTGATCAAAGGTCATAAAAAGGGAACTAACAATTTATTATAGGTGCTAAGACAGAAGATAAAATATTGACTGGTTTATCTATACAAAACTTCACTAATGACTTAGTTACAGTTTTAAACTTTCAGTGAACCTGTGGATCAGAGACAGGTGATAGATGTTAGACATATAATTATTCCTAATGGATATGCATGTAAACATTCTCTGCTGTAAGCTTATTTTTATTAGACATATTCTTTATTTACATTTCAAATGTTGTCCCTGTTCCTGGTTCCTTGTCCCCCCCCCCCCGAAAATCCCATAACCTGTAGTAAGCCACCTTTTGTTCATCTCTATTACTATATGGTGCTGGCCAGATGAAGCTCCCTGGTAGTAAATCAACTTTATTACATGCACAGTGTGCTGTATTTCGTTATCACACTTACATGCTAATGAAGTATTCACTTAGTTCACCAATGAGGATGTGGCTGGCTATCTCTCTTGGCAGACAGGGCTGAGTAGGCTATATAAGGTCAGGCAGGGAGAAAGTTGGGGGCCGCCAAAAGAAGAAATAAGCTTAATTCAAGGTTCCCGAAATAAACCGTAAGAAGGAAGAAACTCCCTGGTGTTGCGTCCTCCTGGCTGGCGAGGGTGGGCGTGACAATAACCCATCTCCCCTCCACCGTTCCCCAATCAACTCTTTCCTACTTCCCTGTCCTGGTATTCCCCTACACTGAGGCATCACACAGTGTTGTAAACTTCTATTTCAATATATGATTTGATTTTTTTTGTGTGTGTGTGAACTTGTGATGAACTTTGTAACATGTGATCATGTATTCTGAAGGAAAAATAAGTAATGAGGACAAAGAGAAGAGAGAAAAATGATTTTTTTCTCTTTTCGCACTTATAAGAATTTTCTTCTATCCCTGCTTAGGATCTTTTCACTTTCCCCTTAGATATCTTGCATAGAAAACTTTTTACAATTTAGTAATTAATGCTATAATCACTTTTCTAAGTGTCCCTTTTTCATCCTGTGACTTCCAAATTCTGGCTAGCAGACCAAAAGGTAGAGATGGACAGTTCCTGTTGAGACAGTGCAAAGGCTATTTACTTAATCCTTTACTGAGGAAGTGGTGCTAAGTGCCAGAAACTGCAGTCTCTGGCCTCAGAGGATCACAGAAGACAGGTCAGCTACAGTAGCATAGTAATTGAGACTTAGATGAGTAAACCTTTTATACAGCAACCCTAAATATCTCTATTATAATTTTTTATTGGATATAGTATTTATTAACATTTCAAATGTTTTCCTCTTTCCCAGTTTCCCCCCTCTTGGAGAGTCCCTATACTATTCTCCCCCGTCCCTGCTTCTATGAGGTCCTCTACCCACCTCACTCCCACCTCCCTGCCCTCGATTCCCCTACATTGGGAGGTCTACCGAGACTTCATAGGACCAAGGGCCTCTTCTCCCACTGATGGCTGACAAGGCAATCTTCTGCTATATATGTAGCTGGAGCCATGTGTACAGACAAAGTCTTACCCCATATCTCATAAAGAAAAGTCTTACACTCTGCCAACACTCTTCCCCCTTGGCTGTCTCAAGAAGTACCTGAAAGAAAGAAGATCCCATGCCAAGGCTGGCCACGGTCACCAGGGCTCTCTCTTATTCTCAAATATAAATCTTTATATTTTGTATGTTTTGAAAAGAATGGCACTAAAAACTGTTATGTAGTCAATTCAAGTCTTAACCCTACTCTTCTGCATCTCCCTCCAAAATTTTGGATTACAGATTGGTATCACCCACATCTGGCTTCAATTATTATTGTTTTAAAGATTTATTTACTGTTATTTTAAATGTGTGCTTTGTCTGAATGGATTTGCATATTCCACATGTATGTCCTATGTCTGAGGTAAGCAGGGAAGGAAACCTGATATACTGAAATGAGATTCACATGTGGTTATGAGGCACAGTATGGATGATGGGAATCAAAGCTGGGTCCTCTAAAGGAGCTGTATGTGCTTTTCATCTCTGTGCTGTCTTCAGACCCCTCAAGTACAATTCAGGTCTAACATTCACTTGCTTGTTCTACCTCCTTTTTTTTTTATTTCCTACATTCTTTGTTTACATTCCAAATGATTTTCCCTTTCGTGGTTCCCCCTCACCATAAGCCCTCTTCCCTCTGCCCATTCCCTGATCAAATCCCTCCCACTTCTCTGTCCTGCTAATCCCCTATAATGCTGCATCAAGCCTTTCCAGGACCAGGACCTCTCCTTCCTTCTGGGAAATCATTTGTTATGTTAATTGTGTCTTGGGTAGTCAAAGCTTCTGGGCTAATATCCACTTACCAGTGATTGCATTCCATGTGTGTTCTTTTGTGATTGGGTTATCTCATATAGGATGATATTTTCCAGTTCCAACCATTTGCCTAAGAATTTCATTAATTCATTGATTTTAATTGCTGAGTACTATTCTGTTGTGTAAATATACCACATTTTCTGTATCCATTCCTCCACTGAGTGATATTTGGGCTCTTTCCAGCTTCTGGCTATTATAAATAGAGCTGCTATGAACATAGTGGAGCATGTGTCCTTATTACATGCCAGGGAATCCTCTGGGTATTTTCCAGGGTCCTCTGGAAGTGTCATGCCCAGTTTTCTGAGGAACCGCCAGACTGATTTCCAGAGAGGTTATACCAGCTTGCAATCCCACCAGCAGTGGAGGAGTGTTCCTCTTTCTTCACATCCTTGCCAACACCTGCTTTTAAATTTAGCCATTCTGACTGGTGTGAGGTGAAATATCAGGGTTGTTTTGATTTGAATTTCCCTAATGAATAATGATGTTGAACATTTCTTAAGGTGCTTTTCAGCCACTCAAAATTCTTCAGGTGAAATTCTTTGTTTAGCTCTGTCCCCCATTTTTTAATAGGGTTATTTGGCTCTCTGGATTCTAACTTCTTTTTTGTTCTCATATATCTGCCTTTGTGTCATTGTAATTAGACTATGCATATTGTAAAAGATTAAGATGAGAACATGATAAAAACAGACAAGGGATCATAGGAAATCCTGACAGGGAACATTTACAAATGACCTAAAATGGTAAAAGGTTTTGAAAAGACTCTTTAATATCTAAAGATATTCTTCAATAAATCTAGAAGGAAGACAAATATGAAGAAGCAGGAGACTACTAGGAAACCTCTGAAAATCTATAATAAGCATGTAGGAGCTTTTCATTCAAAGGCAGTGATTCTTCAATAGGACCACAAGATTATTGCAGGTGAATTGAAAAACTTGCATCTCTGTTTTCCTTTGATGCCACTGTTGCCTTTTGGTTTACTTTGGGTGAGACTTTTGCTTTATTTTACTGGTGAAAGTTAATAACTCATGGAGTGTCTGCCTACTTAAACTATTTTATCTCCTTAATGCATGAATGCATCTGTTGTTGACTTAAAACTGAAGGAACACTGGAGATGGAAAAAACGCTCATCGATTAAGAGCACACAATATTCTCAGAGAGCACTAGTGTTCCCCCTTCAGCACTTATGTCAGGGAGTTCACAACTCCCTCTAATATAAGTTGTAAGAGTTCTAGTGCCTTTTTTTGTCTCCTCCACAGGTACTTCACTCACATGTACACACACATAAACACACACACACACACACACACACACACACACACACACACACACAATTTTAAATAAAAGGGAACTCTTACAAAAAGGATAGAGTATAAACTAATGAACACTTATTTAAAATTTCGTTTTAAAGACTAGATTACTTGGAGTGGGAAGTCCCACCCTAAATGTGGATAAGACCCTTTATGAGACTGGAATCTCAGAAGTTTATAAAAAGCATATATCTTACTCAGATTTCTTACTATGGATGCACTGTAATGATCTAACAAACACTATGCCTTCTCCATCATGATGATTCATATTTTCTGGAGCTGTAATACCATTTGACCCTTCCTTCCTTCCTTCCATCCTTCCTTCCTTCCTTCCTCCCTTCCTTCCTTCCTTCCGTCCTTCCTTCCTTCTTTCTTTCCTTCCTTCCTTCCTTTCTTCCTTCCTTTATTTTCATTATTTGTGAATTTGGTCACAGTGATAAAAAGTAACAAATAGTAAAATATTTTCTTATAGTTCTTTTTTAATGTAATGACTCAAAACATATCTAAATTTTCTAGTGAAGTCAGAGCCTAGATTCATGCAGAGTAATCTACTTACCAAAGAAGGTTTGCACATATACCCTTCACACATACTTTTCCAAAACACACACACACACACACACACACACACACACACACACACACACACTAGCCATCTCTTCCTGGACAGACATGTTCTTATTCTAATATCCTAATACATAGAAATGTTTTCTAATATTATATTTTCTAATACATAGAAAACACTTATTGAGTTTTCATTTTTTTTTACTCATTCTATTTGAGATTTTTAAACTGTGATCAATACTGTAACAGATATATACACACAATCTCAGGTTCCCATCTCTATATTCATACATACACACAATACATACATGCACGCCTAAAGGAAGGTTATACTTTTTTAAATAAGTATACTATTTAATTGAAAAATGGTCATACAGGTAACAGGCTAAAAGAATTAGAGGTAATTTTTCACAAGGCAGATAGCAAGTTAAAATGTTTTGTTTCCTTACTGAAGAGAAAAAGAAAGATTGTCAACACTTTGCTCATGTCTTCAGCAATAGCTGAATTCCTCATTTGAAAAGTTCTTTGAGGTTTGCTGATGGAGCAGAGAAGAGGAAGCTGATTGGAGAGTGAAAGTGCTATGGCTGATTATTTATAGCTCATTTATTCTGTATGCTTTCTTCGTGGTTCCTGTGTGTGCAATTGCCACCATTCCAGTGGTCGACTTGTGAGATGAGACAATAGGTGGTATCCAGTATCTCACTATGAATTATTTTATACAACCAGGAATCACTGTATTTCCCTGTTTATTGTATATAGAAGGTACTTCTTTTCTTATCCCTATATCACAAAGCCAATACAATAACAAATAGCATTTAAAACAACAAAAAATGATGATTCACAATAATGATCACAAATTACCATTCTATTGAAGACAAGACCCTAATAGTTACAATGTGAAAATGTGCTTTATTCTACAGTAAGCATTGGACCATGTTTTTATCCAAATAATCAATAATACAGGAGTTTATCTCAATTTTCATTTGTGTATTCTGTGACAAAGCCATCACATCTGGCATTATGTTTTACATATAGGGAAGGCCAAGCATTACCAATTCTATTTTCATTTTCAGGAGTTAATGTTTCTTTGATTTTTCCCATGCTAGAATATATATATATATATATATATATTGAAATAGAATATATATATATCCTAGAAATATCAGGTAAGCAAAACCATCCAGGATCTAAAATCAGAAGTAGAAACAACTAAGAAAACTCAAAGGGAGACAACTTTGGAGATAATTTCACATTCTGTATCTCCTTATTCCCTAGTCTCAGTGCTATCAATTTACAAATTATCTTTAGATGAATTGCCAAAATTAGTATGAGATCAAAAATACCATTAAATCTTTCTGAGGCATGCAAAACATGCACTTATAAATAGCTCATCATATCTCTTGCAATTAAAAAAACTTAAAAGAAGAGCTGTTTGGAAAATATAAAAACTAGGGGTCAGTGGTTAACTTATATTATAAACTTGACTGTACTTAAGATCATCTAAGAAATATGCCTATGAAAATGTTATGATGGTATTTTTTACAACTCTTTACCAAAGGTCAAATAACTTACTTTAATGTGGGTTGCATTTAAAAGAAGCAAACATTCTGCATTTCTGTCTTTCTGAGTTCTTACTGTGGATAAAATGGGACCACCTAACTACTTACTATGCGATCATAATTTCTGTCTCTATCGCACATTGTTTCTCTTATTAAACCCTGAGCCAAAACAAGGCTTTCCTAACTGCTGGCCTTCCATCCTCCCTTCTATGCTTCCTGCTTTTTACCCTTTCAGTTAACATTACCTGGTGCTTTGCCACAATAATAGGAACAATCACTAATGAAAATATTGATGCTGTGAAAAATAAGAAACATTTTAAAATATGATTTATTCATTCATGTTGTATCCTAATATTAGCCGTCTTACTCCTTCTATTACCCCTCACAAATATCCTTCCCCAAATTCCCCCTTCCATGTCTCCTGGAAGCAGAATCCTGCCCCTTGGTATGTCCCTCTGCCAGCACATCAGATCACTGAAGGCATAGCTCCATTCTTTCTCCCTTGAGGCAAGATAGGGCAGCTGAATAAGAGGAAGAGGATCCACAGTCAAGCAACAGATTATGGAAGATCTACATGAAGACCAAGCTACACTTCTGAAAAAACATGTTCAGGCCAGGCCAGGGTACAGCCCATGCTCACTCCTTGGTTTGTGGTTCAGTTTCTGGGAGCCCCTAAGGGTCCAGATTAGTTAATGTCATTTGTTTTGCTATCCTTTCTAGCAAAGGATATCCTTTCTAGCTCCCTTAATTCTTCTCACAGCTCTTCAAGAAGAGTCCCCTAAGTCAATCTAAATGTTTGAATGTGGATCTCTATATCTGTTTCTAGGCTGATGTATTTAATCATTACAGAGTATTGTTAATAGTGTCAAGGATTAGTTCTTGCTATGGGACAGGTCTCAATTTTGGCCAGTCATTGGTTGGTTATTCTCCCCAACTCTTTTATCTTTGTCCCTGCACATCTTGTAGGCAGGACACAGTTTGAGGAGGAGGTTTTGTGGGTACGTTGCTGTCCTCGTTCCTCCGCTGGGAGTCCTGTCTGTCTACAAGAAGGGGCCACTTCAGGATCCATATTCTCAACTGCTAAGCATATCAGATAGATTTGCCCCCATAGACACCTGGGAACATACCCCTCACCCAGATTTCTGTAACCTAGAGGTACACTCCAGCATTGACTTCCATTCTGTCTCCCCTGCTCTTACTGCATCTGATCCTTCCATGATTTGCTTCCCAAACAATACCCACTTCCACCCAGTTCCTTTCCTCTATCCACCTCCAATATGTATTTTATTTCTACTTATGAGAAAGAGTCAACCATCCTACTTTGGAGCCCTTTTGTTATTTGGCTTAAGTTTGTAGATGGCAGTATAGTTTTACTATACTTTATGGCTAATATCCACGTGTGAGGAAATACCATGCATGCCCTTTTGAGTTTTGGGATATTTTCTAGTATCCATTTGCCTGCAAATTTCGAAATGTCTTTTATAGTTCATTTGTTAGTTTGTTGTTTGGTTTTGGGGGGTGAATTTCTAATTTTTCATTACATCTAAGTATTCTGTAGGTTTCTAGTAGAATTTTTTTAAAGAAAAATTTTCTGAGAAATTATTATGGACATAATAAAAATACTTTAACTGAGCTGGTAGCGTTCCTTTTATTATCACCACAATCATTACTGTTATTATTATTTTAAATATTTTTATTAGATACATTCTTTATTTAAATTTCAAACATTGTCCCTTTTCCTGGTTCTCCCTCTCTGAAAATCCCATAATCCATCCCCACTCCCCCTGCTCAGCAATCCACCTGCTCCTGCTTCCCTGTCCTAGCATTCCCCTATACGGGGGCATCTTCTCAGGACTAAGGGCCTTTCCATCCCTTTTATGTCCAACAAGGCTATCTTCTGCTGCATATGTATCTGGAGCCATGGGTCCCTCCATGGTGTACTCTTTGGTTGGTGGTTTAGTCCCTGGGAGATCTAGGGATACTGTGTGGTTCATACTGTTGTTATTTCTATGGTGTTCCAAACCCCTTCAGCTCCTTGCATCCTTTCTCTAGCTCTTCCATAGTGGACCCTGTGCTCAGTTCAATGATTGGCTGAGAGCTGGTATTTTGTTCCCCCTTCTAAGCAGGACCATGGTATCCATACTTTCTTTTATTGAACATATTCTTCATTTACATTTCAAATGTTATACCTTTTCCAAGTTTTCTCCCTCCCAGGAAACTCCCAACCCATCCTCCCTCCCCCTGCCTCCAAGAAGATGCCCCTCGTTCCAACCCACTCCCACCTACCACCCCCTCAATTTCCCCACACTGGGGCATCAATCAAGCCTTCATAGGACCAAGGACCTCTCCTCCCACAGATGCCCAAAAAGGCATTACTCTACTGCAATTGTGGCTGGAAACATGTGTACCCCGTGGTGGAGGGGTTAGTCACTGGAAACCCTGAGGGGTCTGGTTGGCCAACATTGTCATTCTTCCCATGAGGCTACAAACCCATTCAGCCCTCCAGTCCTCCCTCCAACTCTTCCACTGGGAACCTCACACTCAATCTAATGGTTGGCTGCTACCATCTGCCTCTGTATCTGTACAGTTCTCGCAGGGCCCCTTAGGAAGCAGCCATAACAGGCTCCTTTTAACAAGTGCTTCTTGACATCCACAATAGTGTCTGGGTTTGGTAACTGTTTACAGAATGGATCTACAGGTTGGACAGTTTCTGGGTGACCCTTTCCTTCAGTCTCTGCCCTATACTTTGTCTCCATATTTGCTCCTGTGAGTATTATGTTCCCTTTCTCAGAAAAAAACAAAGCACCCACACTTTGGTCACTTTGGTCTTCCTTCTTGAGCTTCATGTGGTTTCTGAATTGTATCTTGTTTATTCTGAGCTTTCAGGCTAATATCCACTTATCAGTGAGTGCATACCATGTATGTTTTTTGTGATAGGTGTGCCTTCCTCTCCCAGTTTTGAGAGGGAATTCCTGTGTTAGCCATAATCCCCTCCAACTAGGGTGGAGCTCTCAGACCAAGGTGAAGTTCCTAATTCTTCCAAACTACAAATTCCTGAATTAAGCAGGTGATCTGCCCAACTGCCTGAACAGTAGAACCAATGCCCAGTGAATAATCAGACCTGTTCCCCTGAACACACCCTGGAATTTGGGAGAAGGAACTTGCCTGAAACTTTAAATTCTGAGTCCTCCATTAAACCTTGAGACTTTGAACAGCAGTTGTTCTCTTCTCTCCACCTTCCCATACATCCCCAGCTTCCCTTCCAGGTAACCCATTTGATGCAACTGCAGGCAAGTACAGATAGGGTTACCTCACTCATGATACTTTCTAGTTCCATCCATTTGGCTAAGAATTTCATGAATTCACTGTTTTTAATAGCTGAGTGGTCTAAATATGTTACTAAATGTCTAATAGAGCTACTAAATGAGTAGCTCCATTGTCTAAATATGCCACATTCTCTGTATCCATTCCTCTATTGAAGGACATCTAGGTTCTTTTCAGCTTCTGGCTATTATAAATAAGGCCTCTATTAACATAATGGAGTATGTGTCCTTATTACATGTTATAGCTTATTCTGGCATAGCTGGGTCTTAAGGTTGTATTATCTTCAATTTTCTGAAGAACTGCAAAACTGATTTACAGAGTGGTTGTACCAGCTTGCAATCCCACCAGCAAAGGAAGAGTGTTCCTCTTTCTTCATATCCTCTCCAGCATCAGCTGTATTCTGAGTTTTTCATCTTAGACATTCTGACTGGTGTGAGGTGGAATCTCAGGGTTGTTTTGATTTGCATTTCCCTGATAAATAAGGATGTTGACCATGCTTTTAGGTACTTCATAGCCATTAAATGTTCCTCAATCTAGAATACTCTGTTTAGCTCTCTACCCCATTTTTATTAGGGTTATTTGACTCTCTGGAGTCTATCTTCTTGAGTTCTTTGTATACATTGGATATTAGCCCCCTATCAGATGTAGGATTGGTAAAGATCTTTTCCCACTCTGTTGGTTGCCATTTTGTCCTATTAACAGTGCCCTTTGCCTTACAGAAGCTTTGTAGTTTTATGAGGTCCCATTTATCAATTCTTGTTCTTAGAAAATAAGTCATTGGTATTCTGTTCAGGAAATTTTCCCCTGTACCCATTAGTTCAAGGCTCTTTCCCACTTTCTCCTATGTAAACCTCAGTGTATCTGTTTTTATATGGAGGTTCTTGATCCACTTGGACTTGAACTTTGTACAAGGATATAAGAATGGGTTGATTTGCATTTTTCTACATGCTGACCTCCAGTTAATCCAGCACCATTTATTAAAAATGCTGTATTTTTTCCCACTCAATGTGTTTCCACTGTTTCTTTCTTAAATCTCAAGTGACCAAAGATGTTTGGGATCATTTTTGGGTCTTCATTTCTATTCCATTTGTCTATTTTCCTGTCTTTGTACCAGTTTTTATCACTGTTGCTCTGTAGTAGAGCTTGAGGTCAGGGATGGTGATTTCCCCCAGAAGTTCTTTTGTTGTAGAGAATCGTTTTCATGATCCTGAGGTTTTGTTAATCCAAATGAATTTGCAGATTGCTCTTTCTAGCTCTATGAAGAATTGATTTGGAATTTTGATGGGATTGCATTGAATCTGCAGATTGCTTTAGGCAAGATGGCCATTTTTACTATATTAATCCTGCCAATAAATGAGCACATGGGAGATCTCTCCATCTTCTGAGATCTTCTTTGATTTCTTTCTTTCTTCAGAGGCTTGAAATTCTTGTCACACAAATCTTTCACCTGCTTGGTTAGAGTCACAGCAAAATATGTAATATTATTTGTCACTATTGTGAAGTATGTCATTTCCCTAATTTCTTTCTCAACTTATTTATCGTTTGAGTAGAGAAAGGCTACTGATTTGTTGGAGTTAATTTTATATCCAGCCACATCGCTAAAGTTGTTTACCAGCTTTAGGAGTTCTCTGGTGGAAATTTTGGGGTCACTAAAGTAAACTATCATATCATCTGCAAATAGTGATATTTTCACTTCTTCCTTTCTAATTTGTATATCTTTGACCTCCGTGTGCTGCCTAATTGCTCTAGCTAGAACTTCAAGTACTATATTGAATAGATAGGGAAGGAAAAGCTAGCCTTGTCTAGTCCCTGATTTTAGTGGGATTGCTTCTAGTTTCTGTCTATTTAGTTTAATGTTGGCTACTGGTTTGCTGTATGTTGGTTTTACTATGTTTAGGTATGGGCCTTGAATTCCTGATCTTTCCAAAACCTTTAACATGAAGGGGTGCTAAATTTTGTCAAATGCTTTTCTATCATCTAATGAAATGATCATGGGGTTTTTTTTCTTTGAGTTTTTATGTAGTGGCTTGCATTGATAGATTTCCATATATTGAAGTGACCCTGCATTCCTGAGATGAAGCCTACTTGATTGTGGTGAATGATTGTTTTGATGGATTCTTGGATTCAATTGGCCATAATTGAATGCAAAGATGAGTATTTTTGCATCAATGTTCATAAGGGGAAGTGAGATAGCAGGAGAGGGAAGGAATGGAAGAGGAGTGGTATTTGAAAGGGTGGGCTCAGTTCCTTTACTTGTTTGTGCTTTCATTTAATTCTTTAAGGTATTTTTGAATTTCCTGTTTAAGGGCTTCTAGGATGGATCAGGAAATCATATCTTTACTGGAGCAGAACAGCCAAGAGTCTGCCCCAGAAGAAAGGACAGGCTGTGGAAGGGGCAGAAGAAACAGAACACCAGAGTACCCATACTTTGTTCTTCCTTCTTCTTGAGCTTTATTTGTTCTGTGAATGGTATTTTCGGTATTCAAAGCTACTGGGCTAATATCCACTTATCACTAAGTGCATACCATGTGTGTTCTTTTGTGATTGGGTTACTTCACGCAGCATGATATTTTCTAGTTCCATTTGCCAAAGAATTTCGTGAATTCATTGTTTTTAATAGCTGAGTAGTATTCTGTTGTATAAATGTATCACATTTTCCATATCCATTCCTTTGTTGGGGGACATCTGGCTTCTTTCCAGCTTCTGGCTATTATAAATAAGGCTGCTATGAACAAAGTGGAACATATGTCCTTATTACATGCTAGAGTATCCTATGGGTATATGCCCAGGAGTAGTATAGCAGGGTCCTCTGGTAGTATTATCTCCAATTTTCTGAGGAACCACCAAAGTGATTTCCAGAATTGTACCAGCTTGCAATCCCACCAGCAGTGGAGGAGTGTTTCTCTATTTCCACATCCTCCCCAGCACATGCTGTCTCCTGGGTTTTCATTCTTAGACATTCTGATTACGGTGAAGTGAAATCTCAGGGTTGTTTTGATTTGCATTTCGCTGATGATTGGGGATATTGAACATTTTTTTAGGTGCTTCTCAGTCATTCGATATTCCTCAGTAGAAAATTCTTTGTCTAGCACTGCACCATGTTTTTAATAGGATTATTTGGTTCTCTGGAGTCTAACTTTCTGACTTCTTTGTATATATTGGATATTAGCTCTCTGTCAGATGTAGGGTTGGTAAAGATCTTTTCCCAATTTTTTGGTTGCTGTTTTATACTATTGACAGGGTCCTTTTCCTTACAAAAACTTCCTAATTTTATGAGGTTCATTTGTCAATTCTTGATTTTAGAGTATTAGCTATTAGTGTTCTGTTGAGGAAATTCCCCCCTGTATCCATGTGCTAGAAGCTCTTCCCCACTTAATTTTCTATTAGTTCCAGTGTGCCTGGTTTTATGTGGAGGTCCTGGATTCACTTGGACTTCAGCTTTGTACAAGGAGATAAGGATGGATAAATTTGCATTCTTCTGCATGCTAAACACCATTTGAACCAGCACCATTTGTTGAAAAGCTATCTTTTTATTTTTCCACTGAATGGTTTTAGCTCCTCTGTCAAAGATCAAGTGTGTGTGTGGTTTCATTTCTGGGTCTTCAATTCTATTCCATTGATCTGCCTGCCTGTCACTATACCAATATCATGCAGTTTTCATCACTATTGCTCTGTAGTATTGAACTGAGGTCTAGGATACTGATTCCCTCAGAAGTTCTATTATTGTTGAGAATAATTTTAGCTATCCTGGCTTTTTTCTTATTCCAGATGAATTTCAAAATTGCTCTTTCTAACTCTATAAAGAATTGAGTCGGAATTTTAATTTGCTGAGTAGTATCCCATTGTGTAAATATACCACATTTTCTGTATTCATTCCTCCTTTGAGGGGCATCTGGGTTCTTCCCAGCTTCCTGCTATTATAAATAAGGCTGCTATCCAGGATCAGGACCTTCTCCATACTTCTTCATGGGAGTCATTTGTTATGCCATTTGTGCCTTGGGTATTCAGGGCTTCTGGGATAATTAATATCCACTTATCAGAAATTGCATTCCATGTGTATTCTTTTGTGATTGGGTTACCTCACTTAGGATGATATTTTCCAGATCAAACCATTTGCCTAAAAATTTTGTGAATTCATTGTTTCTAATTGCTGAGTAGCATTCCATTGTGTAAATATACCACATTTTCTGTATCCATCCCTCCTTTGAGGGGCATCTGGGTTCTTTCCAGCTTCTGGCTATTATAAATAAGGCTGCTATGAACATAATGGAGCATGTGTCTTTATTGCATGCTGGGTAATCCTTTGGGTATATGCCAAGGAGAGGTATAGCAGGGTCCTCCGGAAGTGTCATGTCCAGTTTTCTGAGGAACCGCCAGACTGATTTCCAAAGTGGTTGTACCATCTTACAGCCCCACCAGCAGTGGAGGAGTGTTCCTCTTTCTCCACATCCTTGCCAACACCTGCTGTCTCCTGAGTTTTTGACCTTAGCCATTCTGATTGGTGTAAGGTGAAATTTCAGGGTTGTTTTGATTTGCATTTCCCTAATGACTAATGATGTTGAGCACTTCTTAAGGTGCCTCTCGGCCATATGAATTTCTTCAGGTGAAAATTGTTTTGTATCTGTAGATTGCATTTGGCAAGCTGGCCATTTTTACTATATTAATCCTGCCAATCCATGAGCATGGGAGATCTTTTCATCATCTGAGGTCTTCTTCAATTTCTTTTTCAGAGACTTGAAGTTCTTGTCATGCGGAACGCCCCAATAAACCCATTTGTTCCTGGGTTTTTTCTGATTGGGAGACTTTAGGATTGTGTCTGTTTCTTTAGGGGTTAGAACATCCTGAGACTGTTTAGATGGTCTATCTGATCCTGATTTAACTTTGATCTTGCTTTTCTGGTGTGTAGGGAAGCCAGGGCTCACTGTTGTGGGAGAACTGGAATCAGGTGATGCCATATTGCCTTGGTTTCTGATGGTAATGTTCTTGTCTTTGCTTTTCGCCATTTGCTAATATCAGCTACTAGCTGGTCTTGCTCTCTCTGACTGTCGCTTATCTGTCTTGCAAACCTGCATATCAGTACTTCTTAGAGACCAGTTCTCTCTGGGAGGGATTTAGGTATGAAGAGCTGTGGTACTGGGTCAGCCCTGGTAGAAAGGCAGAAACCAGAAAGATCCTGTCTCTAGTGGATCTTTGGTTCCTGTGTCCTGATGACTCTGGGAAGGTCCCTCTTTTGCCAGGAATTTTGAAGAAAAGTGGTGGTCTTACCTGTGTTTGCACTCCTGGGAGACCAGCTCTCTTGTGGTGGTATTTTTGAATGTAACTCTGTTACCCAGGATCAGCTCTGGGTGCAGACAGAAATCTGAAGACACTTATCCCAGGGTACCCCTGGATTCTTGTGTCCACAGAATTTTGGGCAGGTTCCTCTGAGCAGCAGAAGTGGTCCTACCTGCACTCTCAGGCCTCTCTGCTCTCCTTAGTGGTTAGCTACCTCCATGAACCATCTGGATATGGTGCTTTGTGGCAGATGATGGTCCCCACCTGGAGGCAGAAACTGAAATGCTCCCACTTGAGGGTTCTGGATGTGTTCCTCTGAGCAGCAGGATTAGTCCCACCTGTATTCTGACGCCTCTCCGTACTCCTGGGAGGTTAGCTACCTCCCTGTGCCACCTGGATATCTATTTTAAATATTATAACAATCTAGTCGTTGTCTTCTTCTTGGTCCTCACTCCCATGGTTCCTTATCTCATTCCTCCTTCCCCTGTTTCCAAGAGGATATCTCCTCCAAACCAGGGCCAAGCCTCATCATTCCCTGAGGTCTCAAATTTCTCAAGATTTAGACACATCTCCCACTGAGGCCAGACCAGGCCCTCTGCTGTATGTGTATCAGAGGCCTCAGACCAGCCTACAGTTGGTATCTGGTTGGTGGCTCAGTGTATGAGAGATATCAGGGGTCCAGGTTAGTTGAGACCACTGGTTTTCCTATGGGATCTCAAGGCTCCTCAGTTTCTTCCAGCTTTTCCCTAATTAAACCACAAGGTTCCCTGACTTCAGTCCAGATGGGTGTAAGCATGTGCCTGTCTCAGTCAGCTGATTGTTGGATCTCTCAGAGGATCCATCATGCTATAGGATCCTGTGTATAAGCACACAATAGCATCAGTAATAATGTCAGGCCTGGAGCCTCCCTTGAGAAGCATCTCAAGTTGGGCCTGTCCCTAGACCTCCTTTCCCTTATTTTTAAGAGAAGACTAGTATTAAGTTGTACAAGTGAACAATATGTCATTTATCCATTCTTCAGTTGAGGAACATATATAGGGTGTTTCCAGTGTCTGGCTATTACAAATAAGATTGCTATGAACATTGGTGAGAAAGTCTCTTTGTGGAATGGTAAAGCATCATTTGGGAATATGCTCAGTATTGGAAAAGCTGGATATTGCCAATTTTCAGAGAAACAGACAAATTGATTTCCAGAGTAGTTGAAAAGTTGGCACTCCAACCAGCAATGAAAGAGTGTTCCCACTGCTCCATAACCATTTAAGCATGTGCTTTCCCTTGAGTTTTTGATTGCAGCTATTCTGATGGATGTAGGGTAGAATCCCAGACTTGTTTGACTTGAATTTCCATAATGATTACCAATACTGAACACTGCTGTAAATGCTGTTTGGGCATTAGACATTTCTCTGCCGAGAATTCACTATTTAGTTCTGCTCCTCATTCATCAGTTGTTATTTGTTTTGTTGTCTAAATTCTTGAGTTCTTTATATATTTTGGATATTAGCCCTATGTCAGATGTATGGGTGGTGAAGGTTTTTTTTTTTTTCCCCAATCAACAGGCTATCATTTTTGTCTTATTGACAATGTCTTTGACTTACTGAAGCTTTTTAGTTTCATGACACACCATTTATTAATTGTTGATCTTAGTGCCTGAGTCATTGGTGTTCTGTACAGGAAATTGTCTACTATACCAAAGATGTCGAAGCTATTCCCCACTTTCTGTTCTATTAGATTTAGTGTATTCGGTTTTATGTTGATGTCTTCGATGCACTTTGAGTTCTCTGCAAGGTGATAATTATGGATCTATTTGCATTCTCTAAATGCAGAATCAAGTCAGAACAGCACCATTTTCTGAAGATGCTTCTTTTTTCCTTGTATGATTTTGGCTTCTTTGGCAAAAATAAAATAAAAATAAAGTATCCATAGATGTGTTTCTGTGTCTTCCATTTGATTCCTCTGTTCAACCTGCCTCTTTCTAATTCTGCTATTGCTTAATAGCAGAATTTGAAGTCAAGGATGGTGATACTGCATAGGACAGTTTTAGATATCCTGATTTTTTTCCTTAAAGTTGATAATAGTTTTTTGCAACCTTTGTAAAGAATTATGTTTGAAATTTGGTGATGGGAATTGAACTGCATTTGTAGATTGCTTTTGGTAAGACAGCCGTTTTTTCCCCATGTTCATGCTAGCTATCAATGAGAATGGGAGATCTTTCCATCTTCTGATATCTTATTTAATATCTTTCTTTGGAGACTTGAATTTCATGTCATTGAGGTCTTTCACTTCCTTAATGTTAACCAAAATTTTTTATGCTTAGTTTAAAGGGTGTTGCTTCCATAATTCCTTTTTCGGCCCATTTATCGTTTATATAAAGTAGAGCTTCTGATATCTTTGAGTTAATTTTGTGACAAGTTACATTGATAAATAAACTTGTTTATTTATCAGTTGTAGGAGTTCACTAGTAGAATTTGCAAATCACATATGTACGCCACCAAATCATATGTGAATAGTGATACTTTCACATCTTCTTTTTCAACTCATATCCCTTTTATTCCTGTCAATTATCTCATCGTTCCATCTAAAATTCAACTACAATATTAAAGAGATAGGGGGAGAGTGAACATCCTTATATTGTCTTAAATTTCAATGGTATTACTTTAACTTTTTTACATATAATTCGGTATTTATTTTTTCTTTTTTTATTCGATATATTTTTATTTATATTTCAAATGATTTCCCCTTTTCTAGCCCCCCACTCCCTGAAAGTCCCGTAAGCCCCCTTCTCTCCCCCTGTCCTCCCACCCACCCCTTCCCACTTCCCCGTTCTGGTTTTGCTGAATACTGCTTCATTGAGTCTTTCCAGAACAAGGGGCCACTCTTCCTTTCTTCTTGTACCTCATTAGATGTGTAGATTATGTTTTGGGAAATCCAGGTTTCTAGGTTTATATCCACTTATTAGTGAGTGCATACCATGATTCATCTTTTGAGTCTGGGTTACCTCACTTAGTATGATGTTCCCTAGGTCCATTCATTTGCCTAAGAATTTCATGAATTCATTGTTTTTAATGGCTGAATAGTATTCCATTGTGTAGATATACTACATTTTTTGCATCCACTCTTCTGTTGAGGGATACCTGGGTTCTTTCCAGCATCTGGCAATTATAAATAGGGCTGCTATGAACATAGTAGAGCATGTATCCTTATTACATGGTGGGGAATCCTCTGGGTATATGCCCAGGAGTGGTATAGCAGGATCTTCTGGAAGTGAGGTGCCCAGTTTTCGGAGGAACCGCCAGACTGATTTCCAGAGTGGTTGTACAAATTTGCAACCCAACCAGCAGTGGAGGAGTGTTCCTCTTTCTCCACATCCTCACCAACACCTGCTATCTCCTGAATTTTTAATCTTAGCCATTCTGACTGGTGTAAGGTGAAATCTCAGGGTTGTTTTGATTTGCATTTCCCTAATGACTAATGAAGTTGGGCATTTTTTAAGATGCTTCTCCACCATCCGAAGTTCTTCAGGTGAGAATTCTTTTTTTAATTCTGTACCCCATTTTTAATAGGGTTTTTGGTTTTCTGGGGTCTAACTTCTTGAGTTCTTTATATATATTGGATATTAGCCCTCTATCTGATGTAGGATTGGTGAAGATCATTTCCCAATTTGTTGGATGCCGCATTTGTCCTCTTGATGGTGTCCTTTGCCTTACAGAAACTTTATAATTTTATGAGGTCCCATTTGTTAATTCTTGATCTTACAGCAAAGGCTATTGGTGTTCTCTTCAAAAACTTTCTCGCTGTACCGATGTCCTCAAGGGTCTTCCCCAGTTTCTTTTCTATTAGCTTCAGAGTGTCTGTCTTTATGTGGAGGTCCTTGATCCATTTGGATTTGAGCTTAGGACAAGGAGACAAGGATGGATAAATTCGCATTCTTCTGCATGCTGACCTCCAGTTGAACCAGCACCATTTGTTGAAAAGGCTATCCTTTTTCCATTGGATGTTTTCAGCCCCTTTGTCGAGGATCAAGTGGCCATAGGTGTGTGGGTTCATTTCTGGATCTTCAATCCTGTTCCATTGATCCTCCTGCCTGTCACTGTACCAATACCATGCAGTTTTTAACACTATTGCTCTGTAGTATTGCTTGAGGTCAGGGATACTGATTCCCCCAGACTTTCTTCTATTGTTGAGAATAGTTTTAGCTATCCTGGGTTTTTTGTTATTCCAGATGAATTTGAGAATTGCTCTTTCTAACTCTGTGAAAAATTGAGTTGGGATTTTGATGGGTATTGCATTGAATCTGTATATTGCTTTTGGCAAAATAGCCATTTTAACTATATTGATTCTACCGATCAATGAGCATGAGAGGTTTTCCCATTTTTTGAGGTCTTCTTCCATTTCCTTCTTGAGAGTCTTGAAATTCTTGTCATATAGATCTTTCACATGTTTGGTAAGAGTCACCCCAAGATACTTTATACTGTTTGTGGCTATTGTGAAGGGGGTCATTTCCCTAATTTCTTTCTCAGCCTGCTTATCCTTTGAGTATAGGAAGGCCACTGATTTGCTTGAGTTGAATTTATAACCTGTCACTTTGCTGAAGTTGTTTATCAGCTGTAGGAGTTCTCTAGTGGAGTTTTTTTGGGTCACTTAGGTAAGACTATCATGTCATCTGCAAATAATGATAGTTTGACTTCTTCCTTTCCAATTTGTATTCCTTTGACCTCCTTATGTTGTTGAATTGCCTGAGCTAGTACCTCAAGTACAATATTGAAAAGATAAAGGAGAAAGGGGACAGCCCTGTCTAGTCCCTGATTTTAGTGGGATTGCTTCAAGTTTCTCTCCATTTAGTTTGATGCTGGCTACCAGTTTGCTGTATATTGCTTTTACTATGTTTAGGTGTGGGCCTTGAATTCCTGTTCTTTCCAAGACTTTAAGCATGAAAGGATGCTGAATTTTGTCAAATGCTTTTTCAGCATCCAATGAAATGACCATGTGGTTTTTTTCTTTGAGTTTGTTTATGTAGTGGATTGCATTGATGGATTTCCATATATTGAACCAACCCTGCATTCCCAGGATAAAACCTACTTGATCATGGTGGATGATCGTTTTGATGTGTTCTTGGATTCGGTTGTGCAATGTGTGCTTTGAGCTTTAATAAAGTTTCTTTTACGAAAGAGGGTACCCTTGCATTTGGAGCATAGATGTTCAGGATTGAGAGTTCTTCTTGTTTTATTTTTCCTTTGACCAGCAAGAAGTGTCCCTCAGAGTCTCTTTTGATGACTTTGGGTTGAAAGTCAATTTTATCTGATATTAAAATGGCTACTTCAGCTTGTTTCCTGAGACCATTTGCTTGTAAAATTGTCTTCCAGCCTTTTAGTCTAAGTTAGTGTTTGTCTTTGACCCTTAGGTGTGTTTCTTGTAAGCAGCAAAATGTAGGGTCCTGTTTACGTATCCAGTCAGTTAGTCTATGTCTTTTTATTGGGGCATTGAGTCCATTGATGTTAAGAGATATTAAGGAATAGTGATTGTTACTTCCTGTCATTTTTATTTTTTAAATTTGATTGGTTGACTTCTTTTGGGTTTGATGAAAGGTTACTATCTTGCTTTTTTCAGGGTGAAGTTTCCCTCCTTGTATTGGTGTTTTCCTCCTATTATCCTTTGTAGGGCTGGGTTTGTGGATAGATATTGGGTAAACTTGGTTTTGTCATGGAATATCTTAGTTTCTCCATCAACGGTGATTGAGAGTTTTGCTGGATATAGTAGTTTTGGCTGGCATTTGTGTTCTCTTAGAGTCTGCATGAGATTTGCCCAGGATCTTCTAGACTTCATAGTCTCAGGTGAAAAGTCTGCTGTGATTCTGATAGGTCTTCCTTTATATGTTACTTGGCCTTTTTCTCTTACTGCCTTTAATATTCTTTCTTTGTTTAGTACACTTGGTGTTTTGAGTATTATGTGACAGGAATTATTTCTGTTCTGGTCCAGTCTGTTTGGAGTTCTGTAGGCTTCTTGTATATTCATGGGCATCTCTCTCTTTAGGTTAGGGAAGTTTTCTTCCATAATTTTATTGAAGATATTTGCTGGCCCTTTAAGTTGTAAATCTTCACTCTCATCTATGCCTATAATCCTTAGGTTTGGTCTTCTCATTTTGTCCTGGATTTCTTGGATATTTTGGGTTACAAGCTTTTTGCATTTTGCATTTTCTTTAACTGTTGAGTCCATGGTTTCTATGGTATCTTCAGCATCTGAGATTCTTTCTTCTATCTCTTGTATTCTGTTGTTGATATTTGCATCTATGTCCCCTGATTTCTTCTCAAGGCTTTCTATCTCCAAAGTTGTCTCCCTTTGAGTTTTCTTAGTTGTTTCTATTTCTGATTTTAGATCCTGGATGGTTTTGCTTAGCTCCTTCACTTGCTTGTTTGTGCTTTCCTGTAATTCTTTAAGAGATTTTTGTGTTTCCTCTTTCATGACTTCAGCCTGTTGACTAAAGTTCTCCTGTATTTCTTTAAGTGATTTTTGTGTTTCCTCATTATAGGCTTTTGTATTCTCCTGGATTTCTTTCAATGATTTTTGTGTTTCCCTTGCAAGGGCTTCTAACTTTTGATCCATTTTCTCCTGAATTTCGTTAAGTATGTCCTTTATGTGTTCCTGTACCAGCATCATGACCAGTGATTTTAAATCCAAATCTTGTTTAACTGGTGTGATGGGGTATTCAGGACATACTGGTAAAGGAGAATTGGGTTCAGATGTTGCCATATTGCCTTGATTTCTGTTAGTGTCATTCCTGCGTTTGCCTTTTGCCATCTAGTTCTCACTGGTGTTAGTTGGTCTTGTCAATGCTGGACTTACCAGTGCAAGCTGCCCCTTCCCAGGTGGACTCTGGTGTACAGCTTACCTCCTGCACTGCCTGGAGACAGGGTGCTGTTTCCCAGGCTGTTCAGATCCCGAAGCAGACACCTAAAGGCTCCCGCTGGGGCCTGCTGGATTCACAGGAGCACACCGATTTCTCTCTGCTGGCTGTCCGGAAGCCCCTCTTGCCTCTTGCAGGACCTGGAGATGTAGTGTTGCCACCCAGGCTGATCTGGATCCGGAAGCGGAGAGATCTGAGGGCTCCTGCCAGAGGCCTCAGGACTGGAACCTAAGCTCCCTGCCACAGGACCAAGCTGTGCTGTGAGCTCCCCGACTGCCTCTGGGTGCACAACAGGTCTCCTGCACTTCCTGGAGACCAAGTCTAATTCAGTATTTATAATTGGCTTGCTGTTAATATCTTTATTGTGTTTAGGTATGCTCCTTGTATTACTGATCTCTCCAAGATTTTTCACATGAAGAGATGTTTGATTTTGACAAAGGCTTTTTCAGCATCTAATGAAATGATCATGTGTTTTTTTTTTTTCTTTCCAGTTGTTTATATGGTAGATTACATTGATGGTTTGTCTTATACTGCACTACCCTACATCCCTGGCATCAAGCTTACTTGATCATAGTAGATGATGTTATTGATGTTTTCTTAGATACAGTTTGTGAGTATCTTATTGAATTTGCAGCAATATTTTAAGGAAAACTAGATTGAAATTCTCATTCCTTTTTGGGTCTTTGTATGGTTTAAGTATCAAGATGATTGTGGCTTTTTAACTTTTGCAATGTTCATAAAATACTATTTTATGGAATAGTATTTTGTGTGATGATTATTTAGTTGATGTGTGATGATTATTATGTGATGATAAAGATTTTAGCTCTTTTTTGAAAGTCTGGTAGAAATTTGTGCTAAAACCATCTGACCTTAGGCATTTTTGTTGAAAGACTTTTAATGACTGCTACTATATTTCTTAGGGGTTGTAGTACTGTTTAGTTTGTTTACCTGATCTTTGTTTAACTTTGGTAAGTGGAATCTATCAAGGAAGTCATCCATTTCATTTAGATTTTTCAATATTGTGGAGTACAGCCTTTTGACATGAGACCAAATGATTTTTTTTATTTCTTGTGTGTCTGTTATTATATCCCCTTTTCATTTCTGATTGTTTTAATTTGAATATTGTCTCTCTGCCTTTTAGTTAGTTTGGTTAGCTATCTTGTCTATCTTGTTGTCTATCTTGTTGATTTTCTCAAAGAACCAACTCCTGGTTTCACTGATTCTTTGTGTTGTTCTTACTGTTTCTAATTTATTGATTTCAGCCCTGAGTTTAATTATTTCTTCCCATCTAGTCATTGTGAGTATATTTGATTCTCCTTTTCTGCTAGAGTTTTCAGGTATGCTGATAAGTTTATGTTATAAGATGTCTCTCGTTTCTTTATGAAGACACTAAGAGCAATAAACTTACCACGTAGAACTAGTTTCATTGTATCTTGTAAGTTTGTTATGTTGTGCCCTCATTTTTATCGAATTCTAGATAGTCGTTAATTTCTTTCTTTATTTCTTCTTTGACCCAGTAGTCATTGAGTATAGTGTTTCCAGTTTCCAGCTGTATGTAGACTTTTGTTGTTTTTATTGTTGTTGAAGTAAAGCTTTAATCTGTGGTGATCAGAAAAGATGAAAGAGACTATTTCAATCTTCTTTTATTTGTTGAGGCTTGCTTTATTATTAATTATATGCTTACTCTTGGGGAAATTTCTATGAGGTGTTGAGAAGAAGGTATGAAGGGGTGAAGTTTTCTGTAGATATCTATTAGACCTATTTGATTCATAACATCTGGTAGGTTCAGTATTTCTTGGCTTAGTTCTGTCTCAATGACTTGTCCACCCATCAGAGTGAGGTGTTGACATCTCCCGTCATTAATGTGTATGGATCAACATGTAATTTAAACTTTAGTAATGTTTCTTTTATGAATGTGGGCACCCTTCCATTTGGGGCATAGATGTTCAGAAATGAAAAGTCCTCCTGGTAGAATTTTCCATTGATGAGTATGAAATATTCTTCTTATCCTTTTTGACTACTTTTTGATGAATGTCTATTTTATTAGATTTTAGAATGGCTATTACAATATGTTTCTTGACCCTGCTAGATTGCAAAACCTTTTTCCAGCCCTGTACTATTAGGTAATGTATATATTTGTTGCTGAGATGTTTCTTGTATATAGCAGAATTATGTGTCGTGTTTATGCAACCATTCTGATAACCTGTGCCTTTTATTGGGGAATTTAGTCCATTGATGCTGAGTGAAATTGATGACCAATAACTGTATTTACTGCTATGTTGATGTTGGTGGTGAAAGTGTGTGTGTGCCTTCCTCTTCTTTTGGTTTAAATGGTGCGAAATTATTTATTTCTTATGTTCTTACCCTGCTTCTGTTGGAGGGTTTTGTTTGTTTCTTTGATTTTTGTTTTGGTTTACATTTTTTGGATACTTTATTTACATTTCAAATGTTTTCCCCTTTCCAGGTCTCCCCTTTGGAAACTTTCTATCACAACCCACCTCCCCCTATCTCTATGGAGATACTCACCTGCCCACCCACCTACTTCCATCTCCACTCTCTGGCATTCCTCTATACTGGGGCATGGAATACCCACAGGCTCAAGGGCTGCTCCTCCCACTGATGTCCAACAAGGTCATCTGCTGCCACATATGCAGCCAGAGCCATGTTTTTTATGCTATCCTCTGTAGGGCTGGGTTAGTGGAAATACATTATTTAAGTTTTGTTTTGCCATGGAACACCTTTTTTTCTCCATCTATGATAATCAGAAGGTTTGCTGGATTTTGGAGTCTGGGCTGACATCTGTTATCTCTTAGGGTTTGCAAGACATTGGGCCAGATCTTTCTAACTTTTAAATTATCTATTGAGAAATTGGGAGAAATTCTGGTAGGTCTGCCTTTATATGTTACTTGGCCTTATTTTCTTGCTGCTTTTAATTTTTTTTCTTTCTTATATATATTTAACTTTTTGTGGTATAAGAATTTTGTGGTCAAATCTATTAGATATTCTCTAAATTTCTTGTATGTGTATTTGCATCTCTTTTTTAGGTTAAGAAAATTTCTTCTATGATTTTGTTGAAGATATTTTCTGGGCCTCTGTGCTGGGAATCTTCGTCTTCTATTTCTGTTATTCTTTGGTTTGGTCCTTTCATAGTGTCCCACATTTCCTGGATATTAAGTCTCTTCAACTTTCTAGATTTTTCATTTTCTATGTACAATATATCAATTTCTTCTACTGGATCTTCTATGACTGAGATTCTCTCTTTCATTTCTTGTATTCTTTGGTCATACTTATGTCTATAGTTGCTATTCTCTTTCCTAGGTTTTCCATCTTCAGAATTCACTCAGTTTATGTTTTCTTCATGCCATTCTCTGATACATATGCAACTGGACCCATGGGTCCCTGCATGCGTACTCTTTGGTTGGTGGTTTAGTCCCTGGGAGCTCTGGGGGTACTGGTTGGTTCATATTGTTGTACCTCCTATGGGGTTGCAAACCCCTTCAGCTCCTTAGGTCCTTTTTCTAGCTCCTCAATTGGGGACCCTTTGCTCAGACTATTGGTTCGTTGTGAGCACCCACTTCGGTATTTGTCAGGCACTGGTAGAGTCTTTCAGGAGACAGTTATATCAGTCTCCTGTCAGCAAGCACTTGTTGGCATTCACAATAGTGTCTGGGTTTGGTAACTGTATATGGGATGGATCCCCAGGTGAGGCAGTCTCTAAACAGCCTTTGCTTCAGTCTCTGGAGGAGATACAGAGACAAAGTGTGGAGCAGAGACTGTGTTCTTAAGCTGTTCTTAGGATATCTGTTTTTTCCTGGTTTTGACAAGATGATTCTGCTGCAAGTAGAAATACTTGGAAAGACAATGCCATCCATTTTCAGACAATGGAGGTCAAGGGACCCAACTTTGCTGGCTCTGCCTCAGGGAGACCTGACTGCAAGGAATTGGGGATGCTGTGTATGAGGCTGGATGTTTTCAACACTCCCATAGGCCTCCACAGAGAAGCAGAAAACTTTGAGGCTCCTGTGTGGTCCCACAAGGCTCATCAGGCTACCAGAATAAGCCCAGAGCCAGGCAGTGGAAGGCAAGAGACCATTTGCATACAACTCAACACTTCTGGAACTGCCCAGGCAGACTAGGCTGGGAAAGGATTGGCAGTGGTCCAAGGTAGTTGTTCTTGGGGTTCCCACAGGCCTCCATGGGGATGTTCTTAAGAATTAAATAAATTATCCTTCCATAAGTGCTTTCTTGTCATGTATTTATTTGGTCACCGCAACATAAAAGTATAATATTGAAAATTAGCACACAAAATAGGGTATAATTATGATGCTAATTTTTATTGAGAACTTAACTAGACTTAACCTAATAAAGATGCCACTCTGATTCCATTTCATAGAGATATCCCGAGAAAGAAAAAAACAATTATAAATATGGTCAATGTACCATGGGTTAAAAAAAAATGAAGTGAGATGTGGGTTAACACTTCTTTCTTGGCTTCCTGATTGTAGACCTAATATGACCAGCCACTTTGCTCTCTTTCTGGCTTGCTTATTCTACCAAGAATGAATGTTTCCCTTCTTAAAAGCTGAATGAAAATAAACCCTTTCTTCATCAAGTTGAGTACTTCAAGTATGTTGTCAAAGCACACACACACACACACACACACACACACACACACAAAATCACATATCTATCAAGTTTTCATGTAAAATTATAAGTGAATAAATGTTTTGTTATAAATTAAAATACAAAATCTACTGTCTCTTATAGTTGACAGATGGAAAACTAGAAAGTGATTATTCCCATAAAGATATTCATTTTAATGGAATCTCTTTTGTAGCCCACTGTGTGATTGGCAGAAAGTGATGATTGAAATAGTAAAGAGAATCAACTAAGATAATGCCTTTAAGAGAGATTAATAGCTTTATATCAAACACATTTACAAGAAACAGTCAAGGACACCGTGTAGCATTCTATTGTGTACTAGAATAGATGCACCATCTCAAGAACTCATCCTGATGTGCTACTTAGGTGAAGTAGGAAAAACTTCTTGTAATTTTTCTCCCCTGAGATAATCCCACCAGTGGCCTTTGGAAGACAAAACCCAATCTGTAAACAGGCAGACTCATCAATTCCAAAGCAACTTGCTTTTTTCCAGCTTAAAGTTCAGTTTATTTCCTTTTCTGAAAATCTGATATTTATATAATTTCAACTGTTTTTATTTCTTTTAAATACCCAAGTCAAAAGAAATGCTTTTATGATAGTGTCAATGAAGCAAAAAGACACCCATGACCTTCCTGACTCTTTCAATTCCTACTTCTTGCAAAGATTCTTTGACTACCCTGTGAAAACCAACTATGGTCCTGGAAATTTCTATAAACATTTTCATTTTTCTATACAAATGTTTTACATTGTATTTTTCGAAATGTCAGCCTTTTTCTCAGTCCTTCAGACTTGATAACTACCTCAATTTACAGTTTCAAAAGTAGCCATCTTAGTGTTGCACAGGTAGAGAACAACTCTCTATCTATTTATGAAGCAAATTGGAAAAACAGTTCTGGCCTCAGGTTTCCCCAAGTTAAGCAGGGAGGTCAAATACGTTCTTATCGCTCCTGGCAGCATTTGTGACCCTGTCATTAGTACTTGGTAATGGAAAAATTGCTGCGGGCAGAAATGTTAGCTCTTCTTTGGAAAGCAATGGAATGGAAATAAAAGGCAGAAGGAAACATATCAGCATTGGGTTAGGGAGTGAGTGCACAGATAACATTATAACTGAAGAGTACGTGAAAGGATTTCAGAGAGAATGAAAGGGTAAGTATGGAAAAATTGATAAGAAGGAACCAATCATGGCTCGAACACTGGGAAACAGGAAACTACTATTTGTGTCAGAAGTTTCAAAACACTAGGCTTCAAACCATGAGGTTTTTATTTAAATTTTTCTTTTGTGATAACAACAGCAGTGGACATAATTATATAATTTCAAATATAATGTTTGAAAATACCAGGTATCTATATCAAACATTTTGTGTGTGTGTGTGTGTGTGTGTGTTATATTTTCATTCTCTTGAGTGTTGTATATAATCAAGAAAATATTTAAGGTAGATGGGTCAATGTCTTTAAATTCTTCTCAGACACCATACTATTTTAGGTCAGACTTGCTTATATGCTTATTTGGTTTATGTGTGATATGAGTGGATTCCAAGTGTATGTATGAAGTCTAGAAAGGGATGAATAATCAAACAAAGGACAAGCATGTATACAGTTCAGTGGAAAAGCACTTATTTAATGTGTGCAAGCTCCTGGCTTGGATACTTTAAAATATCATTAATAAAATAGCAATAAATCAGAACAAACAACAAAAAAACATAGCAAAATGCACCACAAAAGTAGGGAATACAGGAAGCTAGAAGTTTAGAAATTTTAAAATTCAAGAGAGAAAGAGAGAGAGAGAGAGAAATGGCTAGGCTCAATGGGTACTTGTTCTTAATAAGCAAGCTTACTGAGCTGAGAAGGATACCAGAACCTAAATAAAGTAGAAGAGAACCCACAGAATTGTCCACTAAATTTGACATGTGTAATGCAGAAAATATTCCTATATTTGCACATCGTGTATATACATATTAGTATTATGTAGTAATAACAACAACAATAATAAAAATAATAATTATGACAATAGAAGCTTTAAGTAAAGTTGAAACCTAAGGGTTTTTTGGAAAGTCAATTGTGATGGGTGGTATTTTACTAAGGCAAATAGCTGAAGGAGCATTTCATTGATGCTGATATGTGATAAGGCAGACTCATGAAGGAATATTTAGCTGAGGCAGACACAGGAAAGAGGAGGTTTTGCTAAAGCAAGCATGTGAAAGAACATGTGTTGAAGGATATTTTGCTGATGACAAGCATGTATTAGTCCACCTTAACATTTGAACTCCATTGGCTTTGTTAGTTAGTTTGTTTGTTTGTTTGTTTGTTTGTGGATCTTTCCCATATAAAGTCGCCAAACCCAGACCCTGTTGTGGATGCCTGGAAGTGCTTGCTGACAGGAGCCTGATATAGCTGTTTCCTGAGATGCTCTGCCAAAGCCTGACTAGCACAGAGGCTGTAGGCAGCCATTGGACTGAACTCTGGGTCTCTGATGGTGGAGTTGGAGAAGGAACTGAAGGAACTGAGGGTGATTGCAGCCTCATAGGGGAACTAACAGTGTCAACTGGCCAGACCCCCCAGAGTTCCAGGAGACTGGAGCACCAACCAAGAATACACATGGAGGAACCCAGGGCTCCAGTCACCTATGTGGCAGAGGATGGCCTTGTTGGACAACATTGGGAAGAGCCACCCTTGGGCATGAGGGTGTTTGATGCCCCAGTGTAGGGGATTGCCAGGGTGGGGTGGCAGGAGTAGGTTGGTAGGTTGGGGAACACCTTCATAGGCAGGGCAGGGGGGACGGAATAGTGGGTTTCTGTAGGGGAGACCTGGAAAGGAGATAACATTTGAAATGTAAATAGGAAAACATCCAATAAGCAAAACAAACAAAACAAAAATGATAAAAGAAAGAAAGAACTGGAATACAAACAAACAAGCAAAAATATGTATAGATAAAATTAAAACTAAACCAACCACTGACTGGCCCAACTTCAGACTCCTGGGTAAGAACCATTCCTTGACACTATTAATGACCCTCTGTTATGCTTGCAGACAGGAGCCTAGCATAACTATCCTATCACAGGCTCCACCCAGAAGCTGACAGAAAAGATGCAGATAACAACACCTAAACATTAGGTGGAGCTCAGGGAGTCTTCAGAGAAAGGATTGTGTGACCCAAAGAGGATACAGATTCCAGGGGAAGACCAACAGTTTTATCTCATGCAACCCCTGATTCCTGAAGACTGAACCACCAACCAGAGCACGCATGGGCTAGACCTAGGCCTTCTGCACATATGTAGTGGATGTATACTTTGTACTTCATGTGCCACACAACAACTGGAGTGGTAGACATAGCTGAACCTATTACCTGCCTGTAGATACTATTCCCATAACTGGGTGGTCTTAACTCAGTGGGAGAGGATTTGCCCAGTCCTGAATTGAGTTGCTGTGCCAGAGAGGATTGGTAGTTAGAGGAAAAGGGGAAGAGTGTAAGATTGGAGGAGCTCTATGTGGGGAGAAGTGTGTAATTAGGAGCAAACTGAATTAATACATAAATTAATGGAAAAGAAAGATGAAAGAAAGATAGAGAGAGAGAAAGAAAGAAAGAGAGAGAAAGAAAGAAAAAGAAAGAGGAAGAGAAGTGGGGACGGAGGGAGGAAGAAAGAGGGGAGGAAGGGAGGAAAGGAGGGAGGGAGGGAAGAAAAGGAAATGGGGAAGGAAGGAAGAAAGGAAGAAAGGAAGGAAGAAAGAAAGAAAGAAAGAAGGAAGGAAGGAAGGAAAGAAAGAAAGAAAGAAAGAAAGAAAGAAAGAAAGAAAGAAAGAAAGAAAGAAAGAAAGAAAGAAAGAAAGAAAGAAAGAAAAGACTGCAATAAAAAGGGAGAGAGAGAAGGAAGGAGCAAGGGAGCCTGAAAGGAAGGGACAGGGACAGGTGAAGTCAGGGAGGAAGAAGGAGAGGAAGAAATGGAGACAGAGAGATCCCTGTACGAGCAAACAAACATCTATCCTATCAAAAAGCAGAACATGAGATTCAGAGTGGAAGAATATGCTTGCTCAACCAGAAGAAAAACAGCAATGAGCCAACCTAGTGCCGTAACATGTCTCTCACAGGAAGGCACATTGTAATGTGGCTCAGTGGGTGAGTCATTAGCTATATTCCATGGGACATGAGGAGGAGCCTGAGAAAGATGCTGAGACCAATTACCAGTTGTTCTTCTGGTCAGAGAAGATTTATTAAGCGAGTTTTCACTCTAAAAGAGCCTTGATGTTGTTGGTTTTCTTTCTTTTTTTTCTTTTTAAGAGGATTCAGTTCCATGACAAAACATGTGTTTCCCACATGACATATTGTGTACTTAATAAGAAGCTCATGGGCTTGTGGTTAGGTTCCTTTGATTCCTGAGTGGGAAGAGAACCTGGATCAACTACAGGATGTCACCTTTATGCCCAAGAAGTATCTATACAGAGGAGAGATGGCAAAGGCAGTGGCCTGCTGGGTTAAGGGCTCCTGCTGTGACAGGAGGGGATCCAGAGCACTGAATACAGATTACCAACTACAGATTTAATGATCTCCCTGCACCTGAGCTCTCCAGAAAATGGTCAGGTTTTAAATGGGAGATATAAACAGAATAACAGAAGGGCAGGGCTAGTTTTCAGTTTGCTAAACCAGAAGTTAGGCTTACCATTGGGGGACAGACATTGGCAAGGAAACCTGGCTTCCACAGCAGGAAAGATATCCAGAATAGTGACAGGCAGGAAGCTAGGAGGACGCTGAATGCCAAAGCTGCCAGCTGAGTGCTACACACTTGTCGCCCCCCATACACAAAACCTCAGTAGGTTGAATGATAAAAAGGAACCTGAGCCACAGGAACTAGGCAGTTTCTGATCTGTGGCCACAGGTGCCCTTGATCTCAGCTTCAACCTTGCCTGGAGCATTCTCTTTCCTGTAATGTGCCTGATGACTAGAAAAAAAGCTCAGAATATCAAAGAGCTCTGTCCAATTAAACTGCCAGCAACTTTGGTGCTTGCATTATCGTCTTTGTCTCCACTTGTATTTTCTGGAAGCAGAAGTATAAAGGCATTTTTCTCCAATTAAAAAAATGCAGTAGGAAGATGCAGTAAAAAGACTGCATTAGGTTTATTTTTCTAATACCTCTGGAAACTTCATCATAGATCAAAGGTCTTTAAGTCTTTTATTTTTGCTAGACAGAAAAATATATTTCCATTTATTTAGAAAAAAATCGCTCTACTTTCCTTTAAGACTAATTCAATACACGACCTACTGCTAATTATATTTATTTTGCTACTAACAACTCAGTTTTTGAGTCCACAGAAAATACTCTCAGTAATAAGAGGTTTTGATTAAAGAAAAATAACATGGAGAAAAATTCATCCCGTAATTGTAGCAACAATCTAGAAGAGCATTTGTTTAGTATTATTGTGTTTTTTCCATCAGACTAGTGTTACTTAACAAATTACAAATGTACTCTCCTGTTTATATTTTTTAGAAAGATGCCATGCACATGTCTTATGGGTAAATAAAGAGGGTATAGATTGTATTACAAAAGAGGATTTGACTACAAAAAGCTTCACTTGAATTCCTCATACAATTATTTTTTTCTTTATTGTCATTGTTCACATGTAAATTAATAAAAGACTTGCATGAAGGGCTGAGATGCTAGCATAATTAAGTCAAAGCTATGTTGTATGTAATACAGCCAAAATGAGTCATGGTCATACTGAAGTGAGAGACTATTGTCTTGCTAAAAGAGTTGAACCGAATCAACAATTGGCTGATTTTTTTTTGTCTGAAATAAGTCTGCTTATGAAATAATATCAACTCACAGATAACATGAATATCACATAGAACAGAAGTTCTTAATACCCTGTCTTCTTTAGTGAAATCTACATGGCTTCGCAGCCTTCATTGCCTGTAGTAAAAGACTTTGAATAAAAAGACTTTGTTTGAATAAAAGACTGTCCCACCTGAGGATTCATCCCAAATACAATCACCAAATTCTGATACTATTGTGGATGTTGGAAAGGCTTGCTGAAAGGAGCCTGATATAGCTGTCTCCTGAGAGGCCCTGGCAGAGCCTTACAAATATAGAGGCAGATACTTGCAGCCAACCATTGCACTGAGTGCAGGTTTCCCAGTGGAGGAGTTAGAGAAAGGACTGAAGGAACTGAAGGGGTTTGCAACCCCATAGGAAGAACAGTATCAACCAACCAGACGCCCCCCCCCACCCCCAGAGCTCCCAGGGACTAATCCACCTACCAAGGAGTACACATGACTCTGGCTGCATATGAAGCAGAGGACAGCCTTGACAGTCATCAGTGGGAGGAGAGGTCCCTGGTATATCTTTGATAGTGCCCCAGGGCAGGGGAATTAAGGACAGTTAGGTGGGAATGGGTGGGTGGGTAGAGGAACATCCTCATAGAAACAGGTGGAGGGAAGAAAGGGGGATTCTGGGAGAGGGGGAAACTGGGTAAGGGGATAACACTTGACATGTAAATAAAATTTAAAAAAAGTCTATGAAATTCACCGAGTTTTCTTTATTTTTTTTTAATAATTAACCCATTTATGTTTTTTATATCCCAAATATTTCCCCCTCTGGGTAATTTCCCTTCCAGAGTCCTTCATCAAATCTCCTTTCCCATTCACCTCTGGGACGGTGCTCTCCCGTGCCTCTGGGCACACTTCTTTCCTGAGGCATCAAGTGTCTACAGGATTAGGCACATCCTCTCCAACTGAGGCCACAGAAGGCAATCCTCTGCTATGTACATACTGGGGATCTCAGACCAGCCCATATATTCTCTTTGGTTGGTGTCTTAGTCTCTTGGTGCCCCCAGAGGACAAGTTAGTTGACACTGATAGTCTTCCTGTGGGATTGCCATCCTTTTCTGCTCCTTCAATCATTCCCATAACTCTTCCATAGAAGTCCTGGACCTATGCTTGGTTGTAAGTATCTGCATCTGTCTCAGTAACCTTCTGGTAGAGCCTTTCAGAGGTTTTTATTTTGAATGTCAGGTACTCAGTTGAGAAACTTGAACTTATATTGATTTCCTTCTAATATAATATGAGTCTTCTAGACTCTGGATAGTCTTACTACCTAATACATATTATTCTGGTACTTACAAGCTCTGTTAGTTATTTTTCTCATGGATGTTACAAAATAAGGAACAAGAATGGGAAATTTAACGTTCATTTAAGGCTTTTGTGGCTTATAGTTTGTGGGTTTGAGTGTAAGTGTCCATCGTGGTGGAGAAAGCATAAATGTCAAGAGGGGGAGGCAATGTGTTCCAGGAGTCATACTGCATCTACATTCACAAAAGTAGAAAGGTGGGGCAAGGCCATAAAGCTTTAAAGCCAACACCAAGTGATTTACTTCCTCCAATACAGATCTAACTTCTAAAGATTCCACAACATTCCCTCGTTATACTACCCTACCATGTATCTAAACACATGAGCTTATGGGGGCATTTTACTAGGAAAACACAGCAGAACTATGGATGTTTATGCATCACATGCTACCAAGCTTTTACGTTTTATTTGTTGGAAATTGAATAATTGAGATACCTTAAACACAGCTTACCCTACATTAGTAGGGTATCTCAAACAATTCCTAAAACTTGTTCTTCGTCCTTTTGCTGTCTTGACTCTGCCTAGACCTGCCAGCACTTTCTAGTTCCTTGGGTTTCTTGATGTGTCAGTATCTAACATGGAAGTGAACATGGCCATTGGAAGCCAAAGCTCTTAAGTTTTCATTTATGATCAGGAAGACACTTCAAGATCAGTCCATGCCTGCTGGAAGCTATATCAAATTTATTAATGGAAATAAGTGTACATGATTACAAGTGCCACAGGAAATAATAATATATTTTGCATGAAAATAACACACACACACTTAGATGACTACACGAATATCAAAGAAATATTACATATTTATTTCAAAATGAAATCTTTCTGATTTGTGGTATGCTGCAGAGGCTGGAGTTTACAATTACTTTCTCACCCTATTATTCTATGATCCATTCCTTTAATCAAGCAACTAAGTGGTTAAGGTTCTTGACCTCTTGGAAGGACATAAACATTTATATTGAACAATATGAGCTCTTGCTTGTTCTACCTATATTAGGCTGATGAAATTGTAGCGTCTCTTCAATTATGGTATCAAAACTTAAATGTATACCTTTATCTCCTTATAGTTCTTACTGTGAAATATACTTCAACTTCCCTTTATAATTAGAATCAATCAACTTCAGAAGCTATTAGTTGATTAATTAAACAAGAGAAGTCTAAAGCAATTGGTAGCTGTCTGAAATCCCACATGAGTTCATACTTAGTTGAAAACAAACTTCCTTTTAAAAAAGCAGACAAGGAGGAAAGAACAGTATAAAGATATGAGAAGATGAAGAAGGTGGCATCAATCTAAGTCAGTGTAGATAGCAGTGAAATATACCATTCACATTTTTTTATACTGATGAAGGTATTTACTTACTTTATATCTCAATTGCAGTTTCCCCTCTTCTCTCACACAGTTAAGGGAAATGGCTGGTTCAAGGTCCATAATCCCTATTGCTATGAGTCTTATCTAAGGGTTAGGGTTAGGGATAGGGATAGGATTAGGGTTAGAGTTAGGGCTAGGGTTAGGGTTAGGGTTAAAGTTAGGGTTAGGGTTAGGCTTAGGGTTAGGGTTAGGGTTAGGCTTAGGGTTAGGGTTAAGGTTAGGGCTAGATTTCTACATATCAGAGTGAGATTGTACAAAGTAAAATGCAGAACAGGGATTGTTGCTTTAAATAGTAGTTACTTCTATGTTGTATCAAAATTCCTAATGGAAAAAAAAAGAAATCAGAAAAAATACTGAAAAATTGGTATATGTTATCTCACAACATGAAGTTTTAATCTGCTATGGCAAGAAACCAGGACTTTAGAAACAGGAGGCAGCTGGTCCCGTTGCATCTGCATTTAGAAAGCAGAGAAAGATGAGTATAAGTACTCAGTACTCAGTGTGTTCCCTTTTTCGCATTCAGTTGACCAGCTAAAACCTATCCTTGAAAAGCACTCACATATGTAATGGGTAATAATTAATAATGAGTACTGTCTTGCCAGGCCTCTTTACCAAGTCCCTTCCTGTCTTGTCCTGCATCCAAATGCCCAGTAGAGTATGACTTTTAAGTTGAATAGTTAACCAAATATATATGTGTATAAAACTCCCAATTACATAACACCAGTTTACAATGATAAAGTATTATCCCAATATTTCTAATCCCTCCAAAGTGCCAGAAATACATCTGAAGCCATCTGAATATCTGTGCCTCCTTCCCTGTTCTGCTCAACTAGTGCCCAGAGCCTGCCTCTCTCTCTGTCTCTGTCTCTCTGTCTCTCACTGTCTCTCTCTGTTTTTCTCTGTCTGTCTCTCTTCTCTCTCTCCCTCTCTTCTTTTCTCTCTCTCTCCCCTCTCATTTTCTCTCTCCCTCCCTCCCTCTCTCTCTCTCTCTCTCTCTGTCTCTCTCTCCTCTCTCTCTCCTTCTCTCTCTGACCTTCACTTCTCTTAGCTTCTCCTCTCTCCTCTCCAATAACTGGCCTCTCATTGCCTCAATGTGAATGGATAGGAAATATCTTGCAACACATATTCTCAGAGGAAATTCTCAATCCTTTTCAGTTGCAGTTAATCCATATATCCATCTTTATGATTATCAACTCAGTTAACTAAGTAACATGAGATTTTTTTAATCAGATATTTTCTTTATTTACATTTCCAATGTTATCCGCTTTCCATGGTTTCCCCTTTGAAAATCCCCTATTCTATCCCCCTGCCCCCTGCTCAGCAATGCACCCATTCCTGCTTCCTTCTCCTTGTGCTGGCTTTCCCCTTCACTGGGGCATAGAGTCTTCTCAGGACTAAGTGCTTCTCCTTCCTTTGATGTCCAACAAGGCCATCATCTGCTACATATGCAGCTGGAGCGATGAGTCCCTCCATGTGTATTCTTGGGTTGGTGGTTTAGTCCCTGAGAGCTCTGGGGGAACTGGTTGGTTCATATCAATGTTCCTCCTATGGGGCTGCAAGCTCCTTCAGCTCCTTGGGTCCTTTCTCTAGTTCCTACATTGAGGACCTTGTGCTCAATCCAATGGTTGGCTGAGAGCATCCAGCTCTGTATTTGTCAGGTACTAGCAGAGCCTCTCAGGAGAGAGGTATATCAGGCCTCCTATCAGATCACTACTGAATAAGGCTGGTCTTCAATAGCAACTATAACAACAGAAAGCCCACATACACATGGAAGCTGAACCATGCTCTACTCAATGATACCTTGGTCAAGGAAGAAATAAAGAATGAAATCAAAGACTTTTTAGAATTTAATGAAAATGAACGTACAACATAGCCAAACTTATGCGACATAATAAAAGCAATGCTAAGAGGAAAACTCATAACACTGAGTACCTCCAAAAAGAAACTAGAGAGAGCATACACTAACAGTAACATGAGATTTCATACTTAAGAAGCCAACTTCCACTAATACCTAAAGTAATCCCAAAATATTCATCTAGATTGGAAGAGTTATTTCTACAGGATGGCAGGCTTTGCTTCAGAATTCTAAGGGATCTACACAAGGCTCAAGGTGATATAAGTGCCTATGACTGGCACTTCAAGCCTTAGTATCTGCCAGAAACTATGCCCTCAGTGTATAGACAACTTATAAGACAATCTAACTTTCAGAGATATATTTTTCTTAAGCCACCCAGAAAGGTTAGTTTTTTTGTATTCATTTAATAAATCATTTAATAAATAAGCTGTAATATGACACCCTATTTATAAAACCAATCTCACAGAGCCCATTAGCATTAGAAGTGGTCAGATTCAACAATTCAATTTTTATTCTGTATAAGATATCTCAATATAACCAATAATATTGGGTACACAGAATGCTACTCAAATAAAATCCAAGTATAATTTTTGGGTATATTTTTGCCCTTTGACATACAAATGCCTTGCATATGATTCTGGAATAGTTCTTAGATCCTTCCTGCTAGTTATAATCACCATAATGTCATCAATATAAAGAAACCATATGATGGCTTGCTAAAGAAAAAAATGCAATCAAGATCTCTTTGCAGTGAATTATGATGCATACAACATAATTAATACCCAAATGCAACAATATAGAAAATGTACATTGCTTGCATACTGACTACATGTAAAATGATTATAACGCCCCTAAAATGGTCTCCAACTACACTGACAGAACTATTGTTACAAACTAGTTTCCAAGAAAAGCACAGACTTAGATAAGGAAGGGAATCAAATATGATATAGCAATTGTACTTTTTTTTTATGGTTACAATAATCCACTGTACATCTTTTTAACTCTCCAGGTTTAATTTCCCCCACCACAAGACAAAAAGGTTAGCTGATCAGTGGTATGATTAAATTGGCAATATTGGATTTAAATTTATTCACTAAGGTACTCATTTTGCAATCTCCTTGGAATTTGATATTTTTTGGTTTTTTTACTTGTATTTTACTATATGCCCAGTAAGGACAGTTACAGTTTCCTTAATTTGGGTTTTACTGCTATCATCATCCATACTTCACAAGGCAGGGAGTAAAGATAAGGTTGGTACTACATGTTTGATGTACCTATCTCTAGTATGTATGCTGTGGTTATGAAAAGAGTACCAGAGTGAGCTTGATTAAACCCTGGGCCCATTGTGAGATGAACCATTGAGGATCACTTAGGTGGCTTATTAGATTATTACATGTATTGGTCAAGTCTATTATCCTGTGCCAAGGATAATATCCCAAGTTATATGAATGAGAAAGGAGAGAAATGATTCCACAATATTGTCTTCTTACCAAAATATCATGGACATACAAACAATAAAAGTTAATAAGTATTTTTTCAAATCTCTAATACTTGTGTGTTCTATAAAAGCCTATATGCTGACTAGTAGGTTCAGTGGCTTGAATAAGAATGGTCTTCATAGACTTATATAAGTATGGTCTTGTGAAAAGAAGTATATTACTAGGAATTAGCTTTGAGATTTCAGAAGTGCATTCCAGGCTCAAATTTGCCCTGTTGCCTGCAGATCATGATGTAGCACTATCAGTTACTTCTTCAGCAGTATGCCTGTATGATCACATGCTACCCACAATACTAATACTAATACTAATACTAATAGTATTAATACTAGTAAACAAGTCCCTGGCACTGTAAGAAATCCTCCAGTTAAATTATTTTATAAGAGTTGCCTTGGCCATGATGTCTCATCACAGCAATAGAACAGTGATTAAAATAGTGAGGCTACATGATCTTTGGTATCTCCTAGGATTAATATCAGTTCAGAGCACATATCCAGTTTAGAGATTTCTAAAATGTGATCATTTCATTTCCCACAATGCAGTTACTCTAGTAAAGATATAGGTCGCTGTGAAAGCTGGGAAATGATTTCAGCTATTTGTCTGCCTGAGTACAACTCCTCTGAAAGGTTCCCACACAAATTGTTGCCCACACATATCTCACATCTTTACTACACTTTCCATTCATCCCTGAGAAACTGGTAAATAACTTTAACAGAGATCACTTCATGTTAGGGCAGTGTGGAAGGATGTTCTCCCATGAATCTTATATAAGGAAGTTTTTCAATTTTTGATGGCAGAGCCATTTCCCAACTCTAATATGATCGTGAATTGTACATTCACATTTAAAATTTAGTACAGTTGAAGTCAAGCTATTATCATTCTACCAGAGATTTTCTTCTATGTTCTCATCTAATCCATAGTGACTAACATTACAATTTGTTTAAGATATTTTTCTACTCTTTCTAAACTTTAAAAAGGTTCAATTCAACATGTGAAATATTTTGTTAGAGGAATCTGACTGGATCTAAACAGTAGTATGAGATTATAATGACCTTGGTCTGACAAGTTATTAATATCACTTTGAATAAAGAAACTGATGATGCTGTGTCACCTAAGCAATCAGTTTTTCTTTGGATTATTTGTAGTTTTTCAAAATGTCAAAAGCATATCAGGGTAGAAAAAATCCTAAACAATATAGTAATAAGAATGTTACAAAGAAAATTGTATTACTTCTTCATTTGATGGAAAATAGAAATGGAAGGGCATCTGGAATGCTTTTTTAAAGGCAAACTTGAAATGTTCTTTGTGTTGTTTAGAAACTGTATTCATTAGATGAAATTAATGTACTGAATAGATAATTACAATAAAGGATCATGGTTAATGATACACTGCCTTACATAATTCCTCCAGGAAGAAAACAATATTTGTTCTCATCCTAATTATGACTGTTAAGAGTATAAAGTAGATACAGAGCTGGGAAAATGACTTGTGTGATTAGCAATTTCTTTTCTTTGTACAATTCATTTAAATATGCCAGAGACAAATATGCCAAGTCTGTTCCCACACATTCTATATCTTCAAATATTCTATGCTACATAGACATCTGCTACAGAACACAGTAAGTTAATAAAAGCTCATTGAAAAATGAAAAATCTACTCATATTATGTTTAATCAAATAACTGAAAACAAAAAATTACATTAGAATATTTATTGAAATCATAGATAAAATAATTGGGTGAAGTTTCATGACCATATAGTTTAACAATTGTCCTTTTATTTGTTACAAGGTACTTAATCATTTATAATAGAATTCACCTTACACAAAGTCATTACATGGCCAATTGACAAAGTTAATTTTTTGGCAAAAGTTAAAGCTTTGAGAAAAATTTCTCAGAATGGTCATATCCAAATTGTTATTCATGATTATTTCACATCTCTACCCAGCTTTTTGTCCATTCCTGATTATCTATGACAAAATGACTTTAACAAGGACCATACTCTAACTTAACTTGGTAGGAAGGTCTAATGCCAGAATAAAAGGACAATTCCCTCATACATTTTATATAGTAGAAATTTATTCTACCTTTAAAGATAGGATGATTATCTCCTTTATTCCCTGAAATAAATCTGTAATATTTTACTGAAGTAGCTTTCATTCCATGAGTTTACCTATCATTTCTCAAAATTATAATACTTTTATTTAAAGACATTTTTCTATGTACTTTGTGTTTTCTATAACTTTAACACATACATTTTTTCACACAACAAGGTCTTTCATTTAGAAATCCAACTTTTAGGATTTTATATACTATACCTTCTATAAGCCATACCCTCTACAATATGCATAAAACAACTTCTGCTCAGTGATGGTTATAAAATGGAGTGATACTTTTTTGTGGATATTTTTAAAATACATTTCAAATTTTATCACCTTTCTTGGTTTCTCCCCACAGAGCACATGAAGTTCAAGGAGAAGGAAGACCAAAGTGTGGATGGAGTGTTATTTTTAAAGATTGTACTTGCTATGTTATTGTTTCATGGTTAGGTTTATTTTGTTTTGCTTGATGTAGAGGAAAATAGCTTCTTATCCTTCCCTCTGAGTTACAGGAATGTTGTTCCATTACGATTCCCCATGAAACCACATGGGATAATAACACAATATGAGGCGAAGGGAAGAGATCAGTGGGGCAAAAGTTGTCAAAATGTATTGGGATTTTACATAATTGCTTAGAATCAATGATACACTCATAGATAAAGATGCAGGAGCTACTTGGTGAATATATCAATGAACTTGCTAATTTTATCATTACTTAGAAAAGCAGTGTTATTTAATAAAATAAGTATACATATAGAAGAAATGGTAGCTTGGACAAAATGGACCTCAAGTCTCATGAAAGATAAAATGTGACTTGAACAAACCATATATAACCAGGAGTAAGTGTGGTTAAAGTCAGCTAACCACCAACAGAAAAATCACATGACTTAAAACTCACTATTAAATGTTTTGCAAGAATCCTTTGAATGGACAGGCAAGTCTTATATTCCTATGTTAACAGTACATTTTAGGCATATTATCTGGACATTTGGAAGATGTGAAAAAAGGATAAAAGCCAAAGGTTTGGGAAGAGGGCCATGGGACAGTGCCACATAGTTGTGACCTGGTCAGTGCACTTACAGTGTTTTTGCTGCTGTGATTTACTGTATAAGACCACATATTACTAGGAATATCTACATTTTATCACTCATGATATAGAGACTCATGAGGCCCTGGCCTCATTGAGAGACCAAGCAAAGTTAATGGTTGTTAGGGGAGAAGTAAATACATCACGACTCATACCATGCAAGCAACCACAATAAACCATGTGAGAAAAGAAGACATCAATGTAGGAATGGGCTTGTTGGAAAGAAAGGTTCTAGTGAGCGAGATGGTGGCCTGAGAGAGGTTAATGCAGTATGAAAATGAGCAAATATTTATGGGTATATAAATAAATCAAATAATTTAAAATTACACATTGATCTCAAGAGTAGAGAATATGAGTGATAAGAGCATAATGTTCTGCTCACAACTAAGTTGGATAAACTAATCACAGCTCATTGACCTTCAAGCCTTTTCTGACAATTCCGACATAATAGCTTTTTTCTTTTTGTTACTCTCATGTCTTCTGAAATCACAAATATGAGTGGATGTGTGGAAGGTGGGAAGAAATTAAACAGTTACTCATTTTTTCTAGATCCTTATGTCTCTAATGAAGAGATCCCGAGTCTCTACTTCACTGCCAGCTTCTATTTTCTTTCCTGTTATTTTTCCTGTCTGCTTTTTTTTTTCTCTTAAATGAAATACAGGCTTATTTATAGAAAGTACACTCCTGAAAATCACATATGTAGCAAGTCATGAATTGAAGAGATATGCATTACCGAAGGGACAAAAACAGGCATTAAACTAGCACAAATATGTATAAGCATACTGAGAAGCACTTGTAATTTAGGGGCTCAGAATGAACATCTATGATTCTTTTCTAGCTAAAGCAAATTCAGAAAAGAATGTAGTTACAGATCAAATGGGCTTCCTTAATAGTTCTTACATACCCAAAAGAGAAAAATTTTAAATGAAACACATTATGATATAATAAAGTTATAAGCAATTTATCAAATAATTTGTGAAAAATAATTCTCTCTATAAACAAACATTATAGGTCATTCCAAATTGTAGGAATTGTCTCATTACATTGTCAATATAGCTAAATTTCAAGCAAAACAGATATGCTTTTCTCTTTCTTTACCCAGAAGGCCCTGAATCAATGCAAATTAGAGAAAAATTTAACTTCAAATTAAATACCTTTCTAATCTTCAGTATGCTTTCTAAATAACTCACCTCATAACTTACCAATAAATAAAATAGAATGTTAACCTTCCTGCAGGGTGCTTTGGCAGGAGACCTGAAATTGCCTCTCAGCATTGACCTCAGGTGGTACACAATGTCCCATGTCTCCACATACAGAGGATCAAACAGCTATCTCTGATCTCTGTGGCTACTTGTTCACATGCATACAGATTCACACATGTGTATGTATAAGGAGAACAAGAAGAGATCAAAACAGGATTTAGAGGGAAAAAGAAACAGAAAATGATCTAACCTTAATATTTAGAAAAATTATTAAATTTGAAAAAAAGAGAAAATAAAAAATATTGAAAATCTCATGGACCAGCCATAGTGACACATGCCTTTCATCCTGGCACTTGGTAGTCAGAGGTAGGTAAATCTCTGAGAGTTTGAGGCCAGTTTTGTCTATAAAGCAAATGCAGGTCAGCCTGTCTTGAAAAAAAAAACAAAACAAAAAGCAAAGCACAAACAAAACATACAAAAAGCAAAAATGCAAAAAAGCAAAACAAAAGCAAATAAATAAATAAAATAAAAAAGTAAAACCTTTTATATATGTGAATGATCACTCAGGATATTTCTGGAAGACAGTAAATTATTATAAAGAAGAAATTATTACTTCAATAAATTATTTTATTCTCCTACTCAATGACTTTTACATTAGACATATAGACATATAACTTAAAGCAATGCAGAGTATTCACTGAATAAAACTTGTGCAATTTGTAATAGTTTTGAGTCCTAAAAAAATTAATTAATTAATTTATTTGGAATATTCAATGCTTAAAAGTTCTTGTATTGTATCTTATTGGTATTTAGTCCATATCTCATGAGATTTTATGACATTAAGAAAAGGGTAGATAAATCATTTATGCATTTTAACTTTTTTTCAGTGATTGCTTCCTTAGTACTTTGCAAACTCATTTTATCTTGTACTGCCTTCGTTAAAAAGTGCATTGCTTTCTAAAAAATCAAACTAATTATTGTAGCCATTGAGAGGAAATTCTGTACTTGTTTAATGTAGATGAACAAAATATGATATTTAAACACAAATAAAAGTATCCAGCCAGTATTGTAAGAATAAATTATCTTCCTTAGCACATGGTAGGTAATATCATGTCACAATCTCATCAGAGTGTCTAAGGTTCTGGAGTTATTCATGTGTTCTCATGAAGCATGTATTTATGATAGAGAAACCTAGGCAGGTAAGAATATAAAAAGGATTTGGGGTGAACTAAAATAAAAAATGTGTGTTAATGTGCCAAATCAGGGACTTGCGATGTAGCTAAGCTATATAGTTCTTCAGAAAGCCCCAAATTCAATCCTTTACTTGGTAATTTTCTGAATTTGCATTTGTCTTAAGTCCTGAATAGGTTTATTTATAAGAAAGTAGAAATAGGAAGGAAAATTTTAGGTGTATAGTAAAGATAACGTAATTACGATGACAGAACAAATTATTTTAACCTATTTGCTTGATGCTTTTTAATGAACAGTTACAAAGTTTACAACAATGCTTTTTTTGCAAACTCACAGGATATAAAATATATATCTGCAATGTATAGCACAGGATTTTTATTATAGCATAGTAATAGTTTGGAAGATGAATAAAGCCATGTTTTTTGTCATCTTCCCAAACTCATATGAGACAAAAAGAAAGAGAAAGTGAAAGGAGTTCATGAGTTTATGTCTTGCTGGGAGATTGGATTTTGCTTTAATAGCACCATGGAAGCCATCACACGATAATTAAAATGAGTCCCAAAGCTTGAATGTTGTCTCTCTTTATATAATACTTTCTACCAAGTAGTGGCATTTGGCATACAGAAGAGAAAAATTGAAAAAAAAAGGAGGTATACTATGCATAACATTGGGAGATGTAGAAATATGTCTATTAGCATTGTTAAGAAGAGTCACAGTCACACAATGAAGCACACAAGTCATTTCCATCAAAACTTCTCCACATTGATGGAAAGATGTGGGAAAATCACCTGAGCTTGTCCACACCAGGGTTTGGAAGAAATAAAGTACAAAGGACATACTCTGGTACATTTTATCTTTTTCACTATCCTCATTACCTGAATCTCTTTTCCTTTGGTTTCATAAAAGCTACATTAAAGGAATCTCTGTGAATTCCACAGTATTTCTTCATGAATTAATGATTACTTTTAATTAAGCCATGTTAATATTTGTAGTTTCCTTGTCGTCACCCTTTTACTGTATGAATCATCAATAATAACACATATTAATGGTCAAAATATTTGTGTAAGCTTATATTTTCCTTTAGAAAATTATGTATCGTGTGTGGTTGAGAAATTTCTTCTATAAGTTCTTCATCCTATTCCACCCAAGTACTGCTTATGCCTGCACTCACATGAATGCATACGCGTGCACAAACACACACAGACACCCACACACACAAACTCACGCGCACACACACACACACACACTCAGGTACACACACCACTAAGAATATTTTTAATTTAAAATAATGAGAAGATAAAAAGGCAAATCCAGTGTCATAGTGATGAAAATAGAAATAGTGAAGTAAATATTACAGAATGTTTAGGTCTTGGAAAGATTTTGTTCTGATTCTCAGGATAAGAACATAGATCTCACATGATAGTATATATTTTATAACCTTCTTTCTTCTCTTCTGTTTGTATCAGTAATTATTAACCCTTGTCAGAGAACTGATAATAAATGCTCTCTGCTTAATATTTGGTGTAAAGAAGGTTGTGTGATCTAAGATATTGGGTCCTATTCTTTCATGTGGTCTGGATTTAATTACAGATAATATCCTCCTTTTTCTGATATCATTTGTTTAATACAATGTATTAAACAAATATATAGGATAGAGCCAATACAAGCTCACATAGAAATAAAGACTATAGACAAAGTCATGTAAATTGTAATATGAATTTTGTTTTGAATGTTATTTAGAAATGTACTACAAATGTGTGAGTCTTTTAAGCAAGATTGAATTAATGTTAAGGAATATGGATATTACATTCTATGAACATCATATATTTTAAGGATTCATTTCTATTTTCTACCTTCTGAGTACTCGAGATATCAAATATACACAGATTATAATTCAAATTTGTATTTTTCGTAAGACATATTTTGAAGATTTGAGTGCAAATGTGTGTCTTTAGCTACCTGAGTAGCGGCTATTATAATGTCAACTTTTGTAAATGAATAAAACACCCACAGAGATACATGAGTGGGGAGGGGCACAAGAGTGAACTCACCAATAACTAGAACTGGATGATCATCTTCATGGAAAGGGTCCTTGGAGACTTAGAAAATATGTTCTATAGCTTTACTATATGATAAAAGAAATGGCCACAGTTCTTTTATTAAGAAGAGCAATTGTCCTAGGAAGTTGATAAAGTAGCAGTCATTGACCTTGTCTTAGAAGGCCTAACAAGATTTTCAGTACTTTTAAGTTTCTGTTATGTTTACTACTCTGTTTTATAGCTTTGTAAAAATGAAATGAAAATCTTCTAAAGGAAAACTTATGTCTATAGTCTTATCTGATTACTGAAATTATGGGTCCATATAAGTATATAATTTACCTGAAGATTGTTTCCAGAAAGAGATTTTATACAGTTTGAACACACTATTAGTCTATCTTACAGGATGAGACTAGAACCCAGAGAATGATAAATCAATTGTGTATGTGACAACAAACTTGATGAGAATTGCTTAGATAGGCTGTTCCTGGCCCTCCATTCAAACTTTCGTCTTTTGCTGGATTCCAAGACAGGCTTTGAGGGTGGATATTTTTGACATTTCTTCTTATATGGCCACATTGAATAAATCCTTTCTTTCTGATTTTCATTGTTCATTTAGTTCTTTGTGTTGAGTTATTAAAGCTATTGGCTAGACCTGACTTGGTTAATATGCTGTGACTTTCAAATGGTAACATATTGACATTTTCTGCTCTGCATTCTAATGTTTCCCAACAACTTTTTTTGCTACCTTTCCATTTTTTCCATTGATTAGTCCTAAATTAATGTTGTGATTTAAATGAGAAATGTCCTCCATATTCTAGGGCATTTGGATATTTAGTGCCCAGCTGGTAGTGCCATTTGAAAGGGCTAGCTTGTAAGGATTTTCTGGAGGAATTCCGTCATTGTGGGTAGAGCTTAAAGCTTGAATTCTCACCCTATATTTAGTTTTATATCTCTGCTTTATATCTGCACTACAAGGTGTGAGCTCTTATTTCTTGGGTTTTCCAACATTAACACCTCTTACTTACATGTATTTGCTCTGCTATCATGGACTCCTATCCATCTTGGAAGATAAGCTAAACTCTCCATGAAGTTGCCTTTTGACATGGTATTGTGTCATAGAAAAGAAAACTAGCAAATGCAAGCAATAGCACATATTTTAAAACTTTGTTGGAGGCATTGCTTCTGACTGTCAACTACAATTTCAGCCTGGGGAGACTAGCAAGCTTTCTTTAAATGTAGATGTGTTTCAAGTAGCCCTTATATTTGGTTCACATTGCTCTTGGTTGATAACTTGGGATGGAATCCACTGGGCTCATTCTTATTGCTTGTATCAACTACAGTTACTCAACATACTAAAATCAGGAAGTCTGTAGGGATGGATATTCTAAATAGAAGTATCTGACATAAAGTGAGGGTTTTGTTTTATGTAGAACATATAAATGATTTAATTATTTATATAACATATACTATACATATTATATAAAATATATAATTATATATGGCTTATACTACATGATAGATGTTTATACTGAAAGTCTGTTCCCTTATTTCCAATCCGATAGGATTATGCATCATGCATGGTTCCCAAAACCAGACTCAAGAGGAATATAAATAGATTTGTGTAGTTCTCAGAATAGATAGGCCATAAGTTAGTATACCTTATCTGGCTACAGCAACAATGGATAGATTTAGAGAGAGAGATAGCTGCCAAACTGATCTCATCCAATGAGCAGAAAATCTGGCATTACTATGTCTCCAAACAAATCATATACTTGACCAGGCAGACTGACAACTCTATTAACCTGAAAAGGGAGCTGAACATCATGGAATCTTATGTATATATATTTACTCAGGCAACCTACTATAACTATTGATAGGAAAAGAACATGAGTTCTTTTATACCAGCCATATTATGTGATCACCAAACAGACATGGCGCATACAAGTGAAGCACTTCACCAAGATTCTAAATTTGAAAGTTTGGTGCTGTTAACATCCTCAGTCCACACACTTGAGAGAGGGCTGATGCAGAAATGTGAGGTGGAGAGTTGTGAGGCCATTTAAGAGCAACACAACTTAAGGAATAGGAAGCTAATTCTTGTTCTGTAACTTGAGCGGACAGAGAAATCATCATGAGAAGATTAACAGTTTATTTTCTTACATGAAGAGTCAATCACAGAAGACAACTTCGGGTTTGGATAAAACATTTTTTATTTCAACAAGGAAAAATTACTGATGCTGTAACAATTATATCGTACTTTATTTTACCCGTTAAATTTCAGGTTTAATATTTATTGTTACTTATTCACTTTATTTTCACTTCTATATTGGTTAAAATGCTATTTTGACTATTGTTTTTATGGTATGCTATTAATGGAAATAGAAAATATGTTATGTTCTTTGCTCCCTACCCTCCTTTGCTTCCCTTCCTTCCATCCTCTCCCATACATTCTTTTCTTTGATTGTTACATAAACTCATGTATGATCTGCACACACACACACACACACACACACACACACACACACACACACAGGATAGGAACCTCAAACACAAACAAAGTCAAGTAGCTTGGATCCTAGGAGCTCCTAGAGTCTGATCCACCAAGAAAATGGCATACACAGGATGAAGAAGGGTGCCTGGCACATATGTCATAGAAATGGAGCTCAGTCTTCATGTATGTTCCCCAACAACTGGAACAGAGGCTACTCCTTAAAGCTTTACTGTGATGTTGGTATCCATTCCCAAACAGTAGTGCTTTGTCTATCCTCAGATGGAGAGTATGTGCCTAATCCTACATAGACTTGATGTATTATCTCAGAGGAGACCCGAAGGAGAATGGAGAGGAACTGTAATGGGGGGAATTGGGAAGGGGCCAGTGTTTGGCGGATAAATAGATAAATAAATAAAGCAAGAGTAAACCAAACCTACAAGCAGCAGATAGAAAGCAATAGTTAAGACCACTTTAGAAATCCATTAATTGAGACTGAAGGAATTATGCTTGCAATGAGCAAAGTTATTGGTTCTTTGACTAAATAAACAAGATTAATAAACCTGAATGAAAACTATCCAAGAAATGGAGAGAGATATGTGATAAATCATCCTTAAATACTGAAAGCTGAAACCATCCAGATCTGTGTATAGGTCTCAATAACTCATTCACCAAGCTAGAGACTTACATGGATATTTTCTACAACACTGTTTATTGTAATCAAAACTTGAAACCCACCTAGGTGCCCACTCATCAAACAAAACATGCTTTATATGTACAGCAGAACATTTTCATTCTTAAAGAATTATGTAATTTTCAAGGAAGTAGATAAAACCGAGATCACTATTGTCTTTGTCAGGGTGTCTATTCCTGCACAATCATGACCAAGTGACAAATTGGGGAAAAAAGGGTTTATTCAGCTTATATTTCTACATTGCTATTCATCACTAAATGAAGTCAGGACTAGAACTCAAGCAGGCCAGAAAGCAGGTGCTGATGCAGAGGCCATGGAGGAATGTTTCTTACTGGCTTCCTTCTCCTGGCTTGCTCAGCTTGCTTTCTCATGGAAAGCAAGCTTTCTTGAGCACTAATTGAAAAAATGCCCCACAGCTGGATCTCATGGAGGCATTTCCCCAACTGAAGCTCCTGTGATAACTCCAGCCTGAGTCAAAACCAGTCAATACAACTATATATTACACAAAATAAACCTGAGTTACAAAGAAAAACACAATGTTTTCTATCACATACAGATTATAATTTTAAACACTGATGAACACACACATATACATATAGAATCCCCCTCACAATCCCCACATACAGCGTTCCTCTTCCATTCCTCATCTCTTTTCTTGTGAGCAGGCACATCAAGTCTCTGCAGGATTAGGAAAATCCTCTCCCACTGAGGTAAGATAAGGAACCAACTTGGGGAAAGGATATCATAGTCAGGCTACAGCATTAAGGAATAGCCATGCTACAGTTGTTGGGGACACACATGAAGAATGAGCTGTACTTCTACTACATATGTGACAGGCACCTCTGTCCATCCTGTGTATACTATGTGGTTGGTGGCTCAGTCTCTGAGAGCTCCCAGGGGTCCAGGTTACTTGATAGTGTTGGTCTACCTGTGAGGTTCCTATCCCCTTCAGTGCCTTTAACTCTTCACCTAATTTAAAGAGGGATTATTGTGTGGGAAGCCGACTGATACCTAATGGCAAAGAAGTGCATCATAAAAGGAGATAGACAAAATATATTTCTGTTTCATAAGTAGCTAGATTGTTTTTTACAAGCCATGTAAATATAAACATATCCATTAGTAATTTTTCTGTTGCTGTGATTAACATGTTATTGACCGCAGTAAATTATAGAAGCTGATGTTGTTACAGTCTCAAAGGGATAGAGTCCTTCAGGGCAGGGAAAGATGGCAGCAAGCCTGAAGTACAACAGCTGGAGTAGAAGCTGAGAGCTCACATACTCAACATAAATATCTTTTAAAGAGAACAAATTGGAGATTGGACAAGAATATAAAACCCCAAAGTCTATCTCTAGTGGACAACTTCCTTCAGCTAAGTTGCACAATATAACCTTTCCAGAAATAGCACTACCAACTTACAACCAAGTTTTCAAGTTCCTGATCCTGTGAAGGGATATCTCTTATTTAAACCACCAAAATTCGTATATTCTTATTTTACAAGAATTCAGAAAGAAGATGTATGATAAGAAAGAAAGCATGGGAGAATGAGAATTTTTATGAGGCATGAAGAAGAGTATGAAAGAATATTGCAGTAAGACTCAATAATGGCAAACTAAAATTATATGTATCATATATATATATATATATATATGAATATATATAATATAAATATAAAAAGAAAGGGAAGTAGAATAGATATTTATGGATAGGTGGGGTCATGCAATAATGGTGTGGGAAAATATTGTATATATATATGTATATATATATGTATGTATATTCATATATATATGCTAATAGAGGACTAATATACAAAATATGTAAATAACCAAAAAGGAAAAAAGAAATCAAGAGAACAAATAACTCAATTAAAAAGGGAGCACAGTTCTAAAGAGTACATTCTCAAAATAATAAACTTTAATGGCTGAGAAAAATTTATAGAAATGTTCAACAATATAAGCCTTCAAGGAAATGCAAATCAAAACTCTGTTGAAATCCCATCTTACATCTATCATAATGGCTAAAAATCAATAAAACAAATAACAGCCCATGCTGGTAAGGATATTAAGTATGGGGAACATTCATCAATTTTTGGTGGGGATGCAAACTTTTACGGCCATTGTGGCAAGCAATGAGACATTTCCTCAGGAAGAGAGGAATCTATCTGTAGATCAAGCAATAAAATTCTTGGGCAATGCCCCAATTATGTTGCATCCTACTGGAAAGACACTTGTTAAATTATGTTCATTGCTGCTCTATTCATAATAGACAAAGTTTGGAAATAAACCTCATTGTTCCTGAACAGTAGAATGCATAAACCATAGAATGCTTATACAATGTAGAATTACTCAGCCATTTAGGAAACAAAACAAAACAAAACAAAACAAAATTAAACAACACAAGAAGAACTTCAACAATCCTGACACCATAAAATTGCTTTCAAATAAATTGAACTAGAAAAATACAATCCTACATGAAATATCTCAGGCACAGAATGGCAAATATGGTATGCATTAGGTTACATATTATATAACTATAAGAAGTATACACTTCCCTGTGTATCTACCATGCCTAGTAGTTTAATGGCTTTATAGGATTATCAAGTGAGCAATTGCATGTGTCTCTTTTTCTTGTGACTTCCCTTGGGCTCTTTTCCTTTTTGCAATTCTAGTCTGTTAGTTTTTGTATTGTCTTATCATGTTTTTATTTTCTTTTTTATAGTGCCTGTGAATAGCTTAAGAAACCTTTTTTAAAGGTGTAGGAAGTAACACCTATCCAGCAAGCAGGAATAGAGTATTGAGAAGCTTCAAATTTAAATGCTCAGAGGAATCTGCAATATATATCAATGACATGGCTAGAATGAATTCCATGGAATTTCTACTCTTGTAAGTAAAACTATTGGACAATTTCATTTTGTTTAACTTAATAATTAAGGAACAAAAGAAGCATTTGTATGATACACGTACTCCATTTTTAGTGCAGGGAAATAATATTTACTGATGCATTTTAGAGCATCCTGTTTCCCTAAGTAGTTTTGATGTATTGTAAGTGTGTTCCTAGACTGACTGTGGTCTATAGTATATATAGTACATAACTACACAGTAATTTCTAAGTCAAGTCATCATTTCCTGTTCACACAATGCACAGGAGTGAAAAATGCTGCAACAACACTAACTAGGCAAGCATTCTTGGCATTTGCCAAGTGATTTAGAAATATACCTATTTGAGGATTATAGTGTATTACAGAGTATACACTGAATATATATATATATATATACATATATATATGTATATATATGTATATATATATGTATATGTATATGATATATACGATATTTTATATATTATATATATATATAATTATATATATGATATATATAATATATATATCAACACTGAAATATAAATTAAATCATTGGGCCAGGATAATTGCCCATACACTTTTAAATTACATAAACATGTTTGGTGAAGGATATTCTGCACTGATTCTATGGACTATGATTCTATGTAAAGTACAGTTTTCTCTTACTATATGATGTTAAAAAATATACCTCTATTCAAATTTCTATGGGAATATAAAGAAGCATACTTTAATTTTTTACATGATCACATAAAAATGAACATATATCTTTATGTATTTTGGCATCCATTATTCTAAAAAATAAAAATCAACTATAATTTCAAAAGTTCTGAACTCTATTTTATAAAAAGTACATTGTTCTCTGCAGTCTGTTTAGAAATGAGAATTTTTGTATGTGGTTGTCATAGAAACAAGATAATTCTGTACTTTTCCTTATCCTGGCTGGTATTATAATAATTGAACTACATCAGAGAATTTGATTTTCTACCAGCAAAGAGTAGTCTTGATTGCATCATTGATGATTGTGAAGATGCTGTATCAGAAAAAAAGTCAATGTCTGAAGATTGAAGACAATTGAAGGATAAACACAATGCATTTCATTAATGTTAGAATATTTGAATTAATGCTAGCAAAACGTTAAAGTAAAATAGATCACACAGGCTCTCTCTCTCTCTGTCTTTCTCTACATATACAAATATACTTGTATATTTGTATATAAAATTTATAATAAATTATATATATATTTTCCAAGTTTTCCAAAATAGAACACCTAATGTTATTTGTGAATAAAGACTATGGAAGGCAATTATCTGCTTGAACTAGGCATAGTTACCAAACTTTCTGTTTTAAATCCAAAGAATACTTTATTCATTTACTCTGAACACTTATTTGGTGCTGTTCACTGCTAATGCAGGCATAATCAGAATACTTTTCAATAATTCTCCATCTTTTGAGGAACCAAAACATTTGGACTAGGTATATCTCAAACCTGAATGCAATTAAATATCTAAATACTAAATAGCTAAATGTCATTGAAAGTTCAAGAAATATAAACTGGGTTAACAGTTATATAAAGAAACATTTTTTTAATTTATAAAAGTAATTGAATTTAGTGGACAGAATTATGAAGAAAATAGTATTTAGGTAGTAATCTAGCAAGTCACATAAACAAGCATCTATACTGAAATTTATCAATTCTACTAGTCATAACATTTGTAAAATTTAATTATGTGGTTAGTTTTCACCAGGAAGTACATATGACACATTTGCTATTTGAGGAATGAAGTTTTATTTTCACTATTGATAATGACACCTGTACAATGCCAATTCTCAAATGAAGACCATTGAGGTTTTCAAATTGAGGCTCAAATCAATCCACAAACCTCCCTTGTATCTGCAATTTGTGTAATAGTAATCAAATTTTCTCTTGTAATTTCACCTCTTTTTCCTTCCTTTTTCTTCCTCTTTCTTTTTCTCTCATGTATTTTATACTGACCTGCCACAATTTGCCCTCTTTTTTCCCCACCCAGTCCCTGCCCCTGCAATACTCCTCCCTCTTCCAATCTCCTCCAACCACTCCTCAATCATTTCTTTTCAGAATAGGGCAGTCCTCCTACAGATATTAAAGAAACATGGCATATTACAGTACAATAACACTAGGCACCTCCCATCTTATTAAAGTTGGATGAGGCAACTCAGTAGGAGGAAAAGTGTCCAAACAGCTGGCAAAAGAGTCAGACAGCCCCTGTTCCAACACGCTTCAGATTCCCACAAGAAGATCATTTACACAACCATGATGTATACTCTCCTTTTCTGTTTTCACCTCATCACCAAACGCCAGCACAATCACCACATCTGTGTGTGTATGATAGATATTATATTTATATATATTAATGTATGTGTGTGTTGTGCATGTATATATATGCATATATATATATATGCATACTAATATGTAGGAGCATTTGTACTATGTGGAAAAAAATCAATGGATGACCACAATTTTTCCCTGGCAATAATACAAAATCCTCATAGTCAGACACCAAATGAGATATTTTTTCCTGGGTTGTCAGTTACAGTTGGATTTTATTCTTGTATTCATTACATTTTCTATAATACCATCATTAAAATGGAGATACTTGCATTTGTTCCTTATTCATCATATATTCTTTCAATTATAATCAGGGTTTATATTAGATTCTAGAAAATTATGTGCAGTCTATTTTGATGAGTCCAGACCATGATCCACAGACCCTGTTATGTTTGATCTGTTCCTGGTGAACAGAGCATTGCAGTCTGGCAGCAGTGTATAACACTGCAAACCACTTACTTCACAAACCACAAAGAATGAGAAAGAGAAGAAACCCGATAGAGTCTCCTTTGAGGGAATACTCAAACTACAGGGACCCTATAGACTTCATAGAAGTTCTCAGTGGCATTGACTGATGACTGGCTTTGGCGGTAGGCACTAATCATGTAAAACATAAGGAAATAGCCATGTCATTCTTCAAAATCTCCTCATCTATTCATTAAAATACAAATGTTCTCTTATGAACTTTTAGAGTTTATTTATGAATTTTTCTCATTCATTCTGACATTAATAAGTTTCTGCATTAATTCATTTAGATGAGGATTCTGTTAAAACTTAATAACAAAGTGATGACACGTGATAACAACATCTTACTTGATGTTGTTGTAAGATGAATGTAGACTTTTTGGAAGTCTCTAAACTAATTATTGACTAACCATTGAGTAATCAATCTTCTTTGTCAGTTTGAGTAGACTTAGAACAATCGCCTAGGAGATACACCTCTGAGCATGTATGTAAGGATGATTCCTAAGACATATCTAACATGAACATAAGATTCCAGAATGTGGGTAACATTATCCTATTTTCTGTATCTGGAATGACAAAAAGAGAGTGGAAGAGATAGCTATCTGAGCTATCAATTGCATTATGGACCAAACAGTTCACACTAACAGATTATGATTTCAGTCTCAGTAACCAGGAAAGTAACTATGCAGGTGTTAAACTAAATCTTTGTGAAACTACTTTAATGAAGAAAGAACGTTGTTATGGAAATGACCTGTTCTATATTTGCTTTCATCTCTTTGTTATAACTGACATCTTCAGTGTTAGGTCTCAATACTGTTAATTAATATGAGATGGTATGCAGAACTAAAAATATGTATCTTAAGCATTAAAATGTAGCGCGCGCGCGCGCACACACACACACACACACACACACACACACACACACATATGCTAGTGCAGAAGATTGCTAAGCATATCAGCTCGACTACAAACCCAGACCTAGGACTTTCACTTTGCCCACCCTAACACCTACCCCATTGCTAAACTGCTGAAGAGTATGAAGGGGCTGCCTGAAATATTCAAATCAAAATCACCATGACTTAGGGCAACAACAGGATAGCCAAGATGAGTCCCAGAGAAGTTCCAGTATTGGTAGTATAGTAGAAGTCAGAGCCCTCAAACCAGACCAGTGACTCATTGCAATGAACATTTTCAAGTCAAGTAGTGTGGACAAAGTGTATACTGAGACAAACTACGGGTTCCACAAAGAGATTATTTTTCTTAAGGGAGGAGGTTACAGGTGTAGAGACTGTGTATGAAGGGATGGGGAGACGAATGGGATTGAGGAACATGAGGTGCAATTCACAAAGAATCAATAAAATTAAATAAAACATTTTTGAAATTTAGAAAATGAAATTTACCACTAATAAATATGATCCTACAGCCTTACTTTCATCTGTATTGCCCTTATCTCTCTAAAAATTTATGTATCTTTCAAGGTTCAAATTCAAGAACCGAGGTTCTGTATCACTGAAACTTAGGTTTATTTTTTTCTGTATAGTTGTGGAATGATTTTTTAACCTGGCTAAACCAATTTAATGTTTCATTAATGGTAGATGACACCTATTGTTTGCCACAAATTTTCTAATTGTAAACTGTAGGTATCTTTAAAAAATAACACACATTAATCTAGAAAAATGTCCTATGGTATCAATATTGGAAATGCTTGCTTTGAAATTGTTTTGATTTTTTAGTCTATGTATTGTATGCTACTTTATTACAGTAATAGAATTTCTTTACAATCAGTATTGATGAGCATATTTGATATACATGCCACTGATTTTCCTTTCACTGTGTAGAAGATTTATTAATTTAATATTATAGTCTTCTAAGAGATGCTCTTTGATGAAAAACATTTTTCAATTACTTTTCTTTACAAAATGTACATTGTGTTTTGGTTTAACCTATTTACACCCAAAACTATGACAACCATCTTGTATCATAAGTCAATATTTTATTATTTCATTTGTAATCTAGGTAGACTAAAGTTCTGTGCATGACTTGTTGCAGGATCCTGCCAGAGTATTCTGGAACCTGAGGACAAATGTGTGGTTTTGGTGAAAGTGAAGGCATTGAGCGATAGTTGACAATCAAGCAAGTGGCCCCAAATTGCTCAATCCATCTGTGTGTATACAATCACAACCCTGCTCACCTGTGCAGTTACAAAATTCTTTTTATTCAAGAGAAATCATAATATCAGCATTATAGCTTAATCTTTACACAAAGCCCCCCACCCCAAATTTTCTTTCTTCTATCCCCACTCTCACTAGTTCAATAACCATTTAACCTTGTTTTGCACTTCAGAGTACAAATTCAGCAAGCCAAAAATAAATGTTTAGCTAGGCATGCCCAATAAATATGAGAACATACCCAGCTGGTAGCAAATGCAGTTTTACAGATATGCAAGGTGAGAGACAGATTAAACATTTCTGAGATTAAGTCCAGTTATCACAGAGTATGCCTCTATCATTATACATTTTAAATGGCAGAGACTTGTTCATTCTACCAGGCAACCTGTCTTCTTATGAGCCTATCAATTCCTGACATGGTCTTTGTAAGAACCACTTTTAAGTCTCTATTAATCAGGCATATCTTCTGCAGAATAGTTATACAATCAGGACCTATTGGTCTGCACAACTGTCACAGGCTTACTCAGTATTATTGTAGCTGTTTCTCTAAGGACATGCTACCTGTCACAAAATACCCAGGCTTAATGATAATATATGAATGATCTATAGAGGCAGAGAGAGATGAGGAGGGTTTTATACATTACGAGTATTGAGAGAAAAAAATCATCCACAGGGCTTTCAGCATGTGTGATCCTGGCCTTGCCCATGACCAACAAAGTAAAACTATTGCTATGAATAGAAATAGCATAGCGAAAGCAAGGAGAACTTGTAGCACACACACTCTAGGTAATAAGTATAGAAGCCACCAAATTCACTATAGTTCCTTGCCAAGTGAGAAGGGATTTCCATGGGTCTTGGTACAGAAGATTCCCATTAATGAGCACTGTTCCCTACAGATGATTAATAATCACCACCAATGTGCAATATGATAAATATTTGTTTCACTAGTTGCTATCATCAATAAATGACAATAGTTGAGTAAAATCTAGTAACATGAAGTCATAAGTAATAAAACATGTGAAAAATAATATGGAGTTATGGATTTAACTGTGTTGCTATGTAAGAGAACATGATTTAACTATGTATATGATTCAACGATAAGGCTGATAAAGAAAACTTCTCTGACCTTAAAACAATCATGAAACTTATTCCAGTGCTTTTTGCCTTTATACTGTATGAATGGAATGTTATGTGCATGCTTGCAGTACTGGCATGGTGGGGAAAGTACTAATATTGAAGTAGATATAGAATATGGATTTTAAAACAGTTGGAGGTCACCAAGATTCAATGAGAGACAGTGCAACCAAGGACATGTAAACTTTCTAAGGAAGAATGGAGAGTGAAATTAAGAGAAATATTAAAGATAGAACATCAACGTAAAGAATAGTTACCTTCAAAATTTTAGTAGGTTTCACGTTATCAGATCCAGGGCATTAAAAAGTAAAAGAGTGTAACCAAAGCCATGGGAAAATCATACTAAAATGTATTTGGATGCTATAAGAAATCAAGGGTGAGATGTTTTAAAGCTTTTGGTTTTAAGTTTTATGACTTCTCTGTGTGTACATGTGTCACTGCATGTGTATGAATGACTGGATTTTTCTCTCTGTGTGAATGTAAATTTGTTTTCTTTCTCTATCTCTATGGTTGTTTTGCATTTTTTGTTCTACTGTGGTCTGTTGTATTTGCTGGTTTGTTTTCTAAGGACAGAGAAGGAAGGCATGGCATTAAATTTTTGGGGAGTTTGGCTAGACCTGAGAGGATATAAGGAAGAGAAAGCGGAAGAGTGATCCGAATATATTACATGAGAAAATATATTTTCAATCAAAAAATTGAAATTTTAACTATAAGACAGGTGCAAAATGTAGGACAGGCAAGACTCAAAATAACGAATATGTGGGCAGCATCAAAAAAGCAGGCTTAGCTCAGTGACAGCAAATATCTCCCTGGAAAAAGAATATGCAGATAAAATGTAAAAGAATCCAAGAGAATGACTGACTGAGTTGCTGCAAAAGTAATATCAGAATCATTCTTCTCTCCACTATGGTGATGATAAAATTCCTCATAGTAAGCTCTTTTGCTGTATTCTTTGATACAATTCTCTGTGGTTTCTTTACAACTTGGATCAGTCGTACAAAAATGACTATTACCTTCAGGAATATTTCCTTTCCTACACTGACTAGTTCCTAGACTATGGCATTGTGTTTTTATTAGCATATAAGAGTTATGAATAATAATTTACTTTAACATTTTTATTATTTTTTGAATTTTTATTAATTAATTATTTTTATATACTCTATATTTTATCCCCCACCTCACCAATCACTGTCCACCATCCGACTGTTCCAGATCCAATACCTCCTCCCCTCCCCCGTCTCCACGTGGATATCTCTACCCTCTACCCCACCTGACTTCTAAACTCTCTGGGGCCTCCAGTCTCTTGACGGTTGTGCATCATATCTGAATTAACACAGACCCAGCAGTCCTCTATTGTATGAGTGTTGAGGGCCTCATAACAGCTGGTGCATGCTGCATGTTTGGTGGTCCAGTGTTTGAGAGATCCCAGGAGTCCACATTAATTGATACTGCTGGTCTTCCTACAGGGTCGCCCTCAGCTTCATTCAGCCTTCCCTAATTCAACATTAGGAATCAGCTGCTTCTGTCCATTGGTTGGGTGCAAATATCTGCATCTGATTCTTTCAACTACTTATTGGGTCTTCTAGAGTGCTGTCATGCTAGGTCCCTTTTTGTGAGCACTCCATAGCCTCAGTAATAGTATCAGGCCTTGGGATCTCCCCTTGAGCTGGATCTATTTAGATCATATTCTCCTTAGTTACCATTTTTCATTGCCCCCACTTCCTGTAACCCTCTTCCCTTTCCAACCTAGCTACCTTTAATTTTATCACCTTTTACCCTCTTGGAGGAAACTCAATATATATACCATTTTGCCTACTTGGGTACATGTGAACAGTTTCTTCTGTGGCTTCTAAAAACATATCCTGGGGAAACCTTGAGAGAAGTGACTTAATAGCACACCTTTTCTAACAAACTTCATAGACAGCCCACGGGATCTCTATATAACACAGTCTAGTGACAAGCATTCAGAAGCTTCATTCAGTCTACAGACTATGGGATTCCTTTTCTATCATGATGTACTTCCTACTACTAAAGTAACTGGCAAATCATCAGATGTGGCATATGTCCCCTGTTTTAAATTCTCTTTGTTTTTGACAAGTCAGTCTCATATTTATCTATCCCATTGCTGTAAAGTCTTTTATATATTATCCTAAAGTTTGAAATAAAATTTGCATATATTTATACATATTTATGCAGTTATGTATATATGTGTGGTTTGTAATGATTAATAATAGTTATATAGCATTTTCCCTTCTATAAATGTTCAATATTATTTATATTGGAAGCTTTCAAATTCCTTTGCTTCTGTTTATTATAGCTATTGGATACAATATTTTAAACAAGAATAACATTCTGATTTTGGAATATTCGATTTATTTTTATTATTTTTACTGTTATTGAACTCCAGTCATTGACCCCTCCAAATCCCTCTTCCTACAGTTCCTCAACCAATTCCTCCTCCCTGCTGTCTTCAAGAACATGCCCCACCAGGTCTCACCATTCCCTGTGGCCTCAAGTCTCTTGAAGATTAGGCACATCTTCTTCCACTGAGGCCTGACCAGGCATTCCTCTGCTGTATTTGTGTCCTTGGTTTCAGACCAGCTCCTGTATGCTGTCTGGTTCCTGGCTCATGGTCCGAGAGATCTCAGGAGTCCGGGATAATTGAAACTGCTGGTTTTATCATGTGGTCACCCTCCTTACCTTCTTCCAGCCTTTACCAAACTCAGCCTCAGGGGTCCCCGAATTAAGTCCAATGGTTAGGTGAAAGTATCTGCCTCTGTCTTAGGCAGTCCATTGCCTCTCCAAGGGCAGCCATGTTAGACTCCTGTCTGTAAGCACCCAACAGTATCAATAATACTGTCCTTCTTTGGAGCCTCCCCTTGAGATGGATCCCATGCTAGGCCTGTCACTGGACTGCCTTTCCCTCAGTCTCTTCTCTATTTTTCTCCCTACAGATCTTTTAGACAGGAAAAATTACTCGTCAAAGTCTTTGACTGTGTAATGTCAAACTCATCCCTCCAATTGATGCAGTGTCATTCTACTGGAAGTGGACTCTAAAACTTCCCTCTCCCCACCGTTGGGAGTTTCATGTAAGGTGCCACCCTTTGAGTCCTGAGACTCTCTTACCTTTCAGGTCTCTGGTACTTTCTAGAGGCTCTCCCCAACTCAAACCCCTGAGGCTGCATATTTTCATTGATTCCGCTTGCCCTCGGGGCTTATTTCCTATCTCCTACTCCCCATACCTGATCATGTTCCCCTATTCTCCTCTCTCTCCCCTCATCTACCCAGGTCCCTCTCTCCCTCTGACTGCCATGTCTATTTTCTTCTCCCTTTCAAGAGAAATTGAAGGATCTTCACTTGTACCTTTCTGCTTGGTACTCTCCTAGAGTTCTTTGGATTGTATCCCTAGGTATTTTACACATTTTGGACTAATATTAATGTTATAGTGAGTACACACACAATGCTTGTTCTTTAGGGTCTGGGTTACCTCATTCAGAATAATATTTTCTAGTTCCATTCAATTTTTCTGCAAAACTCAGGGTGTCCTTTTTCTTAATAGCTAAGTAGTATTCCATTGTATTAAAAAACCCAATTTTCTGTATCCATTCTTCCTTTGTGGGAGATTTGGGTTATATTCAGCTTCTGCCTATCACAGATAAGTATGCTATGAAGAGAGTGGAGCATACGCACCTGTGGTGTGATGGAGTATCTTTTTGGTTTATGCCCAAGAGTGATGTATCTGGGTCTTCAGGAAAATCTATTTCCAAATTTCTGAGGGACCTCCAGATTGATTTCAAAAGCATCTTTTTCTGTTTGGAATTGCACCAGCAATAGAAGAGTGTCCTTTCTTTATATCCAGACAACATGTGCTATTACCTGAGTTTTAGATCGTAGCCATTCAGATTGATGTAAGGTGGAGTATCAGGGTCATTTCCCTGTTGACAAAGGCCTCTTATCATTTCCTTAAGTGCTTCTTGGTCATCCAAGATTCCTCTGCTGTGAATTCTCTGTTTAGTTCTATACCCCATTTTCTTGATTGGGTCATTTGGTTTTGTGGAGGTTAGCTTCTTGAGTTTTTTATGTGTTTTGGATATTAGCTCTCTATCAGTTGTGGTGTTAGTGAAGATATTTTCCAATCTGTAGTTTGCCAATTTGCCCTATTGACTTTGTCCTTTGCCTTACAGAAGTTTTTCAGTTTCAAGAGGTCCCATTAATTGATTCTAGATTATAGAGCCTGAGACATTGGAGTTCTCTTTAGGAAGCCACCCTCCCCCAATCTTATTTCAATGAGTTCTAGGCTCTTTTCCACTTTCTCTTCTATTAGATTCAGTATATCTGGTTTTAACTTGAGGTGCTTGATCCACTTGCACTTTAGCTTTTTACAAGGTGACAAATTTGGATCTATTTTCATTTTTCTACATACTGACCACCAATTAAACCAGTGCCATTTATTGAAGATGCTTTCCCTTTTCAATTGCATATATTTGTGTTCTTTGTCAAAGATCAAGTGTCTGTAAATGTTTAGTTTTATTTCTGAGTCTTCAATTCTTTTCCATTGATCAAACTATCTGTCTATGTACCAATATCATGCAGATTTTATCACTATAGCTGTGCAGTGTAGCTTGAGGTTAGAGATATTCACTCTTTTCTATTACAAGTATTCTTAGGTTTGGTCTTTTCATTGTGTTCTAGACTTCTGGGATGCTTTGAGTTAGGAGATTTTTATGTTTTGAATTTTAATTGACTGTTGTGTCAATATATTCTAAGATACCTTCTATGCCTGAAGTTCTCTTTTCTAGCTCTTGTATTATGCTGTGGATGCTTGTATCTGTAGCTCCTGACATCTTTCCTAGGTTTTCCATTTTCACGGTTGACTCCATTTGTGATTTTTTTTTATTGTTTCTGCTTCCATTTTTAGGTCTTGGACCCCTTTGTTCAGTTCCTTCACCTGTTTGATTGTGTTTTTCTGTACTTCTTAAAAGGATTAATTTGTTTCCTTTCATGACTTCTACCTTTCAGTGAGTTATTCATATCCTATATAAAGAATATTATCTTCATGAGAGGGATTTTAAGTCAGCATCCTGATTTTCAGATGTGTTGGTTTATCCAGGGCATATTGTGGTGAAAATACTAGCTATTGATGATGCCAAAATATTTTGGTTTCTGTTGCTTATGGTCTGTTGCTTACGTCTTGCCATCTGGTTATTATAACCTTCATTTTTCCAGGCTTAATAGACTCTTAGGACCACAATTATACTAAATTTCTTCAACCAATTTCTTACAACATAGATTTTGTCTGCATTTTAAAACTGATTGATAATCGTCCATCATACAACTGCAGAAAATATGGTTTGGACAGATCTTTTTTTTTTTCTTACAGCACTGAGATCAATTAGCAAACAAATGCAGACATAATGACTTAGGTAGAAAGCTGTCCTCAGGCTTCAGAATTGGCTCTGTGCTTTACAAATTGTTTGAGTTTCTTGGGGCCTCTTGATACAGTGTAATTTAAGATCAGTATGTTCCTAGAGGGATCACTGCTGATTTAATATACATAATCCATCAAGGTGATAGGAAAATGTCCAAACATTTTTTTTTTTTTGGTATTTTTTTAGACAGTGTTTCTCTATGTAGCTCTGGCTGTCCTGGAACTCACTCTGTAGACCAGGCTGGTCTCCAACTCAGAAATCCACCTGCCTCTGCCTCCCAAGTGTTTTGGATTGAAGGTGTGTGCCACCACTGCCTGGCATATCCAAACATTTTAATGGTAGAAATAATGCATTGAGTATTCACAATAGAACTTTTATTTCATTTTATCTATTTTATGATGTTTTTGAATTAAAACATGATTAAAATATTTTCTCCCTTACATTTACTCCCTCCAGCCTCTTCCACTCTATTTTCTTTTCCCCTCCCCTCTGCTGTTGGTACACATATGAAAGTACATAGATATATAAAGTCAAGGTGCTGAGTTTGTTAAGCATAACTTGTATGTATGCTCTTTCAGGGATGGCTACCTCACACTGGTGAGTCTTGACTTTCAGGTAGATGAATTCTCTCTCTTTAAGCCATTGTCCATTGCCTGAAGTTGACTATGTATGGTCCCATGAGATTTCTTTCTTACATGTTAGCATGTCTATTGTTGTTCTTATTGATTGGCACCTCTTTAGGCATCCATGTTGCTGTAATATCATACTTATATTTCTTACAGCTTATTTGCTGGTCCTCTGATCCCTACAATCTTTTCACTTTCTTTCCACAATGTTTCTTGAATCATAGTTGTAGTAATGATATATGTGTATGTATTGGGGTTTGCCTTCCATAGTTAGTAGATATCTGAGTTGTGAATAAAGTGGTTTCTTGAATGGTCTCTGTGAGCTGAAATGAGTTTTTTTGCTACAAGTTGAGAACTACACTTATCTGTGAGTATGCATATACCTTTTAGAAATCTGGGAGCTATTTGGGATCAAAAATCTGTTTTTCACAGTTAAACACACAGGCAGCTATGGTTATTTCCACCATCTAGCTCTACCCCACACTATTTTTCTCAACAAAAGTGTTTAATGAAATAATCAAGGAGCAGAATAATTAATGGGTAAGGAATGTTAATTTACCATAAGTGGGAGCAATTTGGGAAGAAGCTGCCAAAAGGGAATTACTTGGAGAAAAAGTAAAAGTAAGTACAGATGAGTCACATTACAAAAAAGCAGTGGAGAAAATTAAACAGCTGTGATTCTGTGTGGCTCTACCCCTTTACTCAGTTACCAGATCGGAGGCAAGACAAATGACCACATGACTTAGAGTCTCAAAGGTGTTACAATTACAGGATTGCAAATTTAATGTTAAACAGATTAAAGGAAGGCATAATATTATACTCTATATTGCACTCCAAATTTTAAATTGTAGCATTTCTTTTAACCATTTATATCCCTTTAGTCACCAACTACAAGATGCTACATAATGAAGAATATGTTATCAATGGGACAGTGGTGTTAGGAACTGGAGAAATGGCGCAAATATTAAGAGCATTTGTTAGACTTGCAAAAGACAGGTCTTTAGATCCTATCACTAACATGGTGAAAATGCATGGTTTCTGTATTTCTGATATAAAGTCATCTTGTTAATATTATATTTTCCTGATCCATTTATTACATTTTTCCTAAAAAAATAATTTATCTTTCCTTTAAAGCTATAAGACTACTAGGGGGGAGCACATGGGAGACAGAAAGAAGGTAGGATAAAATTAGTGGAGTAAAACTACAAAATTAAATTTTACTTGAAATGGCCATTATCAAACTATATTCCTTATAAGCTAGTAAAATTAAATACTTTATTAAAAAAGATCAAAAATCAGTTCAAAAGGAGCTTGTAGAAATTAATCTGTAATGTCCACCTAAAACCATTTATATTAACTCACTTCCCACCATTAGAGGAATCTGTGGTAGCACTCACCATCAGAGTTCCACATAAGAAAATGAACAGTCAACAGTTTGTACAGCAAAGAGTCTGTGGTAGTGTTTACATATCAGTTGTTTTAATGGTATACCATTTATCCAAGAACATGATATAATGAAATTATTTCATTGTATTTCTGTCCACTTGTCTCTGTCAGGTTAATGTCATAATATTGGTTAACTTTAGAATTCACACAGTATATAATAAATGCCTTCAAATTTAGCTCAACCATGCCATAGCTGTCTCAACTTGATCATATTATTCATTTCCTCACATTTTATTGCTGGGGTCCTGCCCAAACTTTTCAGGTTTGAGCTGAGGTAGAACACAGAATTGCATGAAGGGTAAAGACTGGGTAATCCCTCGCCTTATTCTCTAGCTATTTATGCTTTATTAAGCTTTGTAAATCTCTATGTTTTATTAAACACAGAACACAACACTTTCTTACTGTTCTGTGCTTAAACAAGTACTAAAAACTTAAACTCTATGTTTAAATAAATGCTGACCTCTTATTCTCTAACTTTGAATATTTGTGATTAAATAAATGCTGAATTCTGGCAAACTGACACATGCTGTTTAGTGGAGGAAAATTAAAAAATAACATTTATTTCTAGGGCTCCTTTCTCTGGAGAGGAAGCCAGGAGCCCCTCACTGGCCAGGCAAGTTCTCACAGCTCATTAACTATTTTGAACCAGAGAGAATAAGGACAGGAAAAAAGTTATTCACATGGACACATACACACCAGGCAAAATAGAAAATGGCTACATTATCTTTCTTTGTTCCTTTGATCTATTTATAGTTTTCAGACAAAAAGTTCTCCCTATAAAAAAGAATTACCTCATAGAAAACAAGTCATATAAAATAGGAGTAACAGAGGGATATCAATAAGAAGGTCAATGCTGTGTTTCATTAGGTATTAAATATTAACAAGTATTTAATAATAAATAAATATTTAATAATAAGTAAATAATAAATAATATTAATAAATATTAAATAAAATATCAATTTTTGTATGTCTATAGATATAGTGAAAGGCAAAATGGTAGTTAATCACTAAAACTTTACAGTTTTTATTATAGATAAAATCACAGTTTACCTGTGTATGTGTGTTTGAGAGTAATAGAGTCTGACAGAGACAAAGTGATGAGAGACAGAGAGATAGAAAGTGACCAAGACACAGAAACAGACAAATAGACATATATATATATGAATATATGTATATATATGTATATATATGTATATATATGTATATATATGTATATATATGTATATATAGACACAAATTTATATGATAGCAAAAATAATTACAGAACAATAAAACAATAATAAATACAACTGAAAAATGAGGGCTTGAAACTGATTTCAGTATCTACTTTGGTCTTATAAAGCCTACAAGGTACTTTTTTAGAAATAACATATTTAATGTTAGTAAAAATGTTCTGTACAAAGACCAACTCAATCTTCCCAATCTACACAAGTCTTTTAAATATCTTTTAAAGCTCTGTTTTGATTTATTCATGGTGCTGAGAATATCACTAAGAAATAAGAATTCATATTTGGCTTATGGCTTGAGACTGCAGTTAAATATGGTGGGAAATTGTGGTATCAAAAGTATAAGGTAGCCACATAGCATCAATTAAAGGAAAGCAGAGAGAGATGAATCTTGATTATCAGTTAATATATGTTAAATATATATATTAAACCTTTCTAGAAAAAAACTTCTTAGGTACTCCTGAAGATGTGTTTCCATGGTTATTCTAGTGTCCAACAAGTTGATAATTAAGGTTAACTATTACATAGTGAAGAAAAAATACTGTTTTTACAACTGTAAAAAGTTGTTAATGTTGCAATGTTTAGTCTCCTGTTATATTTACAAAAGCCTCTGAAGGCTGGATGGCCTAGTGTAGGGGAATGACAGGGCTGTGTGATCAGAGGGGGTGGGTAGGTGGGGAACGCCCTCATAAAAGCAGTGGGAGGCAGGATGGGATCGAGGGTTTGCAGAGGGAAAACAAGGAAAGGAGATAATATTTGAAATGTATATAAACAAAATACCCAATAAAAAAGCAGTTGAAAACATCAGTTGTTAATTAGATTTCTAAAAATTCATTAAGAGCAAGAGAGAAAAGAAATACTTCCAGAATAAAATGTTATTGTAATAGTTCTATCTGGCTAAAATTTAGTAAGTTTGTTTTATCTCTCTGATTAATATGCATCCATCTGTCAAATTTTAATCTCAAGTGTGATTCAGATTTCAATATTAAGTGATATCATTTCTTTAAGTAGTTTCTTATGATATAAACGTATCATTGCATCCTTCTACAGAAACTATGTAGCTAAAATGAATATATTTCAATAATTTTTCTCTGAATTTGTATGAGTGAAATTCTTCTTTTGCTAAGGAGTTAGTATATTACCTCCATACATTTATCTTCCTTCAGTCACATCTACATATACATATATTTTATGTGATTTATTAAGCTTTTGTCATGACTATATTTTATTGAATTTATATTTTAAGTGATTTTTATATTATCACACTCCTAAGTATATTACCTTAAAATTTTGAATAAAAGTTTAATCCCTGTTATCATCACTTTTAAAAAGAAAAAAAAAGTCCTTATTTATTTCATGAGTTGATCTCCATGAGTCCTTAAGTTTCTAAACAGTGAGAACCCAGTCCATACATTACATCAAGTAATATCTCTTTGAAGTGAAAGTTTGGGTGGGAAAACAGGGGGAGGGAAGGGGGCTGATGGGACTTTCGGGGAGTGGGGGTCTAGAAAAGGGGAAATCATTTGGAATGTAAATAAAAATATATCGAATAAAAAAAGGAAAAAACAGAAAGTTATAATGTGTTGGTTCACAGTCTGTTAGTTCAATACATTTTCAATATTATAATTTATAAACATTGCAAATGAATTGTTAGAACAGGGTCTACTCATTTTCACTTTTATATGACTTTTTTTCTGTATACTTTCTGAGTGGAATTAGGTGACAAAAATTTTAGAACAAATTCTAGGAACATCTATGTGATGTGTGAACTTATTTTAGAGAATTCAATGTCAATTATGTTCTCCTGTGAAATTCAAGATGCTTTACTTGCCCTGAAAAATCTCTGTAGAACTGTTAAAACCTTTAGAAATAATTAAAACGTTCAGTAAAATTAAAGGGCAATCTATATAAAGAAAAATAATATATTGGAGCTTGAAAACAGACATTTGAAAAACTGATGAATAGAACTTATAAAACAGATGTGACTGTTAGAAAAATAATGTCATGTGGTAATAAGGCATGAGGTTGCTGCTTTGTACATCATGAATTTGGCAGAATTCAGCAGGAATATCAAAACAAACTGAAATTGAAAATCAAGTTGTTTCTGACAACTACACCAAAAACTTTCTCTATAGGTAATGCAGTGAATTAAGGTTGGTAAAAATCAGAATTTTGGCATTAATGGTGATGAATTTGTTGAAATTTGCAAAATGCTTAATATTGTATGAGAGGAAAAGAAGCAAGTAATCTTGAAACTCTTTCATTTCATTTCTAGACAGATGTGTGGTCTCTGTGTGGTCTTAGCTGCTGTGAAGCTGGCTCTCTAGACTAGGATGGCCTCTAACTCAGAGAGATCTGCCTGCCTCTGCCTCTTGAGTGTTGTGATTAAAGACATGTGCCATGACTGCCTGGAACTGCTGAATAAGGAAAATAATTAAGAATTGACAGAAATAGAATGTTAGTCACTGATTAGATCTTCCTGTGAGATTCAATCAGGTAAATGATGCTACAATGCTAGTATTTTGCAAGTTACAGACTAAATAAATATAAATGATTCATTATAACTAGGCTACTAAAATATTTGTAGTGAAAGTACTGCTTCACATTATTTCCTTATCAAAAATAATCCAATTGCACCTCAGCTTGCAATGTTTTTTTTATTTCTTTTAATCTCTCCATGAATCTTTGTTTGGAAATGATCTCTGCATTCTTTAGGATTTCAAACACTTTTCCTCACTGGCAATGACATAATTGAAATCTTTAACATACATTCACTTTATATCCAGAAAAGTAAAAGTATTTTACCTGTATTGATATTCTTTAACAAAATAGAAAACATCCCTCCCTCTCACTCCTGTGATTATTGTGACTCCCCTTCTAGGTGGAATTGAAGAATCCATACTGAGTCCTTCCTTCTGGTTAAGCTTCATATGGTATTTGAGGTGTATCATGGGTATTTTAAACTTTTTGGCTAATATCCACTTATCAGTGAGTATATAGCATGTATGTACTTTTGTGTCTAAAATATCCTCACACAGGATGATATTTTCTAGTTCCATCCATTTGCCTACCAAATTCATGATGTCCTCATTTTTAAGAGCTGAGTAGTATTCCATTGTGTAAATGTACCACATTTTCTGTATCCATTCTTCTGCTGAGGAACAACTGGGTTGCTCCCAGTTTCTGATAATTATAAAGAAGGCTGCTATGAAAATAGTTGAGCATGTATCATTGTGATATGGTGATGGATCTTTTGGGTATAAGCTGAGGAATGGTATAGCTTCCACTTCAGATAGAACTGTTTACAACCTTCTGAGTAACCACCAGATTGATTTCCAAAGTGTTTGTGCCAGTTTGCAATCCCATCAGCAATGTAAGAGTATTAATTTTTCTCCATATCCTGACCAGCATTTGTTGTCATGTGAATTTTTTTTTACCTTAGCCATTATAATTTGTATAAGGTGAAATCTTAGCATCTTTTGATTTGTATTTCCGTGATGATTAAGGATGTTGAACATTTCTTTAAGTGCTTCCTAGCCATTCATGATTCCTTAGTTGAGAATTCTGTTTAGAGCCATATCCCGTTTTTTTAATTGGATTATTTGGTTTTCTGGAGTTTAACATCTTGAGTTGTTTGTATATTTTGGATATTAGGGTGGGAGAGAGAAGGGGGAGGAGCAAAGCAGAACAGGATGCAGACAGACAGGAGAGAAGCACAGAGTGCTAGGAGGATACATAGAAATATGTAGCAGCATAGCAAGGAGAATGAGGAAAACAATAGAAAGTTCTAGGCACCAGGAATGTGGTAAGCTTCCAGAAACTTAAGGAGATGACATTAGCCAAAATGCCCAACAGCAGAGAAATAGAACTTGAAGAGACTTTCCCTAGTAGACAGGCTTGCCCCCCCCCCCACCCCGGTTAAGGAATGGGGCCACCTACCCATGACAAATAATTTAACTCAGAATTGTTTCTGTGTAAAGGAAATACAGGGACACAAAATGGAGAGGAGACTGAAGGAAAGGCCATCCAGAGACTGTCCCACATTGGGATCCATCCCAAGCACAGAAACCAAACCCTGACACTATTGCTAATGCCATGATATGCTTGTAGACAGCAACCTGGTGTGGCTGTCCTCTGAGATTCTCTGCCAGCACCTTACAGAGACAGATACAGATACTTACAGCTAGCCATTGGGCTGAGCCTATAGACACCAAAGGAAGAGTTAGGGAAAGGTCTGAAGGAGCTGAAGGAGATTGCAACTAATTGGACCCCCTCAGAGCTACTAGGGAATAAGTCAACAACCGAAGAACATACTGGATCTGGCCTATAGCCTCTCCATATGTAAACGAGAACTGCATTGTCTGACCTCAGTGGGGGGGATGAGTTTGGATCTGTGGAGGATTGATGCCCCAGAGAAGGGGGATGTTAGAGGCAGTGAATTGAGAGTGGGTGAGTGAGCAAAAGAGAGGGAATATGGTGTAGAAGGCATGTGGAGAACTATGGGAAGGGGAAGTATGAAAGGGAATTATGAAGGAGAAACAAGAGGGGGGAAACAATTGAAATTTAAATAAATAAAATAATTAATTAAAAAAGAAAATATATGAAAGCACATTGAGAAATGCAACAGAGGACTGTTCAGACAAGGCAGGTACACACTGGGACTGCAAAACCAGGCTCTTTGCTCTCATCTCTTCCTCACTTTCACCTGGACAATTTCATGTCCCTACACTGTGTTTTCTCAGGTTAGCTCCTTCCACGCTCTTCTTGGCAACACATAATTCACTTTAAGTAAATCTAATGTTGTATTTTTAATATTTTATTCTTTGCCTTGACCTCCAAAACAAAATATAAACAGGGAAAAAATTAACAGGTATGATAAATAATACAGATACGACAATACTCTATGCCTTTTATAGTGATTCATGCAGAGCATTTAACCAACTCAACAGTAAAGAAGCCTAGGAAGTGTTCCAAATCTTCCTGGCTACATTGTCATTCCATAAAGAGAGAATCCTGACATCAGAAGAGATTTGGTTGGACCAGAAAAGAATTATATTACTTATTTAAGTATTCTCAAATTATCTTTCTCATCAATGAATCATCATGGCTCCATTAAATATAGAATTTATAGAAATACATCTGCATATTAATTCTGAAAGTTGCCTTTGAGAGAGTAATACAATGTCAAGGTCAAACATATTTAATTTATAGTTGAATTAATTATATGATATCTTTTCTTCATTTTCCCAGAAGCCTGCATTCTCTGTCTGAAGTACCACTCAGTATTTAATCGAAGTTGAAGGAAAATCCAAAATGTTTTCTTATTCATTCTGCTATGTGAATATGAAATGTACTTTATCTATCTCACTGCTTACTGAGTTAAGATCTTAGAAGGAAATGTCCTTAGCAATTCCTTTAATGAGGATGCTCTTTAGTTAAATAGGAAAAGATACAATATGAAGAAAAGTAAAGCCTTTCAGCATATATAATAATGCTCAAAGGAGAAAGAATCCTATTATATGAATGCTAATAATGTAATCAATCAATGAGTTCTTAAAATTCTTCTGGAAAATAGTAACATCATACATGGTATAGACTGGCATTTCTTCGTGTACATTGTGGAAAAAAGATACTGATTTTAGATATATAAACTAAAAGACACAAGTGGAAACAATGCTGTTTTCGAGTAGTAATTTAACCCTATGTCTACAACTCTAGAGAAAATTCAAACCTGAATAGGAAAGGGACTCACATCCAAAAAAAAAAAAAGTTCATATCTTAATGTAATCCAAAATTAGTTGTGCATTTTCAGTCAATAGGGTGTTTTGAAGGCTCTTCTCAACCTCCTCCTATACACTGATTAAAGAGAGGTGCTTCCCTAGAACAAAACTTTAATGCTATACCCTAAGGAGGAAAGTAGCAAGAATCTAGGTTGGGGAAATAACTTAGTAAAACAGTGGTGATGTTGGTTGCTGTTCCTTCTAGAGTAAAGGACATAACCAAGGGTATCAAGTTCTAGTATGAACATACTTAGGTTGAAATGTTTGACTTTACAGTATCTACTCCTACAATATTTACTCATGCAGTAAACACAGAGATCTATTTATGTGTGCTTAGTCATGGACAAGCATTTTAGAACTATTTCCTTCATTAACTTCCAGATTTCATTGTCATAAGACACTAGTAACAACAACAGCAACAAAAACAACAAAAACAGCAATATTTCTAAGACATACAGTTTCTAAATTCAATAAATCAAAATATGTGGTCTTTTAAATTACCTTTGGCTTTGAATATGTTGAACAGGAGTTTACATTTTAGAGGGGTTAGCCTACCCAACTAATTAAGCCACATCCTACATCTGCAGCCTTATGTATAATATTTAAATGTAATCAGAGAGCGAAACAAATAAGCAAAGATTATTTAAGATATGCACATAGCAAGTGCAATGTATGATTGATCTTAGTATGATAATTTCTAGCTAGATAAAATAAAATAATTTTATAATAGTGATTTTTTAATAGCATTTATTTGATATGATATGTTCTGTTGGGTGATAATAATATTAAGCCTATGTTGTGGCTAATCTTAGCACACTTTCCTAACCACCTGAGTCACAATTTCTTCCATGTTTGCCATAAGGTATGCTCTAACGGAATGTATTTTCTTGCTATCTTATATTTCATAAAATAATTAAAAGAAATGATGCTATAAAATTAAACCTCTATACTTAATTACAAATATATAAAATTGCTATTTTAAGAGGTTATGGATAGAAAAATTGATTTTCCCAATCTTAAAACAGTGTAAATGAATACTTGGAGCTCAATGAGAAGGGCTATGGTGTGAAGTCTCTGTTGTTTTCTATTTGAAGCAGGGCTTCTTTAGGTCACCATCTTAAATAATAAATGTGTAGACTATAGTACTACATAGTCATACTCAGGATGGAGTATACTCCTGCTTCCCAATTTCTTTCTTTCTTTTTGAGAAGTACAAGCATGTAAAGAATGAAAGCACAATCATGAACACTCAGATTGCCATTAAGAACAGAATAATTTGATTGATTTCAGCCCTGACTTTGATGATTTCCTGTCTTCTTCTCCTCCTGGATGAATTAGGTTCTTTATGTTCCAGAGCTTTCATGTGTGCCATCAAGCTGCTAGTGTATGCTCTCTCCCATTTCTTTTTGGAGGCATGCAGGGCTACGAGTTTTCCTCTTAGCACTGTGTTCATTGTGTCCCAAAGATTTGGGTAAGTTTTGCTTCATTTTCATTAAATTCTAAAAAGTCTCGGATTTCTGTATTTCTTTTTGGTCAAGGTGTCATTGAGTAGAGTATTGTTCAGCCTCCATGTGTATGTGGGCTTTCTGTTGGTTTTGCTGCTATTGAAGACCACTCTTACTCCATAGTGATCTGATAGGAGGCATGGGATAATTTTGATCTTATATTTGTTGAGGTCTGTCTTGTGACCAATTATATGGTCAGTTTTGGAGAAGGTACCCTGAGGTGCTGAGAAAAAGGTATATTCTTTTGCTTTCGGGTGAAATGTTATATATATATATATATATATATATATATATATATATATATATATATATATATATACACACACACACATATATATATCTGTTAACTCTAATTGGTTCAAAGCTTCAATTAGTTTTACTGTGTCCCTGTTTACTGTGTTTCTGTTTTCCTGATCGGTCCATTGAGGAGAGTGGAGTGTTGAAGTCACCCACAATTATTGTGTTAGGTGCTACGTGTGCTTTGAGCTTTAATAAAGTTTCTTTTACGAATGAGGGTGCCTTTGCATTTGACACATAGATGTTCAGAATTGAGAGTTCTTCTTGGTGGATTTTTCCTTTGACTAGCAAGAAGTGTCCTTCGATGTCTCATCAAACTCAGGCTGAAATCATCAAACCAGGAGCTAGTTCTTTGAAAAAATCAACAAGATAGATAAACCCTTAGCTAGACTGACCAAAGGGCACAGAGACAGTATCCAAATTAACAAAATTAGAAATGAAAATGGGGATATAACAACAGAAAATGAGGAAATTAAAAAATCATCAGATCCTCCTACAAAAGCTTATATTCAACACAACTGGAGAAGCTGAAGGAAATGGACAATTTCCTAGACAGATACCAAATACCAACATTAAATAAGGATCAAATAGATCATCTAAACAGTCCTATAACCCCTAAAGAAATAGAAGGAGTCATAGAAAGTCTTCCAACCAAAAAAAGCACAGGACCAGATGGTTTCAGTGCAGAATTCTATCAGAACTTCAAAGAAGACCTAACATCAATACTTTTCAAACTATTCCACAAAATAGAAACAGAAGGAACACTACCCAATTCCTTCTAAGAAGCCACAATTATGCTGATACCAAAGCCACACAAAGATCCAACAAAGAAAGAGAACTTCAGACCAATTTCCCTTATGAACATCGCTGCAAAATTACTCAATAAAATTCTTGCTAACCAAATCCAAGAACACATCAAAATGATCATCAACCATGATCAGGTAGGCTTTTTCCCAGAGATGCAGGGATGGTTCAATATAAGGAAATGCATCAGTGCAGTTCACTACATAAACAAACTCAAAGAAAAAAAACACATTGTCATTTCATTGGATGCTGAAAAGGCATTTGACAAAATTCAGCATCCTTTGATGCTTATAGTCTTGGAAAGAACAGGAATTCAAGGCCCATACCTAAACATAGTAAAAGCAATATATAGCAAACTGGTAGCCAGCATGAAACTAAATGGAGAGAAACTTGAAGCAATCCCACGAAAATCAGGGACTAGACAAGGCTGCCCCCTCTCTCCTTATCTTTTCAATACTGTACTTCAGGTACTAGCTAGGGCAGTTAGACAACATAAGGAAATCAGATGGATACAAATTTTAAAGGAAGAAGCCAAACAATCACTATTTGCAGATGATATGATAGTCTACATAAGTGAACCAAAAAAACTCCACCAGAGAACTCCTACAGTTGATAAACAACTTCAGCAAAGTGTCAGGTTATAAAATCAACTCAAGCAAATCAGTAGCCTTTCTATATTCAAAAGATAAGCAGGCTAAGAATGAAATTATGGAAATGATACCCTTCACAATAGCCATAAACTATATAAAGTACCTTGGTGTGACTGTGACCAAATCAGTATGACAAGAACTTCAAGTCTCTGAAGAAGGAAATGGAAGAAGACCTCAGAAAATGGAAAAATCTCCCATGCTTATGGATTTGCAAGATTAATATAGTTAAAATGGGCATTTTGCCAAAAGCAATATACAGATTCAACGCAATATCCCTCAAAATCCCAACTCAGTTCTTCATAGAGTTAGAAAGAGCAATTCTCAAATTCATCTGGAATAACAAAAAACCCATGATAGCTAAAACTATTCTCAACAACAACAAAAATTCTGGGGGAATCAGTATCCCTGACCTCAAGCAATACTACAGAGAAATAGTGTTAAATACTGTATGGTATTGTTACAGTGACAGGGAGGTGGAACAATGGAATAAGATGGAGGATCCAGAAATGAGCCCACACACCTATGGCCACTTGATCATCTACAAAGGGGCTGAAAACAACCCATGGAAAAAAGATAGCCTTTTTAACAAATGGTGCTGCTTCAACTGGGGGGTGAGCATGCAGAAGAATGTGAATTGATCCATCCTTATCTCCTTGTACTAAGCTCAACTCCAAATGGATCAAGGACCTCCACATAAAGCCAGACACTCTGAAGCTAATAGAAAAGAAACTGGGGGAGACCCTTGAGGACATCGGTACAGGGGAAAAGTTCCTGAACAGAACACCAATAGCTTATGCTCTATGATCAAGAATTGACAAATGGGACCTCATAAAATTGCAAAGTTTCTGTAAGGTAAAGGACACCATCAAAAGGACAAATCAGCAACCAACAAATTGGGAAAAGATCTTCACCAACCCTACATCTGACAGAGGGCTAATATCCAATATATACAAAGAACTAAAGAAATTAGACCCCAGAAAACCAAATAACCCTATTAAAAATGGGGTACAGAGCTAAACAAAAAATTTTCACCCGAAGAACTTCGGATGGCTGAGAAGCATCTTACAAAATGCTCAACCTCATTAGTCATTAGGGAAATGCAAATCAAAATAACCCTGAGGTTTCACCTTAGAGTCAGAATGGCTAAGGTTAAAAACTCGGGAGACAGCAGGTGTTGGCGAGGATGTGGAGAAAGAGAAACACTACTCCACTGCTGGTGGGGCTGTAAGATGGTACAACCACTTTGGAAATCAGTCTGGTGGTTCCTCAGAAAACTGGACATTCCCAGGCATGCAATAAAGACACATGCTCCATTATCTTCATAGCAGCCTTATTTATAATAGCAAGGAGCTTGAAAAAACCCAGATGCCCCTCAAAGGAGGAATGGATACAGAAAATGTGGTATATTTACACAATGGAATACTACTCAGCAATTATAAACAATGAATTCACAAAATTTTTAGGCAAATGGTTTGATCTGGAAAATATCATCCTAAGTGAGGTAACCCAGTCACAAAAGAATACACATGGAATGAAATCTCTGATAAGTGGATATTAATTAGACCTGAAGTTCTTGTCATATAGATCTTTCACTTGTTTGGTTAGAGTCACACCAAGATACTTTATATTGTTTGTGGCTATTGTGAAGGGTGTCATTTCCCTAACTTCTTTCTCAGCCTGCTTATCCTTTGAGTATAACCACTTGCAAAGGAAAGAAAAAGAAAAACCCACAGTCTTACTCGGTGCACAAACTATATTTATATATATATATGAAGATGCTCACCCAGCCAATCAATACTGCCTCACCATCCTAGCATTGCCTTATACTGGGCTTATATTTTTTTAACCTTACATATTTTTGCTTATATATTATGGTTCCTGATTTTGTGTTTTATGGGGTTTCTATATATTCAAAAGAGTGTGTTTCTGCATCTGTCTTGTTTTTGTTTAAGGATTGCGTGTGTGTCCATATGTGTATGTGAGTGTGTGCACATGTGTGTGTGTGTATGTATGTGTGGTTGAATGTGCATTTTTACTTTGCCCCCCCCCTTTTTTTAATGTCTGCTTGTCCTATTCTAATATCTTATCTTCTTTTGTTGCATGTGTCTATTTTCTAATTAGAGAAATTTAAAAAGGGGTATGTTTTGGATTGGTAGGGTTGCTGGGGATTATCTTAGGAGAGGCAAAACCACAGTTAGAATATATTCTTTAGAAAAAAGATTACTATTTTCAATAAAAAGTAGAATTATAAAAATAATTTTTTTACTTCAAATTATGTTCATTTTATGAGTTTGTCTGTTTTTCTCTCTCTTTACCCCTCTGCATGTGTGTTTGTGTGTGTGTGTGTGTATGTGTGTGTGCATGTGTGTGGGTGTGTGGGTGTGTGTGCTCACATGCATGTGTGTGTGTGTGTATGTGTGTGCGTGTGTGTCTGTGTTTGCGTGTGTGAGTACCCACAGAGGTTTTGGATCTCACATGGATCTGGAGTAATAGGTTACTATAAGCCATCCAATATGAGTTTTAGAAATCGAGAGCAGAGCTTATAAAGAACAGTATACACTCTTAACTGCTGAGACATCACTCTAATTAATGTTGATATTCTCTCTAATCTCTCCAATATTATTTTCTAGTGTGACAAAGCTATTTAATATTAGACCTAACTTCTTTACAGATTTTATATGTATAATAATGACTAGCAAATGGTGTGTTCAGTCTATTTACACACTGTATGAATGAAAATCTGTACACACTGAACAAAAATTCCCTCTGTATATTTCTTCCTTTTCCACGGAAAGCAGTGATTTTTCTGTTTCCATGAGTTGAACAAGTTTGACTCCTTCAATGGAGTCAAATAATGAGTCATGCATAAACTGCCTTATCAGTGGCTTTCTCCATTTGTTTTGATGTCTTTTAGTTGACACAGGGCAAAATTTTCTTAAATACGTAAGGGTGAATGATATTCATATTTCTCCATTCACCAACTTATATGTTGCTTTCATCAGTCAATAATATGAAACATTCTATGATAATCATAAACACTGTGCATGATAGTGATTTCTCCTATTGAGAAGGGTCCAAAAATGACATTATTGACATACCCATTATTAGGAACCCTCACAAAATTTTAATGTGACCTATGTGACCTTCATTACCATACACAAGGTGAACTGCTGGTTTTCATTCTCTATTTTCTTACCAATATTTGTTAACTTTTAACCATTTTTATTGTTGTTATATTATTATTATTATTAGTAGTAGTAGTAGTAGTAGTAGTAGTAGTACATATTATTACTTTTATCTGTGTTTATGTGTGCCAAAGTGTATTTAGAGAAAAACTTTGTAGATTTATTTGGTTTTCCTTCCAATTAATCTAAACTAGGCTTCAACAAAGTCTGATATCAAAGCTACATTGTCCTCTTTATGAGTCACAATCCCAGTATCCACTAGTCACCATCTTATAACTGCATTGATTGTATAGTGAGAAAACATTTATGTTTCTTGTTGCAGATGTAGAAGAAATATTTCAGGTCCCTCCCTCATTATTACACTGTGTGGTATGCTTCAGGAACAACTCTGGGGTTGGCTAATTAAAATAGGATTTTATTCAGGTAATTTGAATTGATTTCTATCTTGTAAAATAATCATAACAATAAAGATGGATAAAAAACTCAAACCTAATTGTCTGTTTTCTGTCTGTCTCTCTTTCTGTCTTTGTTTCTGTTTCTGTGCCTCTGCCTGTGTCTCTCTGACTCTATCTCTCTGCCATACACATACAAATACACTTCATACATACACTCACACTTCAACTCAATCTTCAAGGTTATATCTATCTGTTCACATTCCATTGAAAAATTTAAGGCGGCACAGGATGAGTCCAACGAAAGTGAGTAGTTGTAAGTACCATGAAAAGGATCAGACTGTTTACCCTTTTATGAAACAAAGAGGGAATGATAAAGATCACAATTCAGCTTTCCATAATATGTATATTTATTTTAATAATCTAGTGGACATTGTTTCAGTCATCTGCAAAAGAACACTCATGAGGTGTTGTTTTGTATGTTTGTAAATCCAGTATGTATTTTAACATTCCTACCCTTACTAATTTACAAATAAAGAGATGGAAGAGGAGATTTAACACAAAGAACATAGTGCATGCATACACCATAGTATACAATTTACTCACAGATGACTTTTGAGAACCCCTTAATCAGAACTGTTGGGTAACTACTGGTTGCAATAATGGGCTTGGGGTTTTTGCTTGGTGATTTGAGCTATTAACTCCTGACAGTAAGCACCAAAGTACTGCACTGTAAAATTAGTTGTCTCCAGCTCTTTAAATCCATCTGTATCTGGCTCTCTCCAGCCTTTTTTACTGGAATGAACCCAGCATACCACACAGTCAGGAACACACTGATTAAGGCAGGCTAATTGAATAGTAAAACATCAAAGGCCATTTAAATGTCAGTTTTTATGCCTTTTAGAAGCCGAGGGCTGTCAGTGTTGATACAGTGCCCTGTGTGTTATAGAGTAAGGGGTTGAGTGGTGGCATGAGCAACTACTTCTAGGAAAAATGGTACTGTATTTTCTGGCACTATATAAAGGATGTATGCAAAGTGTCAGAGGAGAATGCATATAAATGGGACATATTGATTTAAAATACAGAGAGCTTCTTTGTGCTTTGCTACCTTGAAGTGCACAGAAGTGACATCCACACCCATTTCCTCTTGCTTATCTTTTTCTCTAAGACTTTTTCTTTCCAATTGAAGCAAGGTATACCAAATGATAACAGAAGTTGAAAAGCAGGAAACATCAGTCTGCAAAGATTCTAACTAACCCTTCCACTCTGTTACTTCTTTTGAGCAGTGAATAAATTGAAAGCATGTATCTGCATACTTATTCTTTGAAATCACTTAGAATCTATATGCTTTGTTCTTGAGCATAGATCTTTTTGAATATGTACATGTAAATATAATGTCTGTTCATTTAGACGTTTAAAATATATTCCTATGGAAGCATTTTATATTTGCTCTGTGTGTGTATGTGTATGCTTGTGTGTGTGTGTGTGTGTGTGTGTGTGTGTGTGTCTGTGTCTGTGTGTGTTTTCTCACATTTTGGTTTCATGTGTTTCTGAGACACAGAATAAAAAATCTAAAGTCTAAATAAAATAAAAAGTCTAAAATGTCTTTCTTGTTTAATTATAGATGTTAATACAGTTTTTAAATTGCTGGTTTTTGAGAATTTTCTGTCTTGTCTACAGAATACATTTTTACTGTTTTATGAATGATGAAGCTTCACATGCATATTGCTGTGAGTCAGGTTTAGGGATGGAGCTGAGAGTGAGAGAAAGAAAGTACCTTTGAATTTGACTTTTTAAAATATTTGTTACACAAATATTTATTCATAAGCAACAATGAGCAAATATAAAGAGGAAAGGGATCACATTCATTCATGCACATGCTCACCTCTAGTCTGCTAAGTGTTGTAGCCTAGTTCTGACAGAAGCTCAGGCAAGGCCCACTACATTTTCTCACTGTGCTTTGGATACCTGCCTTGGTCCAGAGTTGGGGTGCCTGAAATCACTGGGCTGGCTTTGGGAATGAGTTAGTCTTAACAAGAAGATCCTCTGTTGGAGCTCTTGGGAATGAACCCAAACCTTAGCTGTCAGACCAGGGTTTTTCAGTCTTTCAGCTCAGGCCTGCAATACCACATAAGCTAATGTATCTCCACACACACTCCCCTGGACTTGATCTTCATGATATCGTTTGAGTCAATTAAAACTGAGGAGTTCACCTACTCAGGCCACTTCCTTATCACATATCACACTCACTCTGGGCTGGGTTACATTTGTAATTTCTTTTATATTGCTTATATTTATTCCTTATACATTCTTACAATTGGTGGCAATGGATGTTTATCAACATAAAAACAAAATCTGAAAGGATGTTGCTGCTTTTATGGATACACCTGCAAAACCAACTTGCAAATCTTGAAATTTTAAAATTAAGGTTTACATATGAAACAAAATTAGTTGAACAAAATTTTTAGCACACAGGAAAATTCCTTTAAAACGTTAGTGTTTATATTATGCATCAAAATCCTTCATTATACTAAATCCATCAGTATAATCTATCATTATTCTAAAAAGAAAAAAAAATGAACATTAACCAAAAACCAACAAATCAATCTAGCTATAATTTTAAAATGTGGTTAAATCTTTTAACTTTTTGGCTTTTCTTATTCTTTGTTATTATTAATTGCTATTTTTTTGAGAGAAGGGGGGTATATTGTAGTCTAGACTAGCTTGAATCCATCATGAAACAGAGGATGATTTTGAGATTTTTATCTTCTAATATATACCTCTTCAATACAGGCATGAGCGACAACTTCCCAGATCAGATGATGCAGAGAATTGAAACTAGCAATTCATGAACACCAGGTAAGTATTTTATCGACTGAGTTAAATCTATAGCCTGTGTCCTAATATTATTAAGGGCATGAGGCAGCTGTTGATTTATTGATCAATTATATTTTTTCATAATTTTTTGCCTGAGTCTTGTAGCTAATTTTTTAAAAACTTCTGCCTCAACTGACCTATTCAAATAGTGCTGTAAGGATGTAGTTCTCTGAATCTTCCACAAGCTCACTTATAGGAACATCTTTATGAGAAATGCTGCTCCTGGTTCCATTAAATGTCAAAAGAAGAATTCTGTGATCTAAGGTTTAATGTATTCTTTCTTTTGGATTGAGATTTTTGTTCAAGACCAGATACTCAATTTTCAAAAGCTTCTATCAACTTGAAGAATTAGGATACAAAGACTCAAATACTATGTTTCTGCGATTCTATTTAAAAAGTGATTTTATATTAAAATGTCAAAAAGAATTGTTATTCCAAGTATTAAGTATGAAGAAATAGCACTAATAAAGCCTCTACTTACACAGAGGATACTCTCTACTAATATTCTTCTTATACTGATGTCTTATTCAATTAGTACAATTGTTCTGAAAAGAAAAAAATGGCATACTACATACAATTAACAAAGGAGGAGAGCCTTGCATAGCTGTTCATTTGCACAGCTAATATAAAGTGCATCTGAGTTGAAAATGGAACACATGTCATAGCATAGCATTTATCCTTGACCAGGGTATTAATAGTCTGACACTGCACTTCCTCAATTGATAGCATGTTGTGCCTATTTTCCCTAAAGCAATTTGCATAACATGCCTCAACATGCAACTTGAAAAAGCATATGTGTGTATACATTTACCACATCATGTACTTCTATTATATTAGGACATGACAGAGGCGCTAAAATTTTTGTACAGCAACAACTCCCCCCCCTAGGTTTTAATTATACATACCTTTTTATAAGGCAAACCTAAGGGAAAGGATTAATAAATGGACAGAAGTTACTGTTTGCCTAATTAAAATCCCTCTCTGGCACTAAGGAAGCTACAAATATTCACAGCTATTAGACCATTGTGTAAGCAATGCACTAGATGAACTAATAAAGTGTATTTTATCCTGTCAGTTCAGCTTCAGGGGTTGGGGGTGGGCATCCACTCAGGCCCATCCATGACTTAATAAAAATGCTTGTCCTGGACTCTGAGAACTTAACTAACCAGGCAATGAACTTTCTCTTTCCCTGCTGGGATCTTGGATTTTAAATGAGTTTTCTCTTCCTAAAAGCAATCACCTAAGCCAGTGGTTATGTGAGACTAGGGTAAAAGGATAAGACCATAAAAATTAATGAACCTTCCAGGATGCCCAGACTTGCAGACTGTAATTCTGGGCATGGGGAATAGAGGTAAAAGTTGGTACTGGCACAGTGGGCACCGATTTTAGTGTACACTCAATGTTTTAAGAATTTTTTGCTTTGGGAGTACTTTTGGTGAAAAGTACACTTTAGTTTTTCTTTTTGAAAATCTAAGACAAAACTTAAGAATGCAAACCAACACACAATATTAAATTAAATGGAGACATACTTGAAGCAATCCCACTAAAACCCAGGACAAGAAAAGGATGTCCACTTTTTCCATATCTATTCAATATAGTACTAGCTAGAACAATGGGATAATAAAAAGAGATCAGGGAGATAAAAATTGGCAAAAAAGAAATAAAGGTATCACTATTTGCAGATGATAAGATAGTATACATAAATGACACCAACACCAGACTTCTACCAGAGAACTTCTCCAGCTGATAAACAACTTCAGCGAAGTGGCAGGATATAAAATTGACTCAAATAAATCAGTAGCTTTCCTTTATACAAATGATTAACAGGCTGGTAAAGAAATTAAGGAAACAACTCCCTTCACAATAGCACAAATAATATAAAATATATTGGGGTAACTCTAACCAAACAAATGAAAGACCTGTGTGACAATAACTTCAAGTCTCTCAAGAAAGAAATGATCTCACATGATCTCAGAAAATGGATAGATCTTCCATGCTCATGGATTGGCAGAATTAATACAGTTAAAATGGCCATCCTACCAAAAGCAATCTACAGATTCAATGCAATGCCCATCAAAATCCCAACAAAATTCTTCAAAGACATGGAAAAAGCAATTCTCAAATTCATGTGGAAAGGCAAAAAAATCCAGAATGGTGAAAACAATTCTTAACAATAAAAAAAAAAATATCTGTGTCCTTATTGCATGCTATGTTCATAGCAGCCTCATTTATAATAGCCAGAAGCTGGAAAGAACCCAGATATCCCTCAATGGAGTAATGGATACAGAAAATGTGGTATATATATATATACACACACACACACAATGGAGTACCATTCAGCAATTAAAAACAATGAATTCATGAATTTTTTAGGCAAATGAATAGAACTGGAAAATATCATCCTAAGCGAGGTAACACAATCACAAAAGAATACACATGGAATGCAATCATTGATAAGTGGATATTAATTAGCCCTGAAGCTCTGAATACTGAAGATATAATTAGCATATCAAATGATTCCCATGAAGAAGGAAGAAGAGGGCCCTAATCCTGGAAAGGCTTGATCTAGCATTATAGGGGAGTACGAGGACAGATAAAAGGGAGGGGGAAAGATAGGAGAATGGATGGAGAGAAGAGGACTTATGGGACATATGGGGGGAGGAAATTGGGAAAGTGGAAAGCTTTTAGAATGTAAACAAAGAATATAGAAAGTAAAAATAAATAAAAAAATAATAAATAAATAAATAAATAAATAAATAAATAAATAAATAAATAAATAAATAAATAAAAGAAAGTATACAATCAAAAAATAGCTGGGGGAAATCACCATCTCTGACTTCAAGATTTACTACAGAGCAATAGTGATAAAAACTGTGTTGTATTGGTACAGAGACAGAGAAGTTGCTCAATGGAAAATAATTGAAGGGGAAATCATTTGGAATGTTAACAAAGAATATAGAAAATAAAAATATATGCACTCACTGATAAGTGGATATTAGCCTAGAAACTGTGAATACCCAAGACATAATCCATATATTAAATGATGTCCAAGAAGAACAGAGGAGTGGCGCCTGGTTCTGGAAAGACTCAGTGCAGTGGTGTAGGGGAATACCAGAACAGGGAAGTAGGAAGGGGTAGATGGGGGAATAGGGGGAAGAAAGAAGGCTTATGGGACTTTTGGGGAGTGGAGAGCCAGAAAAGGGGAAATGATTTGAAATGTAAATAAAGAATATATCAAATACAAAAATAAGATAAAAAAGAAAATAAAAATATATAATAAAAATAAAAAAGAATTGAAGACCCAGAAATAATACCACACACTTAGAGATACTACATGTTTGACAAAGATGCCAAAAATATACAATGGAAAAATGAAAGCATCTTCAATAAATGGTGCTGGTATAACTGGCTGTTTGTATGTAGAAAAAAAATGAAGCTAGACCCATATTTTTTACCTTGCACAAAGCTCAAGTCAAAGTGAATCAAGGACATCAACAAAAAATCAGATACACTGAACCTAACAGAAGAGGAAGTGGGAAAGAGTCTTGAACTTATTGGCACTTTGGAAAATTTCCTAAACAGAACTCTAATGGATTATGTTCTAAAATCAAGAATTGATAAAGGGAACCTCATGAAATGAGGAAGGTTTTATAAGGCAAAGGACATAGTTAATAAGACAAATGGGCAACCTACAGATTGGAAAAATATCTTTACTAACCCCACATCTGATAGAGAACTAATATCAAAATTATATAAATAACTCAAAAAGCTAACCATCAAAAAAAAAAAAAACAATCCAATTACAAATGGGGTATAGAACTAAACTGAGATTTCACAATAGAGGAATCTTGAATGGCTGAGAATCACCTAAAGAAATGTTCAAAGTAAGTCCTTAATGATCAAAGAAAAGCAAATTAAAAAAGACCCTGAGATACTACCTTACACCAATCAAAGATCAAAACCTTAGGCAACAGCACATGTTGGTGAGGATGTGGAGAAAGAAGAACACTCGTCTATTGCTGGTGAGATTCTAAACTGGTAGAACCACTCTGGAAATCAGTCTGGAGGTTCCTCAGAAAATTGGAAATATATCTACCTGAAGACTCAGAACTACCACTCTTGGGAGTATACCCAAAATTTGGGCCACCATGATGCAGGAGCAGGTGTTCCACTATGTTCATATTGGCCTTGTTTGTGATAGCTGGAAACTGGAAACAGCCCAGATGCCCTAAAACAGAAGAATAGATACAGAAAATGTGGTTCATTTACAAAAATGAATACTATACAACCATTAAGAATAAGAATATCCTGAGTTTTGAAGGCAAACTGATGAAACTAGGAAATATCCTGAGTGTGGTAACTCAGACCCAAAAGGACAAGCATGGTATAAACTCACTAATAAGTAGATTTTAGTCAAAAACTGAAGAAAAAATACAGAATACTCAAGATTTAGCCCATAGAACTCAAAAAAGAAAAACAAGCTGAAGGGCCCAAGTGAGGACAGCTCAGTCCTACTTTAAAGGGAGAAGAAAGCAATCACAAGTTGGGGGGAGGAGGGACCAGGGAGAGAAAGAGGACAGGGTTGGGGGGGGTGGGGTGTGGAACCTGATCTAGTATTGAACAAGGGCAAAGGACTGAAGCCCTGAGGGCCAGCATAGTGTGTGAAAAGTGACAAATTTGGGAGGTAGGCAGTTGGGGGGACCCTCCAGAATGTTCCTGAGACCTTAGAGGTGAGAGTCTCTCAGGACCCAAAGGCAGGGACCTCAGATGAAATGCCCAGCAGTAGGGAGAGGGAACAAATAGAGCCTACCTCCATGCAGGAAAACAGGGCATCAAATGAGGGAGGGGGTTATCATCCCACAGTCAAAACTCTCATTCATAATTGTTCCAATTAGAAAGAACTGCAGCAATGGAAATGAAAAAGAACCTGAGGAAAAGAAGGTCCAGTGACAGGCAAAAAGTGGGATCCAGCTCAAGAGGAGGTCCCAACGCCTGACATTATTACTGGGGATATGGAGCACTCACTGAAAGGGATCTAGCATGAGAGCACTCAAGTAGACCCAACAAGCAGCAGAGTCAGATGAAAATATTTGCACCCAGCCAATGCACAGATGCTGCTGACTCTTGTGGTTTAATCATGGGAAGACTGAAAGGAGCTAAGGAGGAGGGTGACCCATAAGAGGACCAGCAGTCTCAGTTAATCTAGTCCCCCTAGATCTCTCAAACACTGGACCACCAAGCAGGCAGCATACACCAGCTGGTATGAGGCCAGCAACACATATACAGCAGAGCACTGTCAGGTTTTGGTTCAATCAGAGATGATGCACCTAGCCCTCAAGAGACTGGAGGCCTCAGAGAGTTTACAGTTCATCTGGGGTTGGAGGGGGAGACACCCTTGTGCACACAGGGTCTAGGGAAGAGATATGGGATGTGGAACAGTAGAAGGATGGATAAAATCTGGAGTGTTAATTAATTAATTAATTAATTAAAAATAAAAAGGGAACTACCTGTAAAAACAACTAAACATCAACGAACAAAACAATAATAAAACACAAATAGCTGAGGGAATGATATGAAAGGTGGATCTAGTTTAATTTGTGTTTCTATTACAGAATACACTAACCAAAGGGAAAATCACAAGGTCAAAAATAAGGGTTTTGACTCAGCTTACAATTATAGGTTAGAGATTTTCATTATGGGGAAGTCAAGACAGGAACTTAAAACAGCTAGTCACATCACATCTGCAGTCAAGTGGATCCAAGTCAAGATCAGAAAATATATGAATGCATGCTAACTTATTTGCTCACTTGTGCTAAAAGTGATTTTTCCACTTGTATATAACCCATTTCCTAGAGAGTGGTACTATCTGCAATGTGGATTTTCTTCCATACAGACACCCATAGGCCTACTCAATGTAGACAATACCCTATTTATTTGTTCAGGTGATTTTAGGTGGTCTCAAGTTGACAAATCTAACCACATTAGAAGGAAATTTGAATACAGAAAATACTCTCAGACTACTTAGGCATAATCTGCATAATTCCAGCATATTATTTGAAAATATGTATTATTGTCTAATATAATGTTCAGATGATACAAACTCAAGATCCATTATTTCCATCTTCAGTCCTTCTCTAAGTTTCTAATTGTCCTGAGGAAAGGATGTTTGGGAATGGATGCAAGCTGTCAGCCCTGTGTTCTTCTCAAGATAGTTTTCTGCTCAAGATAGCTCTTTGCTCAATATCACTCGCTGCTCAAGACCACTCTCTCTTGTAGATTAAATTCAGCCTATTTCACATAGGCTGCTTCCTTAGGAATTGCTTATCAATTCAATCACCTACCCCAGATTCCCTTTTTATCATCCCACAAATGAGTATTTTATGATCTTAGTTACTTGACTCTAAAGACAGAACTTCATTGCTGAAGTTGACAAGTCTTGCTGCTTGCTAGAGTTGGAACATGACCGCACTGTTCTAATACATTATCATACGCTTTCTATTTTCCAGCTCTTTTACCTCCTAAGCTTAAGCATCCTCCAATTTACATTTTAGACAGTCCTTGAAGTCAGAGTTCTGAGTGTCTTTGTCTTCTCAATTCTGTGATTAAAGGTGTATACCACCATGCTTGGGCTTAAGTTTTCATAGCCACTATTGCTCAAGATCTAGATCAAAAGCCTCTGTCTTCCAACTGAAAGATCTGAATCACAAGTGTGCCCTTCATTTCTTGATTATAGTTGACTCCATGTTAAACATTGAAATTATTCCTTTTCCAACTGCAAACACAAACAATATGTTTATTTATTTTATTTTATTTTATTTTATTTTATTTATTTTTTTTGCCTAGAGAGCACCACTCCCTACATATCTGTATCTACTTCTGTAATACCTTTCTAAAAAAGCTGGCTCATTAGTCAAGCTAGTTGTATTCTTTCATGTCAGTGAAACTCTCATGTAATTCATATTGCATTCTTATATTTTACTTAATCAAGAAATCCTGTAAAAAAAAAAAAGTTTCACTTGGATTTATGTGTTCTTGAACTCATGTTTTCAGAGCTTTTCCCACAGCCCTCAGGGTTGTCCTGAAGGTCAGAGCCACCATTTTCCTGAAGAACAACAAGTACATTCTTGCTTCTTAGAATTGTGCTGTTTCTGATTATCATGGGTCATTAACCTTGTCAGTGAGAATATTCCATGATAATCTTGGCAGGGAGACTATTCCCCTAATGAAGAACTAAACTAAAATATATCCATTGTTTAACAAACAAGTCTTCAAACAAGCTTCCTACAGTAACTGTCAGCATTCAAAAAGTACCACACCCTGCTTGCTCTGCCCCAGGTGCAGGTAACCTACCACACTGTCCCTTCAGTGTCCATACTGGACCCATCAATAATGCCCCAGGTGTCAAATTTCCTGACTCTATCAATTGCTGTTTTCTAAAGGCAATTACCAAGCAAACCCATGGGAACACTAGACATAGCATATTTTCTTAAATGTAGTGGAATGACCTCTCCAAATAAAGGCAAATTCTTATTACAACAATGAAATAAACAGGTCTAAATATTTTCTTAAGATAGCCAGTACTCACAAGGAATGCACTGAAGAACTGTAATTTCAATTAACTAACAAGAAGTGATGTAGAAAGCTAAACAATTTCCTTCCTGATGCTGTGGATTGTCACCAATTAATTTTCATTCTCTGGGCAGCAAATAGGAGAAGTCTCTCTTGAGTGATCACTTTGCATTTCTTCTCAAATTTAAGAGGATAATAAACATCCTGTTGAATGTTTACAGCAATACTTTTATGCCAGTAGTTTTCTACATTCTTAATATACATTCCATTCTTCTATCCATTCCATTTCTTTCTTTCAATTATTGAAAAATAATTATTTTATTTTGAAATAGTTTCATAAATATATTCTTAACAGAGGTTTATTGAAGAGTGGAAAATTCTTCTGCAATGTTGCCATTTAGATGAGTCTGTCCTATTGAGTATTCATAAGAAAAGAATGTTTATTCCTAATATTGAGCAGACAACTTCCCAAGAACAGACCAGGTCAAGGGGCAGAAGGAATTGGCTTGTATCAGTTTATTTAGTTACATTAGTTTTTGTCTGCAAAATTTTGTCATAGGTGGAGATTTTATTTATACCACCTATCTTAATAATTATTCATTTTTGGACATCAACTCAATTCTTCTTATGTATTTCCTCACTATAATTTATGATAAACACTTAACTTCCCTAATATAGATAACATAACACTGTCTAACTGCCAGATTTATTGTTTTGGAACTTATCATTCTCCAAAAGCAGTACTTATTTTAAATGTGGATTTTTTTTCTATTTCTAATTTACAAATATTCTCTAAGTTTTGAAAATATTTTTAATCTTTGAAAATTTTATTCACTGTATCAATCATAATCATTTCCACCTCCAACTCCTCCCAAATATATCTCCCTCAACTTCATATTCTCTGTCTCTCTGTCTCTGTCTCTCTCTGTGTTTGTGTTTGTGTGCATGTGTGTGTGAGAGTGTGTGTGTATGTGTGTGTGTGTGTGCACACACGCGTGTGTGAGGGTATAGTTTAAGCCATTGAGTTTACTTTGTGTTGGTTGATTGCTCTTAGGTACAGGTACTATGTTGGAGTGTGTGATCTATAGACCATAGGTCAAATTATAAAATCACTAAAGGAAAATGAATTTTTCCTCTACCAGCAGCAATCAAATGCCTGTATCTCCTCAGTTAGGGTGAGCTCTTCCTGCCCAGTGTTTCCGTATTCTTAGAGATTCCTGTCTTGAGCTTGTGCAAGTCTTGTGCCTACTGCCACAGCCCTGCCAATTCACAAGTACATCTGCCGTATTGAGTCTGGAAAAAAATGTTCCCTTGAAGTCATTCATCACCTATGGAATAAATAAACTCTCTGGCTTCTCTTCTCATGTATTTTAACTTATTCTTTGTACAAGAGGTCTTCCACATATATCTTGATCTTTGTCTTTAACTCTCTAACTTTAGATATAAAATCTCCTCTACCTTACATGCACCATCCTAGCACTACTGTACTGAAACCTCTTAAGTTATTTTGAGAAAATAGAAAGGGTGTTTTGAGGGCAAGATTCTACCCCTTGGAAACTCTGTTTCCTGTGGACCTGGGTTTATTGGAAGGAAGAATGATTGCCTGGGAATATTTCTGAATTATGGAAAATAATAGTCTGTGTACACAAGAAGTGGATACAGCTGTTGACACAACAAGCTCAGTGTACATATTTAGCTGGCAATAGAAATGAAACTAGGTTATTGATAAAAAGAAGTCTGACTATTATAAACCTCAATCTGAGGTTTATAGACATTCTGAGATGATTTATAGAAGTAATGTGGAAGAGTTTAGGGTTAGTAGTCCTGCAGTAGAGGAATTTGTGCTTAATGTATCACTCTGGTAGGAGTCTTGGAGAGTAGGAATCAGTAAACAGAGACAGTGGAATCTTGACTCTCATGAGGCCTGAAAGCTGCTAAGAACAGTCAGTAGATGGTAGGATTAGATTCTCTGCAAGGACCTGAAAGACCACTGTGAGAAGTTGTGAAGGTAAATATTTAGTTTTATTAAAAAATAAAAAATAATGTGTAATATGTCAGGGCCACAGGATATTCATGAGAAAAATCTGCTGACACCAAGCATGGCCAGACCAATAGACAGGCACTATGAACTCTAGATGATGTAGAAGAGAGTGAAAGTCCACTCTAGAGCTCTGAAGCCAAATAATTCTCCATGTGCCTTAGATGTTCCACATGGGGCTAAAAGTTCTCATCCCTACCTTACTGGGTTTCAGTCTAATTTTGTGCAATCTTGCCATATTATTCCACTGTCCTTCCACCCCTCGTTTCAACATTTTGAAGTGGAGCTTTTACTATGCCTGATTACATGCCAGGAATATATAACATTTTCACAGTTACATATGAGTTTACAGTTGTTAACAGAATGTCTGTGGCTCAGTTGATACACATAATTTAGACTTTAGGCAACTTTAAAAATGTTAAGATTATCTTGAGTCTGAAACAGAGATTTTGAATTTGGAACCAAGAAAATTTATGTCAGCATGTTAAATTTTACAAATAAAGGTATATATACTGAATTTGGAGAGTGTTATAAAAAATTAGGGGAAAGGTTTGTGGGCCTGAGGGGCATAGGAATTCTACAGGAAAATGAACAGTCAATAAACCTGCATTCTTGTGGCTCTAAGAGACTGAATCACCAACAAAAGAGCAAATACTGGCTAGACCTAGATCTCCACACAAGTATGTAGCAGATATGCAACTTGGTCTTCATATGGATCCAAACAACTAGAGCAAGGGCTATCTGAAAATTGGTTGCCTGCATATGGGATAAGTTCTTCTAGCCAAGCTGCCTTGTGTAGCTTCAATGGAAGATGAGTCTAGTCCTGCAGTACTTCATGTGGCAGGAGGATATTGGGGGTTACCTTCTCAGAGTAGAAGGCATAGGGGTAGGGGTACAGATTGTGGGGGGCTGCAATGGGCAAGATGTAAAATATGTACATACATACATACATACATACATACATTCATAAATACTGATGCTTATGTGGTCAGTCTGGAAATTTCCAGGTTCATGGATCTCTGTTAAAACAATTGAAAAAAAAGAAGCACACACACATACACACACACATACAGACACACACACACACACACACACACACACATACACACAAGACAGCAATAAGCTTTATCAAGATCAAATGAAAAATAAATGCTTTGGTAATACTGCCAACAGTGTAAAAGTTCTCTAGGGAGAGGTTTCTGTTTTTTTGTTTGTTTGTTTGTTTTTGTTTTGTTTTGTTTGTTTTGGTTTTTTTTGCGGGGGTTGGGGGGAGGTAATACAAAGGAAGGAGGAGCTAGTTAATAAGTAGGTATCTTGGATGGTTTTATATTTTGATTGACAGATGCAAGTTGTGTAAGCTATTTTTTACTACAGGGATGGTTCAACATTTGAAAATCAATCAATGTATTTCATCATTTACACAAACAGAAAGAATAAAATAAAAACCTGTTCATTAAACACTGAAAAAGCTTTTAACAGAAGCCAGCACCTATCATAAGGCTGTAAAGTGGATAAATAAACAAATTAATGGAGGGAAAAACAGTCTTGGAGATATCAGATAAACAAGGCTCATATCAAATCACAATAAAGACAATATACAGTAACCTCATAGCCCATATCAAATAGAGAAACTTAAAGCAATTCTACTAAAATCAAGGACAAGACTGACTACTCTCTCCATATGTATTCAGCATAGTGCTTGAAGATTCAGCTAGAGTAACAACACAAATAAAGAATATCCATGGTGATAATTTGAAAAAGTCAAGTATCACTATTGGCAGATGATATGACAGTATTTGTAAGTGACGAGAAAAATGCTACCAGGAAACTGCTAGTTGATAAGCAACTTTAGCAATATGTCTGGATACAAAATTAACTCAAAACAATCAGTAGGCCTTCTATATACAAATGATAAGTGGGATGAAAAGAAAGTAGGGAAACAACAGCATTCACAAGTCAAATTTTTCATTTTTTCAAAAGTATATATTCTCATTCTCCATTATTTCCTACAATGTACTTTTCACAAATTTAGGCCTGCCTATTACAAATTGTGAATACTTAGACTTGGCCTTTTGTGTTTGTGAGAATAAGAAATATAATTCTGTCTCCTATGTCAAGCCCATCTGGACAGCATCCAAGAAGTGGGCAATAGTAAGATTTGTGGATAACCTTGCCTTTCTCTATGGAGTTTTTATTTTGTCTTTTGAGGTAATTGGTAAAATAGTCCAAATATGTTTTTTGTAGCTTTGCATGTCACTGAGAAGTTGAGGAAATTTCTGTATTAGTATTTGACAGCTTACTTCATTAAATATAGCATGTTTTCAGTTCACTACAATATTAGCCAGACTGAAACTAGCCTTCTTGTGTGAGTCCACTTGTTCCTTGTCTTTACAATAGTTTTGTTAAGTTTTGTTCCATTTGAGCTTAACTTCATTTTCATGGTTTGGTTGATCTTGTTTGCAATCTCAACGTTTTTATGGCCGAGGCAGGAGAATAAAGCACTTAAGGTTAACATAGTTTCATATTCATATCTGTAGTCTAATCTGCATAGCTTGGTATATTTTAACTATTACAACAAAGGTATAACTTAAATATGGCAACATTTGATTAAATTTTTAGATAAATATATTTGTAACTATCATCTTACTTGGTTCTAGATTCTTAAAATTTTAGAATTATAATTGAAGAATAATTTCTACAAAGTGCACTAAGGTAATTATTTCATCTCCAAAAATTTAATTTTTGGTAACCTAGGGGTTTTTGGTGTGTTTAACAAGAGCAGAGATTCTGATTTGTTTTTAAATATGTATCAAATGAAGATTTTGATTCTGGAATATACTATAATATTGAATATCATTAATTTTGACTAAACCATCTTGTGTTCTGTTATAATTAATTGGTATTTGCTGACATTCTGACCCAAACAGCAGTAACTTTAAAATACGACAGAATACAGTTTTGCAAGTAGATATACCCTTCCTTTCTCTGCCTCAGAGGTCTCTAACATCAATATAAATTGGGGTCAAATACTTACTGAACCACTTTGCAGTTCAGACCAGTGACTTTAGAGATTGTAATTCAGCATGGATATGTTTGAAAATCTTTCCAGACAACTGTATATGCCTTCTGATTGGGGACAACAGTTTTATTTCAAACCAAACACACATGTCTGGCTTGCTTATTAGTTACAATGGAAATATTTTGGTAAAATCATTAAAAAGTATGATAAAAATAGTTTTCCTGCCTTCTAGAATATTGAAAGTGTTTAATTAATGGATATATTTTCCTGCCTTTCTCTGTCTTCCTAAAACAATGGCAATAAGGCATTGTGGGAATAGTTTTTAATATTTAAAAGTCATAGCAGGCCAAGGAAGTGTTGATGTAAGGTGAGAGAGAGTGCAGATTGATTTAGATTCGAGTTGGGAGTTTTCCTATTAGACTCCAATATAGAGTTTTCGAAAAATTCTAATCACACATGTGTGAATGCACACAAAAACAGACACACACATACACAACACACACATATACACATACACACACACACACACACACACACACACACACAGAGAGAGAGAGAGAGAGAGAGAGAGAGAGAGAGAGAGAGAGAGAGAGAGAGAGACATACCTTGTTGAGGTTTGAAAATAGTATAATACTTTCTCTGACACAAGACCTGTCAAAAAAGCCCATAGATATTCATCTCATAAACACAGTGGGCCTCAGGGACATAAGACAAAGATAGTGATAAGGCTTTTTATATACATTATTCGTAATTTAAATCTTGATAATTTGTCTTAAATATTGGCGTATTGTTCCTGGGATTTCATATATTCGTTATTGTTATCTTACAGCACACTAACTCACACAGCTTCTTAGGAACAACTTTCTCTCTAGAGAGCATACTCTTACATTTTTTTCTGCATTTCAGAACCTGAAAACAAACTTAGCTCTGTGGGGATGAATCTTACAGGTGGAAAGCTTTCAAATAGTTGAATGTTTGACTGGCTCTATTGATGTCTTATTGGAAATGATAACTTTACTTCCCTATCTTAGTTAAAAAGAAGCATTGCTGCACAACAATTAATAGCCTTAATTTGGTACACTTAATATTAGAAATTTATTCTACAAAATCCACGCTTTTAATTATATCACCAAGGCTTTGCCTCTCTTTGGTTAAATACATATCTACCCATGAGGCATTAAACCTTATTAGTTCTTGTTTAAGATTTCAAATAACATCAAATCCTGTCAAATATAATCAAGTTGATTCCCTCTCTTAATGTCAATGCTAGTTCCAAGTAACTTTTAAGAAAGAGAAAACATCAGAACTCTTTGATTAGCACAGAGAATGTTGGTTCCCTTCTATTCCTAAAATAATTTCAAGTTCTCACTCATCTTAGTTTGGCTTCCAAACAATGAACTGTTACCATATGTGCTAATTCACAATTTGTATGTATGTATCATCTCTGAACTTGATGTTTTATGGCACTGAAATTATTTTTATGTTTTCTTTTTCTTTCCTAGGCTTTTAAACATCCTTTACAAACAAGTGCAAAGTATTTTATTGATTAAAATAACATTCGTGGAGCTAGAGAGATGGCTTAGATTCTGTTTTCCACAATTTGAAATATTTTCTAAATGTTTGCAAGAATTCTTGGTAAAAGGGTATGAGGGAAATAGGATAGAAAAGGAAGACAAATATGGAAAAATTCCACAAGTAAGAATGGAATTACTATATAGTTAATCTGGAGAACATAGGTTGTATTGTTTGTCAGGTATATGTTGCCCAATTTCTGATCCATGGAGTGATGCTGAGGCTACTTTCCATGATTGTTTGGTGAAGAAATTATTCAGAGAAGGGAGAGCTACTACTTATCAATAACATATGAAATAACTGGAGAAAGCATGTATATTGGTTTATGATGGGCATCAGAAGACTCACACAGATCCCAATATACAGAGGGAATAAAATGTTGTTTCACTCTTCATTATGTTTTACCATTTCTGTCCTCCTTACCTGTCCCTCCTTTGACTTCTTAAACTTGTACTCATTCCCAATGGGAAAGGAAAATTGAAAATGATCTTGCAAATGCAGTTAACATATAACAAAATCATGATTGCTAATATTTAAATACTTCTGGTCAAAACTGTTGTAAAATAGTTTTAAAAATCAATTATATGTTATCACCATGAAGACATTATTAATCAGCTGAATTCAGGATCTTAGATAGAGATCACTTCTATGATTGGACTTAATTCCATTGGCTGCCTTACATTCCTTGTTCAGAGTCTTTACAAAATATTTTAGTTGCTTGTCAGAAACAGCCAGAGGAGGATACTTTAATCAAAATGAGTTCAAGAAATTTTTATTTTCATTGTTTCACTTGCCAATAATGCTTTATTTTATGATCAAACATTTAATGTGCTCTTTCACGGTCAATTGCATGAAATTACTTACTGACAGTGATACCATAAAATAATAGACTACAACCAACCACAACTCCCTCAGTCACTTTTAAGGTTGTTGAGGTGAAATAGGCTATACAGAGGGATATTTAATACTGTAAATAAATAAATGATCTAGTTCAAAGGGAAAAATAAAAACCTCCATTGAAGTTTTGTGGCATTTGACAGAATGAGGGCAAAACGTCTCTGGAATTCATAATACAGCAAACCATTTGTTAGTGTGAATTTTCTTAATGATTTAAAACAAAGTATGAAACAGAAAAGGTCTTCATTCTGCCACAGAGACTAGGGAAGTGTGTCAGATTTTATACTTGAAAAGAATGTAATGTAACCAGAGTTTCTCCAAGATTAAATACAAAATGGGGTGAATGTCAACATTACTTTGTTTTGTGCTATACAGAGCAGTAAAGTAATATACAAGAGTAGGTACAGCAAAATGATTCAACAGGTGTAGGTGGTTGCTGAGTTTGAGACCCACATAGTAGAAGACAAAAGTAGAACCAACTCTTGTAATTGTTGTAATAAAAGTTTCCTAATGATGCTGAAAAACAAAGCCAAAGATAGAAATCATATTTAAATCTCAAAATACTTTGCAAAGGAAACTTCTCAGAGTTTTAAAAAGATGTTGCTGGATACCCTGGAGCTGAAACAATGGGCACTTGTGAACCATCAGATGTGGATGCTGGGAAATTCACTGATTCCTTGCTAAAGTAGCAAGTATTCTTAACTACTGAGACAATTATTTATCCACAAAATCTTTATAGTATTTCTCAACAGTTTTCAAATATAACTCAAACCTGTTCATATATAAAGACTTGTAGTTTGTCATTATATTTGAACAATAATATTCTAATTTTCAGAAGAAAATTTTATGCCATTGATACTTATGTTTTAACATCAGAGTTAGCCCAGCCTCAGCCTTGACATGAATCAGCAGGAGGAACCAGAAGGGACACCAGGAGTAAAACAAAAAGAAGTTGCACTTCATTTTATCAACTTATACAGAATTAAAATGTATCACAATAATCTATATGCTTTTAATTGTATGTAAATGTGTATCTTAGTATGGGTATATAACATGTAGGTTCTCATTGAGTCTAGAAGTGGACATTTGATTTTTCTGGAGCTGGAGTTACAGGTAAGTGTGAGATTCATGTCTGAAAAATGTAACAGAATTCAAACTGCCTGAGTCCTCTACTAGAGCAGAAAGTAAATTTCATAATTACTTTCAACCTTTCTTCTCTAAGGGTATAATTTCACACAAGTCTCTGTAAGCGAGGAAAAGGGGATCTATGCAACTATCATCAAAGAAATTTCATATCAGAATGTATTGATTTGTTGAGGTTACATGATTCCTCAAATAACAGATCATAAATGCGTTCACCTTGTGATATTTAGTAAACCAGTAACATGTGATAAATATAGTGATAGTCATTATAGGTACCCTGGGTAAGAAAATCAACAAAGTCCTTTGCATTATGGAATGCATATTATAATATTAGAGACAAAGGATAGTTTTATAGAATTTGAAGGTACCCTGTAGTGATTGGCACTAAATGAAGTATTATGATGATGCCATTTCTCCTTTCTATTACAAAGCATTTTAAAAACAAGAATTTAGTCTCAGGAGATAGGAGGTTGGCGAACCCTCCAGAATGTACCAGAAACCTGGGTAGTGAACTGAAACTAGGACTGAAATGTGACCTTAGATGGAATGCCCTACAATGGGAAGAGGGAAATTGTAGAGCCCACTTTCAGCAGAAAGACAGGGCATCAAGTGAGAGATGGGGTTGATAAAAGCAGGCAAAACTCTGACCCATAATTGTTCCTGTTTGAAAGAACTACAGGGACAAAAAAAAAATGGAGAAGAAACTGAGGAAAAGGAGTTTCAGTGACAGGCCCAAAGTTGAATGATGTTCTAGGGGAAGCCCTAAAGCCTGACCCTATTACTGAGGCTCACAAAATGGGACCTAGCATGAGCCAGCAAGTAGCAGAAATAGTAAGAAGCAGATATTTGCACCCAACCAGTAGACAGAAGCTGCCGATCCCTATGGTTGAAGTTGGGAAAAGCTGGAAGAAACTGAGGAGAAGGGTGGCCCTGTAGGAGGATCAGACAGCCAGGTAGATCAATGGAATAGAATTGAAGACCCAGAAATGAACCTGCATAATTATGATCATTTGATCTTTGACAAAGGAGCTACAACCATCCAATAGAAAAAAAAAAGATAGCCTTTTCGGGCTAATATCCAAGAAATACAAAGAACTCAAGAATTTAGACTCCAGAGAGCCAGATAACCCTATTAAAAATGGGGTACAGAGCTAAACAAAGAATTTTCACTTGAACAATATTGAATGCCTGAGAAGCACCTAAAGAAGTGCTCAACATCCTTAGTCATCAGAGAAATGCAAATCAAAACAACCCTGAGATTTCACCTCATATCAGTCAGAATGGCTAAGATCAAAAACTCAGAAGAAAACAGGTGCTGGCAAGTATGTGGAGAAAGAGGAACACTCCTCCACTTCTGGTGGTGTTGCAAGCTGGTACAACCACTCTGAAAATCAGTCTGGCGGTTCCTCAGTAAACTGGGCATGATATTACCAGAGGGCCCCACTATACCACTCCTGGGCATATATCCAGAGGATTTCCCAGCATGTAATAAGGGCACATGCTCCACTATGTTCATAGCATACCTATTCTTAATAGCCAGAATCTGGAAAGAACCCAATTATCCCTCAATGGACGAATGGATACAGAAAATGTGGTATATTTACACTACGGAATACTACTCAGCTATTAAAAACAATAAATTCATTAAATTATTAAGCAAGTGGGTGGGACTGGAGAATGTCATCCTGAGTGAGGCAACCCAATCACAAAAGAACATACATGGTATGCACTCACTGATAAACAGATATTAGCCCAGAAACTCGGAATACCCAAGAAACAATTCACATGTGAAATGAGACCCAAGAAGAGGGAAGGAAAGGCTCAGTGGTCCTGGAAAGGCTCAGTGTAGCAGTATAGGGGAATACCAAGAGAGGGAAATGGGAAGGGGGTGATTTGGGAACAGGGGGAAGGAAGAAGGCTTATGGGACTTTTGGGGAGGGAGGATCTAGGAATGGTGATAGCATTTGAAATTTAAATTAAGAAATATTGAATAAAAACATTAAAAAATTTAATCTGGATTCCCTGAGACCTCTCAGACACTGGAGAACAAACCAGGCATCCTACACTAGCTAATATGAGATCCCCAACACATCTACAGTGGAGGACTGCTGGATCTGGGTTGAGTCAGAGAAGATGAACCTAACCCTCAAGAGACTGGTGGGCACAGGGAGTTTAGGGGTCAAGTGGGTTGAGGGATGGGGACATCCATGTGGAGACAAAGTGTGGAGAGGAAGTACAGGATGCTGAACAGTCTGTCAGTGGGTAGAGATCTGGAGGGGGATACAATCTGGAGTGCGAGAAGAGAAAAGAAAGAAAGAAAAGAAAGGAAGGAAGGAAAGAGGAAGGGAGGGAGGGAGGAAGAATGGAAGGAATGGAGGAAGAAAGGAAGGAAGAAAGGAAAGAAGAAAGGAAGGAAGAAAGGAAGAATTCAGGCAATTGAAATCTATGGAATATAGGAAGATTATTAGATCCAATATCTCCCTTTACAATACTAGAAAAATACATATTAGACTTCATATAAGTCCAAAACAAGTATTAGATATGTATTTATAAAATATGAGACCATTTTAATAAATACAGCTGTGAAATTGAAAAGATTAATAATATTGCAAATATTCTAAATTTCTCAGTTTATGGTAGTGGATTATATGCTCTTAATTTTTGCTTAATAACCTTAGTGCACTCTGGTTTCTTTCTACCCCAAACTAAATGATATATATTTTTCCTGTGTGTATAAGTATGTGTGTTTGTGTGTGTGTGTTTGATTGTGTGTGTGACTGGGTTTATGTGCATGCACACTTGCATGCATACTCATGCCATGCTTATGTACATGCAAATGAAAAACTACAAAAGTAAGTACAGGGATTAGAGATCAAAAATTAGGTAGGCTAGCTGGGAATCCAGGCTCAATTAGCTGCTGTCTCTTTTTTTAGGATTTCTACATTATAAGTATATCTTATTGGATCCAGATTTTAACTTGTTTGCTGGAAATTAATCCATGTCTTCATACTTGTTGGATAAGCATAGTCCTGACTGAGCTAACTTTCCAGACTTCCCTCCAAAAGTCATACCCTTATTGATGTTTCATTATTTTGCAGTTTTATTATGAAACCTCTCTTTTTCTTTTAGAAAAATATGAGACTTGTATGTTCATCAACAGTTGCTTAGTCTCTAGTAGCTAGACATATTTGATTGAATATGGAAGGTGTATATAAAGAGCATCTTGAACATATGGAGGATAGTCTGAGGCAACAAGTTCATGAATGCATGTGTTCATATGTGTGCCTGTATATATTTATTTGTGTGTGTGTATGTACTACACATATATGCTCATGATTATGCAAAGACCAGAAAAGAATGGTTATATCAATCTGCTTATATCATTCTCTTCATTATATCTTTAAGACCAGGTATCATGGATCATGGAGCTAGTCAAATGATCATCATGCCTCACTTTCCCTCAGCAATAGATACACATTAGGCCATGCCTGGTTTCTTACATGGATATTGTGGATTTGAACTGAGATCTTCATGTTCATAGAACAAGCACTCTTGACCACTGAGTTATAACCCAGCCCATGAGTGTGCTTTTCTTCCCTGGATGTTTCTGTCCTGTGTCTCTCTGGATTTTTCCACCTGTTGAAAAATAAATATCATTTCATATCTGGCAAGTCAAATCAAAATTAACATCAAGCTTGTTAACATCATATATAGATGTATGGACATTGCTTCCAGTAGTAATCACAAGGAGCAATATAATTGTCAGCTTCATCTGAAATCTTTTCAAGTTTTCTATACATTTGAATTGAAGTTATTTATCTCTTTTTTGCAACACTGTTCCTGCTGTTGTCATGGTGTTGATCCAAAAAGTAGAAGAAATAAAAGAACTATGAAATATTCACTAATTAAATATGTTTTTAATTATGAAGCTATTGGTAAAAAAATTATCTTTTGCCATGTGTGAGAAGCGTCATTAGCCTTGAAAGGCAGATTTTATAACATTTGACTAATATCCCAGAAAACTGTGAATTAAAATTGCCATCAGTGTTATTTGTGTCATTATAAAACTCACAGGCTTCAGATATTAAAATAGTAGTCCCAGGATTAAGAAAAACACAAACAATATTTGTAATAAAAAGAAGCACAAGAGTCCATGTTGTTCCCAATCTACCCAACTCTGTCATTTTGCATGAGTATTTTACATACTTATAATAATCTTATCTACAGTGCATATATTCTTCCTATAGTGTTTACATTGTGAATTAAATGAGAGTTTGCATCAAACAAATATTTGGAAACAGAATGAAATTTTCATTAATTTTTGTTTACCAGAAATGTCTAACATGGGAACATATTAAATACTAATTGTATTGCCACAAACATGACACTGATTCATACTTGTTTTGTGTATGATGAATTTATATTATACAGTAATATTATCGCTCATTGTTTACTTGTGTATGTTCTACTGTATTTGTTTTGTAAAAATGTCCCCTTTTTAATTCAACTCACACTGATAAATAGATTTTCCTTAACTTTTGTTATTCTTGATCATCTGTATCATATAATTTTTCAATTGTTTCTGTTTTCCATATTGATGAGATACACAAAATATTGTTGGCAATTTCAAATGTCAATCTGATCAGTTCTATAGTTACTTGACATTTGTTCCTCTAGATATGACCATGGCATGTATGGTTTCTCAGTAGGTTACATGTGGTGGGAAGTCCTGCCTATTATGAATAAAACCATAATCTGTGCTTGCATTCTGGATTATGTAAGAAGGAGAAAAATATAGTATTGAAGTTAGACAAGGCAAATCAACAGAAAAACATATTCCCAAGAGAAGGGACAACAATAATAGACCCAAGTCAATTACAGTCAAGAGTCTCATAAAATACTAAATTAAAACCTATAATATGTAAGGTTCTTTTTTACATATCTCAGTAAGTTGAATACTTTCCCCAAACTTCAAGTGTATCAAAAACTTGAAAATGTTGCCTTTAGACAATTGGTCTTCATACATGTAATGAGGAATTGGTGGGATGTTGAGTATGTACAATACAAGTTGAAGGAATCTTCCTGTCCAATGGAAGGTTTATATAAAAGACCTGAGAATAGTGGTCACAAAAAGAAAGGAATAACTTGAACCTGGTGGTAGGGTGAAAATTGAGACAATGTACCAATCCAAAATTTACTAAAATGATCAGCAAACATTAGCTACTAAGAAATACTCATGATAGAACTTCCCTCTCAGTGGCTGAAAGTCTCTTTGAGAGCAACTTCTATGTGAACTGTCCTGTGAGTGAAGACAATTTTGTTCTCGTCTAGTAATTTTTTTTATGATTCTTTAAAGAATCTAGTAAAATTTTATCAAAGAGTATCTGTTGTCTTACAAAGGACTGGAGAATTTTAGGACAGTCTTTTAACTAGAAATGCATACAAGAAGTATCTGATGAGATCATGGCCCACTGACTGATCTGATATACAGGATTGTGGGTGGGTTCTGAGTCAGCACAGGTCTAACAATCTCTCAGGTGATGTCTATTTGGGTGGCTCTGATGTAATATTTCCAGAAGCAGAATTTGAACAGCCATAGGAAAGAACACTAAATCAGGAAGTTTATTTTGCCAAGCTTGCAGACTATATGAAAAAGTATGTGTCTTAGTTAACTGTCCTATTGTTGTGATAAAATACTCTAACAAAAGCATTTTATGAAGAAAGAGTTTATGGGGTTGAAAAGTCACACAGTCATCTTACACCAGTCAGAATGGCTAAGATTAAAAATTCAGGAGACAGCAGGTGTTGAAGAGGGTGTGGAGAAAGAGGAACACTCCTCCACTGCTGGTGGGGTTGCAAATTGGTACAACCACTCTGGAAAGCAATCTGGCGGTTCCTCTGAAAACTGGGCACCTCACTTCCAGAAGATCCTGCTATACCATTCCTGGGCATATACCCAGAGGATTCCCCACCATGTAATAAGGATACATGCTCTACTATGTTCATAGCAGCCCTATTTATAATTGCCAGATGCTGGAAAGAACCCAGGTATCCCTCAACAGAAGAGTGGATGCAAAAAATGTGGTATATCTACACAATGGAGTACTATTCAGCCATTAGAAACAATGAATTCATGAAATTCTTAGGCAAATGGATGGAGCTAGAGAACATCATACTAAGTGAGGTAACCCAGACTCAAAAGGTGAATCATGGTATGCACTCACTAATAAGTGGTTATTAACCTAGAAAACTGGAATACCCAAAACATAATCCACACATCAAATGACATACAAGAAGAAAGGAGGAGTGGCCCCTGCTTCTGGAAAGACTCAGTGAAACAGTATTCGGCAAAACCAGAACGGGGAAGTGGGAAGGGGTGGGAGGGAGGACAGGGGAAGAGAAGGGGGCTTACGGGACTTTCGGGGAGTGGGGGGGGTCTAGAAAAGGGGAAATCATTTGAAATGTAAATAAATTATATCGAATAAAAAAAATTAAAAAAAAAAACTTGCAGAAGGTTCACTTGTACTTAAAGAGGTACAGGTATTTAGGGTTATTTATTTAGGGATTTATTGCTGTAAAGATACAGCATGAGTAAGGCTACTCTAATAAATGAAGATATTTTTTGCTGGCTTCCAGTCTCCCAGGCTTATTCTGTTATCACCATAGCAAGAAGGAGGCAGACTTAAGGCAAATGTGGTGCTAGAGCAGCCTTTTTTTTTTATTCGATATAATTTATTTACATTTCAAATGATTTCCCCTTTTCTAGCCCTCCCACTCCCCAAAAGTCCTGAATTGGAAAGGAAGAAGTCAAACTAGCATTATTTGCAGACGACATGATCGTCTACCTAAATGACCCAAAGAACTCCACTAGAGAGCTCCTACAGCTGATAAACAACTTCAGCAAAGTGGCAGGTTATAAAATCAACTCAAGCAAATCAGTGGCCTTCCTATACTCAAAGGATAAGCAGGCTGAGAAAGAAATTAGGGAAATGACCCCCTTCACAATAGCCTCAAACAGTATAAAGTATCTTGGGGTAACTCTTACCAAACATGTGAAAGATCTGTATGACAAGAACTTCAAGACTCTGAAGAAGGAAATGGAAGAAGACCTCAAAAAATGGGAAAACCTCCCATGCTCATAGAGCAGCCTTAATTTCTACATCTTGATCCAAGAGTAGCAGGTTGAGACCATCTGTTACATTGGGTATATCTTGAGAATAGGACACCACAAACCCTGATGCCACAGTGACACACTTTGTCCAACAAGGCTACACCTACTCTAACAAGGCCATAGCTCCTAATAATGCTACTCTTTTTGGGCCAAACATTCAAGCACGTAAGTCAATAGGGAGCACACTGATTCAAACCTCAAGTGGCTACAGAAAAAAGACTTCCTTGTAGTCCGTGTTAGATCCCAATTATAAGTGGTCATACCTAAACATATGCAAAGAAGATCAACACTAGTTGCACTGTGTAGGTTGTTTGTATGTACCTGTGTGCATCACAATAATTATAGGAGAATTGTTTGTGATGTCTAGATGGAGTGACGGAAGATATGATTGTGGCAAGGGAATAGAGAGGGAAATTGGTGCGCCCACAGTACTCATCTATGGAATTTTTTATCAAATTTAAGATAATAAAAATAAGTGAACAAAAACAAATACTCTTGGTAGTTGGTTACTCTTGAGTTGAAAATGAAGCATTAAATTTCTGATATAACATATGACTACAACTCACAAAATTTGAGAAAGCATCCATAAGATCTTTTCAAGATCAAGAAAGACAAAAATCCTAAAGTGGACAGAAGGTGGGTTAGTCTAGATCACTTCCAGCTGAGGAGTTATTGATATTGATATCTGATGGGACTGCACAAGCCATTTTGGTTTTGTTTTGATTTGTTTTTAAATTGAATACCATGTTAGTGGAGGGCCACAAATTCAAGAATATATGATCAGTACAATTTGGCACGATAGCTTTAAAAATAATAAACAGTATATAAAGTTAGGGCAGGAGGGAAGGAGAATCTTCAATGAAATAACAGAGGGGCTGAAAGAAATCAAAATATACAGCATGAAATTATCAAAGAACAAATAATTATTCTAAAGACGAGCAATTAAATGTGATTATAAAATAATTGACATGGTTTTCCTCATAAGTGTTCTTCTGATAGTAGTAACTGAAAGACAAGTATAAGTAATATGTACTTACACCAAAAAACATTTTTGCTGTTTTCTTAATATAATTTAAATGTATGGATAATATCATTGAGTGTAAATTTAACAACACTAACTTCAATACAGTATTCTTGACAAAGCTGAAATAATTTAAATGTAAAGTTTACAAAGTTCAGAAATGAGTTCTAATGCCTTTGACAATTTACCAAAATACCAAAAGAGTATTTGGTACTCTTTAACAAAAAGAAACTTTTACACTTTACCAAAAAAAGAAATACAAACACCAAAGCAGCCATAAACACTTTGATAACCAATTATTTCTTGCTTGCACACTCTATTAAGACAATGATGCCACAAAGCAGGTGGGAGTTGCAAACAAATGATTGACTTGACATAATGCACATTTCATGTAATGGATCCTATACCCAACACTGCTTCAGTAACCACATATAGGAGAAAAAATAGCATAGAGATCTAGGGTAAAAGAAAATACTATTGGTCAAAATATAAGTATTAATAAAGTGACTCCTAATGATATTTTGCTTTACTCATAGATCAAACCTTATTTATCCATTATCAAATATTCTTCCTCCTATAGCAGATGGGAATAAATATAGAGACTTAAAGCCAATCATTATCCAGAAATGGGTTGGGGGACCTTGAAGCATTCTGCCCTATATGTGATGTCCCTATCATATCCTCCCTCACTCCAAGGCTCAGGTAGCCCTGTAGAAGAGGAGACAGAAATAGTATAAGAACCAGGGGTCATGGAGAACACCAGGAGAATAATGCCATCTAAACCAAATTAGCAAAGGTCAGATAAACTAACTGAGACTGAAGCAGCAATTGTAGGTCCTGCATGGGTCTCTGCCAGATACTCTGAGTATATAGTATAGCTTCCAGTTTAGCATTTTTATGAGACTCCTGGAAGTATGAACAAGTGTGCTTTCTCTTGCTTTATTATTTTTCTTTTTTTTTTTTTGGAGGACCTTGTTCAACTCAGTGTTATAGTTTTTGTTTAACCCTACCTTATTGTATTTTGTTACATGTTGTTGTTATCTCTTAGAAGCCTGTTCTTTTCTAATGAGAGACAGAAGGGGTAAACCAGAAGGGGAAGGGAAGAAATGACTGGGAGGAGTCAAAGGATGGAAACTATAATCAGATATATTTTATGAGAAAATATATTTTCAATAAAAAGGGAAAATCTTAAATTAAAATTGAAGAAGAAGAAGAAGGAGGAGGAGGAGGAGGAAGAGGAGGAGGATGAGGACGAGGACAAAGACAAGGAGGAGGACGAGGAGGAGGAGGAGCAGGAGGAGGAGGAGAAGGAGAAGGAAGGAGAAGGAGAAGGAAGGAGAAAGAGAAGGAGAAGGAAGGAGGAGGAGAAGGAGAAGGAAGGAGGAGGAGAAGGAGGAGGAGGAGGAGGAGGAGGAGGAGGAGGAGGAGGAGGAGAGAGGAGGAGGAGGAGGAGGAGGAGGAGGAGGAGGAGGAGGAGGAGGAGGAGGAGGAGAAGGAGAAGGAGAAGGAGAAGGAGAAGGAGAAGGAGAAGGAGAAGGAGAAGGAGAAGGAGAAGGAGAAGGAGAAGGAGAAGGAGAAGGAGAAGGAGAAGGAGAAGGAGAAGGAGAAGGAGAAGGAGAAGGAGAAGGAGAAGGAGAAGGAGAAGGAGAAGGAGAAGGAGAAGGAGAAGGAGAAGGAGAAGGAGAAGGAGAAGAAGAAGAAGAAGAAGAAGAAGAAGAAGAAGAAGAAGAAGAAGAAGAAGAAGAAGAAGAAGAAGAAGAAGAAGAAGAAGAAGAAGAAGAAGAAAGATGCATTGCAGCATCTGCCCAATTAAACTCAGCTTGTACAGACATGCCTAGGTGCAGTGGAATTCCCTTTTGCTGGTTCAGAAGTGTAAAATCTGCTAGAGGGTGGCAATGTAGAGGAAAAATTCATTGTATGAAAAGATAAAATATTTTATCTTTAATTTACACATATTAGATGGATTAATTATACATTTCTTAAAACATATAGGTGTATTCATCAACATCAAATATACCAATGACACTAGTATGGTTAAGTGCCATTAATAAAACTCAAATTATTCCTTAGGGATGTATTTTCCTTGAGAGTTCAAATTCCTGGAGATTATGTTGAATGAAATGTGACATTGGGATGTTTTCATTCCTATGTTTAATCTAGGAATGCCCTATAAAAGCTGAAATATACCTTGGGGCCACAATATGCAGAGCAGTATCTGGGTCCAGGCCCATGAGTGGAAACATGAAAAAAATCTTCTCTTGTACTCTCTGAGTGCTGCTTGTTTTGTTGATGCCCAGTTTATATTCAGCAGGTTCCAAGGTTAAACTCAGGTCATTGTATCTTCTACTGTCAAGGGACTTTTACTGCTATTCCATATCTCTGTCCTCCCTATTTTAAAATACCTATTTGTTAACAATATAGATGGATTTCCACATGGCCTCTCCACTCAGGCACGTGACAGACTGTGATGCAGTTCATTTCCCCTAATACTCACTTTTCCTGTTCTCCTACTCCCTCCTTTCCACACCATGCTAGTTCCTCCTTTGGCCCTATGCCTTTATTTTCCTTTGCTCCTAGATTAAACATAGGAATGAAAACATCCCAATGTCACATTTCATTCAACATAATCTCCAGGAATTTGAACTCTCAAGGAAAATACATCCCTAAGGAATAATTTGAGTTTTATTAATGGCACTTAACCATACTAGTGTCATTGGTATATTTGATGTTGATGAATACACCTATATGTTTTAAGAAATGTATAATTAATCCATCTAATATGTGTAAATTAAAGATAAAATATTTTAATAGTTGCTGAAATGTCTCAATAATTTTGAGAAAATTTGCCACATGTGAAAAACAAGATCTTCTCCAATCATCATTAATCTCCATCTCTGCCCCAACACACAAATGTTAATCATAAAGATTAGTGAATTATGACAGAAGCCATTATTTTCTTCATTGATAATTTTTGTCTCCTTTCATTGAATTTCTCAATTTCTGGCTTCAAATCCACTGATTCCCCTGCCCACTGTGAATGAATGTTGAATATTACTTTGATACTAGGAGAATAGGCATAAATTGTTCCCTAGTCTATCCAATTTTGAGACTGGGTAGACATATTAAGAGTTACATGTGAGGCTCTGCCTAGCTGTTGTTTGCCTACACACACCTTTGTAACTTTGATAACTAGTAAGCCTTTGTCTAGGTTGTTGCTGTTATAAATCAGCCAAACACAACTCATTGTCACTATCCTCAACTTTGGTTTTGTGGATGCTATTTGCTTGATGTTGGGTGCATTGATTAAAACACTTTCTTTGTTCTTGAGGTGGGTATCTCCTCTGTATATTTTCTGGTCAACAGTCTAGTGCTCAGAACACAGAACAGCTTGCTTCTTTCAGACTGATAACTCTAGTTTATGAACAAGACACTGGGATATCTAAAATAGCTTCTAGGCATACAACCTGATATTATTGCCCTATTAGAAGGGCAGATGGAGTACTATAGGATTTTAGTATGCTTAATATTCTGGGCCACAGAAAACACTAAGATTATAGTTTGGTGGATAAAAGGAACCAGAATCATGTAAACAACACCAACCTATACTTGAACCTTGAACTGCTACAGTATGGAGAGATGAGACCTGTTGGTGGTTGGGTTTACTTTGACATATGGTAGTCCTTGGACAGATGCTGAAGAAAATGAGATGCACATCATGGACATACCTGTCCGAATGGGAGTTTAGGTAATGCCAGATGCAAAGAGCCAAATGAAAATTGATAAGGCATGGAGTGAAGCAAATAAACATACTCAAAATGTTCTGTAAAGATTTACCTATTTTCTCAAGAAATTGTTTATTCAATTTTCATGAAAACTATAGTACTGTTTATGATGGATTTATTTGGTTCTAAGAATGTATCCACACCACTGCAGATGCACACTAATTGTCCTTAGCCTTTCTTTTTAGGCTAGAAAGAAAATTTTGTTATAATATGACTATATTGGGGAATGTTTCCTAAAATAGAAATTATGGACAGTATGCATGAAATAATACAGCTTTCAATGATGCTAGAAAATATAAAGCACATCAAATAATACATTAATAATTGCCAAAGTATATATAGCAAACTTTGGCACATAACAAAGTCCTTTGGCATGAGACAGGTATGAATTTCACTATATATGTATACCTTCTGTCCTCAGCTAATGCTTGTGAGAAGCCTGCCTGCCTGAGAAAATGGACAGATTACCTGTTTGAATTTGTGATTTAAGTTTAAGATTTAGGTTTTAATTTCTTTTAATATATTTATATATTCAAAAACTTGACCAACTATTTCTCAAAATCTACTTTATACAATCATACTCATTTTTGATTTTCTCTCTCTGTCGCTGATATTTCTGACTCTCTTTAAGTATCTGTTTGCTTCTCTCTGTCTCTCCGACTACCCTCTTGCCCAAATCCTCCCTCCACTGTGTATGTGAGTGTGTGTGTGTGTGTGTGTGTGTGTGCGCGCGAGTGTGTGTGTGTGTCTGTGGGTATGCATGTAGGTCACAGGTCAATATCAGGTGATTTATCAGTCACACTTTTATCTTTCCAGAAGAGTTCTCTTTCTGATTCCAGACCTTACCATGCAGATAGACTACATATCAGGAGCTTTCTGTCTTGAGTGCTGGAACTGCAATACATTTCACTAAGCCTGACTTTTAATGTGAGTTGATAATAGAACTCAGAACCCTGTGCTTACATGGTCTTCTCTTCATTGATGGATCTGTCTCCCCACAACCCTAGATATTTTTTCATGATTTGATTTTCCATCGTTTCCCCTAAATGATTTAAATCATCTTGGGAGGATTACTTGTTTGCTTTTAATTTTTATGATTTTTTTCTTCAGCAATCTATTTTGACTGATAAAGATTTGGGTGTGAAAAATTATCTATTACTTTATCCAAAATAAGACTTATTAATGTAAATGTAGTAACTGTTATGAATTTGTAAAGAATAGAAAGTCAATAGATATGAGATGTGGTGCTGGCATTAAAATTTTTATACTGAGATTCTATGTCACTCCAATTAAGAAAAACACATTGAGGCACAGAATAACAACTGAAAAGCAAGTTGCTATTTTTCATCTGGAATGAAGCATTCATTTTGGATTTTATTTTCTTAAAGGGCTATCATTCCTACTTGTAACAGAAAGTCGTTTGAGATGTTGTTAAAAAAAGAAGAAAATTGATTTTTCTCTTAGTCTCAAAGAAATAGAGAGACAGGAAGAATAAAACTGCAGTTGTAATAAGTATAATACTGAATGCTTTCAGAGTGATCATAATTCTACAAGCTGCTATTAATCAATGAGATGTGTGTGCTTGGATGATTCCATGTGAATTTTAGTATTTTGGACTACAGTTAGTCCCTTATCAGACACAAATTGTTTACAGATAAAATTTATCGTTGTATGGTTCATTGATTTGTGTACTTCTGGATACTAAACCAAGGACCTTGGACCTGTTTAGACAAACACTAAGCCATTCAACTACACTACAGCCACATTTTGGTAATCCTTATTAAACACATGATTATTGATAAGTTATGCCATGAACTGTAGTCAAGAGTTCAGTTTCTCACTTGCATGAGGATAAAATCAGCCTTGTCATTTTGATAATGAAAACCTAAAATGGCTTCCCAAAACATGCATGCCTGGATGCTGTCATGTTCTCACCTTGAGGATAATGGACTCAACCTCTGAATCTGTGTCTACAGAGGATTTGAACTACATTCACTCAGAAACACGTGGAGATACTGACACTTTTCTTTGACCAGAACCCATACCCAAGCAACAATCTCAGGAAGGAATTAGCATCACAAATGAAGATAAATCTCATAGCAGTACAGGTTGGCTAGGAGTGCAGCTTTCCCATCTCCCTAAGATTCCTCCCGAACTCTCCTAAATGCAGGGCCCTGACAGTCATTTGGGAGATTACCAACCATTCCAATCTCGACTTTCAAAACCCTGGCTTTCCAATCCACACCCTGTGATCCTCTGTACAGATCCCAGGCAAAAGAATGGGCCAGTCTCTATACATTAAAAAAAAAAAAAACAAGAAAGATGCTTCATGAGTATATAGGGCAGGAGAGAAGCTGTGAGTGATATGGTTCTAAAACAAATGAGCAAAATACAAGAAAGTCAAATTGACATTCAGAAGTTGCAAATGCACCAACAGACATCTCAAGTCTAAGAGCAACATCAGAAGTTGCCTCAAATCCAAGAAAAACAGCAGAAGTCATTTCATGTCCTACAGAAACACCAGAAAATACCTCTAGTCCAAGAGCAACAACAGAAGTCACCTCAAACCCAATGTCAGCAGTTATATAACACCTCATATCCAAGAGCATCACCAGAAGTTACTTCAAGTCCCAATACAGCTATTTCAACCTCAACACTAGCAGTTACATCAACTCCAACATCAACATTTGCCTCAAGTCCAAATTCATCAGTTACAACTCCAAGACCAGCAGTCACCTCACCTTCAACATCAGCAGTCACCTCAAGTTCAACTCCAGAAATCACCTCATGTCCAACATTGTCAGTCATCTCAACTTCAACATGAACAGTCAACTCAATTGCAATACCAGTACTCACCCCAACTCCAACACAAGCAATCTGATCAAGTCCAACAGCAACATTCACCTCAACTTCAACATCATCAGTCATCCCAACTCCAACACCAGCAGTCACCACAACTTGATCATCAACTGTCACCTCAACTCCAAAATCGGCAGTCATTTCATGCCATAGTCAATGCTAGTCCATCCGAGACTGAGAATATACCATCAGGGAGTCTTACCAGCATCGTTCCTGTGGCCCAAATTTTACCAACTATGAGATACCCTCATTCCAACTCAGCCTGTACCCTGATCTTAAGGACTCCAAATGTCCCCCTGTGGGCCATAAAATGGTCCAATTTGGTTGTTGTCAGGATCCTGCCATACACTTGCTCCAACCCATCTTAAAATCTCCAAATCAACACATTGGCAGCCCATTCCCTCATTTTGCCACACACACACACACAAAGGAAAAAAGAAGCTAAAAAGGTTAATGACAAATCATTGACTGTTTTCTTGAGACAAAGTCTTGCTATTCAGTCTGGTTTGCCTGATAATATATACAGTTCACAGCGGTAGAATTCATGACTATCCTGCTGTATTGTTCCACTGCAGTTCTTGCCCTTCTACAGCAAGTGGCCTTTTCAGTTCCATATCCCCAATGCTCTGAGTCACAGCTAAGGTCACCCACATTGATTCTTGGGAACCTCCATTGTCCCAGATCTCTGTTTCGTTCCTAGAGATGCCATTCACCTTCTCACCCAATCAGTTGTGGATTTCCATTCATTTTCCTGGCCACTTGCCCATCCTTTCTGTCCTTCCCTACACCTGATCCTGATTCCTCCATTTCTCTCTCCATTCCCTCTCCCTCCCAATTCCTTCCCTCCATCTGCCTCTCATGACTATTTTATTCCCTTTTAAGTGATATTCAAGACTCCTTGCATATGTCTTCCTTATTATTGGAATTTGGCAGTCTTTCAGACAACTGGAAATACTTCTACCTCAAGACACAACTATACCACAACTAGGCATATACCAAAAGATGCTATGACATCCCACAAAAACATTTGCTGAACTGTGTTCATAGCAATTTTATTTATAATAGGGAGAAACTGGAAACAACAGAGATGTTCCTCAACTGAGACAGGATAAAAAAATGTGGTACATCTAAATATGAAACTGTTCAGCTGTTAAAAACAAAGGCATGAATTTTGCAGTCAAATAAATGAAATTTGAGAATATCATCCTGGCTGGGGTAACCCAGTTCCCAAAAGGACATGGATGGTATGCACTCACTTATAAGTGGATATTAGCCATAAAATACAGGTCACATCCTGCATACTGACACTATTAATGAAAATCTTTTAAGCTTGCAGAGAGGGGCATGTTGTCCTCTGAGAAGCTCCACACAGCAGATGACTGAAACTAATGCAGATACTCTAATGATGGACAGAAGTTGGCAACTCTTATGGAAGATTTGGGAAGAAGGACTAAAAACTTAAAAGAGGATAGAACCTCCAGAGAAAAGCCAACGTAGTCAACTAGTCTGGACCCTTGGGGGATTTAGAGACTGAACCACAAACTAAAGAGCATACACATGATGGATCTAGCCCTACTCCTCACACTCCCTGGCTATTATGTAGTATATGTACAGCTTGCTCTTCATGAGGGTCCTGAACAATTAATTGCTTGATTTTTGATTGTTTGTTGGGGTTTTTTGTTTCCGTTCTGTACTGGTTGGTTTTGTGTGTCAACTTGACACAGACTGGAATTATCACAGAGAAAGGAGTATCAGTTGGGGAAGGGCCTCCATGAGATTCAGCTGTGAGGCATTTTCTCAATTAGTGATCAAGGAGGGAGGGCCACTTGTGGGTGATACAATCTCTGGGCTGATATTCTTGGGTTCTAGAAGAGAGCAGGCTGAGCAAGCCAGTAAGAAACATCCCGCCATGGCCTCTACATCAGTTCCTACTTCCTGATCTGCTTGAGTTCCAGTCCTGACCTCCTTTGGTAATAAATAGCAATTTGGAACTATAAACTGAATAAACCCTTTCCTCCCGTACTTGCTTCTTGGTCATGATGTTTGTGTAGGAATAGAAACCCTGACTAAATTACTTACTGACAGGAACTCTGACTCCCTCAACTGGACAGAGAAATAGCAGCACCTCCATTCCTATGACTTAACCTAACCTGCTGATGCAAGCCGTAATCCCAGTTTAGGATGTTGAGGCAAGAAGATGAACTCGGTGCCTGTCTGGGTTACAGAACTGAGGCTATGATACATTTGATACCAGCACTCAGAAGGCACAGGCAATCTGGTCTACATACAGAATTCCACAACTGCCAGGGCTACATAGAGAAATATTGTCCAAGAGAGAGGGAGGTGGAGGGAGGGAGAGAATGGAAAACCAAACAACAAAGACAGAAGATTTGGCTTAGTTGGTATCATGCTTGCCAAACCTATTCAGAGTGAGAGCTCCAGCCCATCTCTAGGACAGGTACTCATGCTTACAATCCCACACCTCAAGAGGTGTAGACAGGAAGATCAGGAGCTCAGTGTTGTTCTCAGCTATATTAAAACATTAAAGCCATCTTGATATACATGAGACCCTATCACAAAAATAAACTACAAATAAGAACATAAAGAAAAAATATTTCAGAGATTAAATGGGGGTGTGGTAAATTCAGTGTTTAGCCTGCATACTCTCTGGATCTTATCTTCAAAAAAAACAAAAGAAACAAAGAAAGTACAAGAAAAACAAAAACAAAAACAAAGAGAGAGAGAGAGAGAGAGAAGAAGAAGAAGAAGAAGAAGAAGAAGAAGAAGAAGAAGAAGAAGAAGAAGAAGAAGAAAAAGAAGAAGAAGAAGAAGAAAACCTAAACTGTGTTCATTCCTGCTCAGAAACTGTTCAGTGATACCAACCTCAGACAGATATCACCCATTTTAATTAATATCTTCTTCTAATGGATTAGTAAATTACTGAGGATAACACAATTACCATTAGTATATTTTTGGTCTTTAAATTCTGTGAAATGCATTGCATTGTAAAGTGAGTGATTAAACTACATATTTGTTAAAATGCAAAGAATAGTTACCATAATTCAGGTTAAGTAACTATGCCACATTTGGTAATGTTGTATGCCAAGACTTAAAGTTTATCTGAACAGTACATCTAATCAGAAAGTCCTGGGGAATTTTCTAAACATTTCTCCTGGCAAATAGTGCCTGGAGACTGTGATTTAATGTAATTGTTTGGAAAGTACATTTACTTTTTCAGGAAGGATTACACAAGGGACTTAAAGCTCAGGCAAGACAAATTGAAGCCCATTTTCCCTGTGTTCCCCTACTATATATATCTGTTAACTTGGAAAATTGTTTAAGATAAAAGTGAAGAAGGAATATTATGGTTTGAATATTAAGTGCCACTCCCCAAAAGACTTGCATTTAAAATTAGGTTCCTAGCTGCTGGCACTATGTTTCTAGGTGAGAGATACAGTTGAAAGTGTGTCCTCAAAAACTATACTTGTCTCCAACATTTCCATTCCCCATCTACCTGCTCCTTGCTTACCAGTAAGGGCAAAGCCCTACTGCATTATGCTCTTGCCACCAATAACTTCCTTATTATAAGAACAAACCATGAATTAAAGGGACGATGTGCTTTTTTCTCTCAGGCACATGTCAAAGTGAGAGGAACAACAATAAAAACATTAAGATTAGTAAGAGTTTTGAGAACCTACTGTAGGGAGAACCACTGCAAGGTTTCATATGCCCTAACAAGTAGAAATATTATTAATGCCTCACCTCTAGCACAACAAAAGAGCAGAATTCAAAAATGGTTATTCTTTTTGTGATAATAAATTAATTCCTTCTGATAAACCCATATAAGCCTTATCCCACCTGAGGTGAGCTTAGAAACTATCCCCAGGATAGTTTTTGTTTTGTTTTGTGTTGTTTTTATTTGCATTTCACTGATAACTAAGGATGTTAAATATTTCTTTAGGTGATTCTCAGCCATTCGATATTCCTCAACTGAAAAGTCATTGTCTAGCACGGTACCCCATTTTTAATAAGGTTATTTGGTTCTCTGGAGTCTAAGTTCTTGAGTTCTTTGTATATATTAGATATTAGTCCTTTCTCAGATGTAGGGTTGGTAAAGATCATTTCTCAGTTTGTTGGTTGCTGTTTTTTCCCATTGACAGTATCCTTTGCCTTACAGAAACTTTTTTATGAGGTCCCATTTATCAATTTTTAATCTTAGAGCATAAGCTATTATGTTCTGTTCAGGAAATTTTCCCCTGTGCCATGTGCTCAAGGCTCTTCCCCACTTTCCCTTGTATTAGCTTCAGTGTATCTGGTTTTATTTGGAGGTCCTTGATCCACTTGGACTTGAGCTTAGTACATAGAGATAAGAATGGATTGATTTGCATTCTTCTGCATGCTAACCACCAGCTGAACCAGAGATTTCACCTCACACCAGTCAGAATAGCTAGGAACAGGAGACAGCAGGTACTGTCAAGGATGTGGAAAAAGAGAAATACTTCTCCACTGCTGGTTAACCACTGAAAGCTGGTACAACCACTCTGGAAATCAGTTTGGCCATTCCTCAGAAAATTGGGTATAATACTACCAGAGGACCCTGCTATACCACTCCTGGGCATATACCCAGAGGATTCGTGAGCATGTAATAAGGACACATGCTTCATTATGTTTGTAGCAGCCTTATTTATAATAGCCAGAAGCTGAAAAGAACCCAGATGTCCCTCAACAGAGGAATGGATACATAACTTACTTATTGGAATACTACTCAGATATTAAAAATAATGAATTTATGAAATTCTTAAACAAATGAATGGAACTAGAAAATATCATCCTGAATGAAGTAACCCAATCACAAAAGAACACACAAAGTATGCACTCATTGATAAGTTGATATTATACCAGAAGCCTGGGATAAATAAGATACAATTCACAGACCAAATGAAACTCAAGAAGAAGGAAGACTAAAGTATGGATACTCTGGTCCTTCTTAGAAGGGGGAAAAAAATACCCACAGGAGGAGATACAGAAACAAAATGTGGAGAAGCAACTGAGAGAAAGGCAATCCAGCGACTGCTCCTCCTAGGGATCCATCCCATAAACAGTTGTAAAACCCAGACACTATTGTGGATGACAACAAGTGCTTGCTGACAGGAGCCTAATATAGGTGTCAACTGGGAGGCTCTGCCAGTGCATGACAAATATAGAGGGAGACACTCTCAGGCAACCATTGAACTGATCACAGGGTCCCCAATTAAGGAGCTAGAGAAAGGAACCAAGGAGCTGAAGAGGTTTGCAGTGCCATAGGACGAACAACAATTTGAACCACCCAGTACCCCCAGAGCTCCCAGGGACAAAACCACCAACCAAAGAGTACACATGGAAGGATCCATGGCTCCAGAAACATATGCAGCAGAGGATGGCCTTGTTGGACATCAAAGGGAGAAGATGTATTTGGTCCTGAGAAGGCTAGATGCCCCAGCATAAGGGCATGCCAGTACAGGGAAGCATAAATGGGTAGATTGGTGAACAGGTGGAGGGGAGATGGGTTAGGCAATTTTTGGAGGGGTAGGGACCAGGAAAGGGGACAACATTTGAAATGTAAATAAATATCTAATTAAAAAAACAAAAGAAACAAAGAAACAAACAAAAACTCCCCACAATTAAAAATTATAAAACATACATAATAAAAAGAAAGGATTGTATTAATTTCTGTTTGGTATAAGATAATAACTATCTATTCTCATGAAAATTCTTCAAATTCTGAACTAAATTTAGCTATGTTGATCTCAGTGAGAAATGCCCTCTATAGCGTTAGGCATTTTCACACATGGTCCCAGTTGTGGGCACTGTTTGGGGAGCATTAGGAGTAGAGCCTTGCTGGACAAGGTAGGCCAATGAGACAGGTCACTTCTACTTTGCTCTCTGCTTACTGCTTGCATTAAAAGAAAAGAGCAAGTAGCATGCCCATCTCTGGCTACTATTCATCGCTACCATGAAGGATTCTCATCCCTATAGAATTGTAAAACCAAATAAACTTCCGACAACACACACACACACACACACACACACACACACACACATATACACACATACACACACACACATAGGAAATAAAAATAGCAGCCTTATTTATAATAGCCAGAAGCTGGAAAGAACCCAGATTTCCCTCAATGGAGGAATCATTACAGAACATGTGGTATATTTACACAATGGAATACTACTTAGCAATTAAAAACAATGATTTCATGAAATTCTTAGGCAAATGGCTGAAAATGGAAAATATCATCCTAACTGAGGTAACTCAATCACAAAAGAACACACATGGAATGCAGTCACTGATAAGTGGATATTAGCCCAGAAGCTCTGAATACCCAAGATACAATTCACATATAGAATCATTCCCAAGAAGAAGAATCATTCCCATGGTCCTGGAAAGGCTTGATGAAGCATTGCAGGGGATTACCAGGACAGAGAAGTGGGAAGGATTTGATAGGGGAATGGGCAGAACAGGGCTTATGGGACTTATGGGGAGGGGAGAGTCAAGAAAGGGGAAATCATTTGGAATGTGAACAAAGAATGTAGAAAATTAAAAACAAAAAAATAAAAAAAAAAAAAGAAAGAAAAGAAAAATTATCCCCCAAAGAAGCATACAGGAGAAGCTGTGCTCTATCTGACATTCTTCCTTTTATGGAAAGCTACCTGACATGGCTGCTATGAGATAAAAGAAAAACAAAACAAAACAAAACAAAAAAACAATTGCATGGAATAAAAGGAATCCTTTATTCTCCATGGATCTGAGGCTAGGTCCTCCACTATCAGTCTGAGACAGTGCCACCTGCTTGAGAGTTTCTACCAATTTCTACCTGCATCAAGAATCTCCTAATCTTGCAAAACCCATCATATCAGGAATGATGAGAATTACACACTGGGTAAGAGATGCCACTTGTCTTAGTCGGGGTTTCTATTCCTGCACAAAAAGCAAACTGTGGAGGAAAGGGTTTATTCAGCTTACACTTCTGCATTGCTGTTCATCACAAAAGGAAGTCAGGAATGGAACTCAAGCAGGTCAGGAAGCAGGAGCTGATGCAGAGGCCATGGAGGGATGTTTCTTATTGGCTTGCATCTCCTGGCTTGCTCAACCTATTCTCTTAGAGAACCCAAGAATACCAGGCCAGGGATGGAACCACCCACAAGAGGCCCTCCTTGCTTGATCACTAATTGAGAAAATGCCCCACAGTTGGATCTCATGGAGGCACTTGGCTAACTGAAACTCCTTCCTCTGTTATAACTCCAGCCTGTGTCAAGTCGACACACAAAACCAGCCAGTACACCACTCAAGTTGTTGACCAGCAATTGTGGAAACATGAGAAACTCATAGAGAAAGACTGCTCTGGATAATATGAATTCTTGGTTGTATTCACCTACGATTTTTTTCCTTTTCAGCTTCCTAAGATGCCTCAACAATATCTTCTTCCCACATTCATCATCTTTTTTGAAGTTTATTCCTTTTTTAGTACTCCCTTGATTCTTCTTATTGATGCCTATACACACATAGCACATGAGTGTTGTTTGATTTCCTGAGGAAGCAAGCAAACCTGTCAATGAAAAGAGACTCTTTCTCATTCAGCCGCTGTCACCTGCCAATCATGCCTCAACAAGGACAGGAGTATCATGAGCATCATCTCGAAAGCTAAGTCATGAATTTTCAGAGAAGAAAATGTGTTAAATGTGCTACGATATATTTTGGTGAATATATTGATATTCAAACATCTTATGAGTCTAGAAATAATCTCACTGGTAAGGAAAATTATACAGACATATTTATTATATAAAGCGGTTTATAAAGACATCATTTATAATCATGAAATCTGTCAATATAAGTCCTCATATCATCAAGTTGACAGCAAAAATATTATCAAATTTTGACAAAATATGATATATAACGAAAAATATTCAGAAATTTAGAAGTTGGCAATTACCTCAATTAAAATATATAACAAACAAAATGCTTTAGTCAACATTCTAATTAAAACTGAATGTCATGCTACAATCAAGAAGAATAAAGGAATGTCTACTATTATAAATTTTATTAAGCATACTACCCAAAAATTTGAACATTAATATTACTAAAAACTAATCATTCCTGTAGTGTTAAAACACATTAGAGGCTGAAGTATGAGGCTTATATTAAGTTTGAGGATATCCTCTGCTACATAGAGATTTCTAGGCCATATTGAGATACTTATTGAAACACTGACACAAAGTAACCAGAACAAAAAAGTAAATGTAAAAACATATTGTGAAATGCTTTTAATTTCAAAATAAGAATTATAATTCCGTTTTTTTGTTTTGTTTTGTTTTTTGTTGTTGTTCTTTTTTTTAAGATAGGGTTTCTCTGTTTAGCCCTGGCTGTCCTGGAACTCACTCTGTAGACTAGGCTGGCCTGGAGCTCAGAAATCTGCCTGCCTCTGCCTCCCAAGTGCTGGGATTAAAGGAGTGCACCACCACCACCTGGCTAAGAATTATAGCTCTAATATTCACAGAAAATATTGGCTTTTAAGAATGCATTAAGAAAAGGATTTATTGAATTGGTGCTAGTTAAATGGCTCAGTGAGTAAACGTGCTTGGCACCAAGACTAAGGGTCCAAGTTACAACCCTGAAACCCCATTTTGCAAGGAGAGAATCAAGTCACACAAATTGTTTTCTGACTCTTATAGAGCATGGCACATGAACACAAACAACTATCACATAAAAAGATAATAATTGTAAAGCATTTAAGTATATATTCTCTTAATGTCTTTTTTAAGGGACCAGGGTTTTAGACAGGCTTTTTCTGTATAGCCCTGGTTGACCTGGACCTCACTCTGTAGTTCAGGCTGGCCTCAAACTCAGAAATATGCCTACCTCTGCCTCCCAAGTGCTGGGATTAAAGGCATGCACCACCAGTGCCTGACTTAAGTATATATTCTAAAATCATTCATAGAACTATGTATAGGAAGGGAGTAGAGTATATTTATGCCTTCTCCAAAATAAAGTAATTCAAAGCATATTATGATTTTCAAATCAAGTATATATGTGTAGTATTGCTGGAGAATTACTGGAGGGGTTACTATACAGATGATATAAAGTTGGGGTTAGAGAAGAATGGATATATCTGGAAAGAGTGGTGTAGACTCCTTCTAAATAGTATTAGAATTAGAAACTAGACCCATAAAGTCTCATAAACATGACTGTCCAGATATGATGTAAACATGGAGGATACCAAAATCAAGTGGTACAAACGTGTGATGTATCAACACTACACAATAGGCAATTAAGGAAAGCTGAAAGAGGGAAAGGCAATCTTCCTCAGAAAATGGTACCTCATTTAGTTCAGTGCCAACAAGTTGGCCCCGACAAACACACATATGGAATGAGCAAGTCATATTGAAGAAAACCATTAATAAAGAAAGAGGCCATGCACTGAATCAAATAAGCAGGGCTCACATGAGCTCAGAAAGACTGAAGCCACAATCCTGGGGTGCAAGGGTCTTTACCAGGTGTTCAGTGCATAGTTCTGCTTGCTAGCCTGAGCTTTTTGTGGAATTATTAACAATGGGATTAGGTGTGTCTCTGACTAATTAACCTGCTTTTGGGACTCTTTTACTATCATTTAATTACACTGTCCAGTCCTATAAGTGAACTTTGATTTACCTTATTGTATCTCAATTATTTTGTCTGTTTATTGTCTTTCTGATGTCTGCTCATCCGTAAGAGAAGAAAAAGTGAATCCTGGGAAAAGGCAAGCTGGGAAACTGGGAGGAGTGGAGCGAGGAGAAATTGTCTTATGTGCTGTATGAGAGAGGAATGTATTTTCATTATTCTAATTGCACAACAAAAATAGACCATAAATTTGAAGGACAATAGGTATATAGGAAGATTTGGAGAAAGGAAAGGAAATGGAGAAATATATGATTATATTATAATCTCAACGATATGCATAAATTTGTAAAAATAATAAACTAAGTGTTGGGTTAGGGTTCTATCTCATGTAGATGGACTTAAATTCAGCATTTAAATGTGGTTGTATTCCTGTAATTACTATTACAGCAGTGACAATGCCTTATAGGCAGGTCATTATCTTAGCTTGTGTGGTTTGTTCATAGGTGAGACTCATTATTTTGTTATCTGCCAATATCATATATGGCACCTGCTATCATGATTAATGCTAGATAATAATAGAGAAATTGCCGAAATTAAGCCACCATCAAAGACATGAAATATATATGAGGGTAGTTCTTAAGCATTTCTTTAACTTTCCTACTTGGCCAGTGTATAAGACAGGTGGGTCATGAAAAATAAGGGTCCATTTTCAAAACTTAATCAAGTAGTGAGTCTGATTGACACTGTTGTACCAGATGTGATCCTGACTTGAACACATTAGCATATCTCCTGGTACATTATCTATAGCTATTGATCTATCAAATGTTTGTTTGTAGCTGACCATAAATGAGTAGGTAGGGCAACCACTTTGGCCTTGGTGGTAACATGTGCATATCAAAAGAGGAGGGAAAATACATCCAAACAAAATTCAAGGGAATTCTGCCACTGTGAGAATTGTAGGAGTCTGCAGACGTCTTTCTTCTAAAATGAGGGATATATTACTTCACCTGCACCCCCTACCAAGAAAAAAGCACAATGCTTAGTGGACCTACATAGATTTTGAGAATAGCACATTCCTCACTTGCATATGTTAGTCCTATCCGTATAACAATAACTCAGAAAGCAGTTAGTTTTGAGTAGGGCCTGTCACAGGATAAAGCTCAACAGGCTCAGGATGCTGTACATTCTGATCTACTACATGAACCATATGATCCAGCAAATCCAATTGTACTTGAGATGTTACCAGCAGATAGGGATGTCATTTGGATTCTGTATCCAATGGGTATTATTAGGGAACCAATACCAACAATAGATATCATATGGTACCAAATATGATAACCCCAGGAATGGTTTGCATCTTTACGGGTCATTGGCTAATAGGTTCCTCTATTAGTCAGGGTTCTATAGATGAACATACCAGAATTTATTACAGTGAATTACACATTCTGTTCTAACTATAAAAACAATGCATGTGTCCTCATGGAAATTCTACGAACCCTGTAGTTGTTTAGTCCCCAAGGCTAGACATTTCAGTTACTTTTTAGTATATACTGAAACCCCAAAGAATTAGGTCCTATTAACAATGAAGAAATAAACCTTCCAGGAAAACTGAGAGCAAGCAAAAAGTAAGCTTTTCTTTCTTCCATGTCTTTAAAATTATCTACCACAAGAAGGCGAGGCTATGGTTTTATTTGGTGTCATATAATACCATATTGTGCCTCCCAAATCATGTCGTAATTTCACTGAAATTTCCTGTGTGTGTGTTTTACATGTTCTCTCCATTTAACCCTCATTTTCTAATTTTACCTCTGTTCATTTCAAAATCTTTATGCTACATCCTTTTCCTAGAAGATTCCTTCCTTATTTCTGCTCCTCTACAAGAGGTTTATTCTAGGTGTATACTCTAAAATACAACCTCAAGCCAGAAAAAATGCTAGCAAAGAGGAAGGAAAGTGGGTACAAAGTCTCATCACTAAACAAGCTATTCACAAGAAGCTAATAGTTGTGCGAAGGGGCAAAAAAACTTTTTTCTTTCCTAAGGGGGGTAATAGTGTATGTATCAACTATAATGTAGTGGGTAATAATTAATAAATAGTTCTGCTCTGCCAGTCCTCTGCACCACTCCTTCCAAGTATCTGGTAAAGTATGACTCTTATTTTTGAATAGTTAACCAAATATCCTTATGTATATAAAACTCCCAATTACATAATGCCAATTTACAATGATAAAGTCTTATCCCTATTTTTCTAACCTCTCCAAAACACCAGAAATACATCTGAAGCCATCTGGATATCCATTCCTCCTAAGCCCCCTCCCCCCCCCCCCGCCTGCCCCTAGGGTTCCTGTGGTTCAGTGAGCTTCCCCCCTCCTTAGCTCCTCCTCCTCTCTCCTCTCCAATCACTGGCCTCTCACTGCCTCAACGTGAATGGATAGGAAATATATTGCAACATTTCACCCTTCCCGCTTAATATAAATAAATAAATAAATAAATAAATAAATAAATAAATACCTTCTCTCAAAAAATAAATTAAGCACAACTTTTACCATTCTGTAAACTATAAAGTACAAGATAGACCTAACACTCAGTCATCCATCTGTTAATCAAACTGAACCTCTGTCATCTATTCTATCTTAAAAGACTATAATAATTAACACCTGACTCATGTCTTGCCTATAAATTGTATGTCATCTGAAAACCATCTATTTAAATTCTATATCAAGTTTCTTCTCAATGTTCAACAGCTTGGGCTGGCTATTAGACTAACAGACTTCAACTTTGTCAGAAATCCAAGAGTGACCAATAATAACTATAAATATACAAGAAGACTAACACAGCTCCCAACACTTAGCCAAATGGTAGAGGCTGATGAAAACCTGGACAGTCCTTCTCTGTAAACATTGGAGCATGAGCCTCCTTGCCCAGGGTCATCTGACAGTCTTAGAGAAACAGGAATTATTAAGGACTAGCCATTGTGGCTCAGCAGAAATCAAGCTGTCCCAACCTGTAAAAGTGTCCTTTAAGAGAGGCAATCTTTGCCTCATGGCTGTCTCACCACAACAGAAGCAGCTCTACTGATACTCAGTTTCTTTGAATCCAAGAAAGGGAAGCTGTCAGGAGCACACTAGTCTCATGAACAAGTGCATAAGTAATATTAAATGTCACATCATGTGGATATTTGACGTTTTTGAAAACCAACCATTTATGTTAAGTAATGTGGAATGTTGTCTGTTAACTACTATCAGCTCTCTCTGATTAAAATCTAAAAAATACCCTAACAATAAACTCAGAGCCTATTTTGTTATTTAGCCCTAAACTTACAGGCTTAAACCTCTCTAATCTGTTATAATAACAGCAAAGAAGGACTAGGTCTAAATCATGTACTTTCAAATTTTTAGTATCAATAGAAAAAATTTATACCAATGAAAACCTTGATTTTATATCAAAAAAAAAATTTTTGTACTAAATAAGAACTCTTGCAGGGCCTGAAGATGTGGTGTTGTAGCCCAGGCTGTTCTGGATCCCAAAGTGGAGATCTGAAGGCTCCTGCCAGAGGCCTCAGGACTGGAACCTAAGCTCTGTGGTGCTGACCCACCAGAGTAAGCCCTGCAAGAGGCCAGAGGGGCACCCGGGAGGCTGACTGGGAGGAGTCAGTGTGCTCTGGTGAGTCCAGCAGGCCCCAGGGAGGAGCCTTCAGGTGTCTGCTTCGGATCTGAACAGCCTGGGCCACAGCACCATGTCTCCAGGCAGTGCAGGAGGTCAGCTGTGCACCAGAGGCCACCTGGGAAGAGGCAGCTTGCACTGGTGAGTCCATCATTGAAAAGACCAACTAACACCAGTGAGAACTAGATGGCAAAAGGCAAAAGCAGGAACGTCACTAACAGAAATCAAGGCAATATGGCTGCATCTGAACCCAATTCTCCTTTAACAATATGTCATAGATACCCCATCGCACCAGAAAAACAAGATTTGGATTTAAAATCACTGGTCATGATACTGTTGAGGAACACATGAAGGACATACTTAAAGAAATTCAGGAAAAAATGGATCAAAAGTTAGAAGCCCTTACAAGGGAAACACAAAAATCATTGAAAGAAATCCAGGAGAATACAAAAGCCAATAAGGAGGAAACACAAAAATCACTTAAAAAAATACAGGAGAACTTTAGTCAACAGGCTGAGGTCATGAAAGAGGAAACACAAAAATCTCTTAAAGAATTACAGGAAAGCACAAACAAGTGAAGGAGCTAAGCAAAACCATCCAGGATCTAAAATCAGAAGTAGAAACAACTAAGAAAACTCAAAGGGAGACAACTTTGGAGATAGAAAACCTTGGAAAGAAATCAGGGGGCATAGATGCAAATATCAACAACAGAATACAAGAGATAGAAGAAAGAATCTCAGATGCTGAAGATACCATAGAAGCCATGGACTCAACAGTTAAAGAAAATGCAAAAAGCTTGTAACCTAAAACATCCAGGAAATCCAGGACACAATGAGAAGACCAAACCTAAGGATTATAGGCATAGATGAGAGTGAAGATTTACAACTTAAAGGGCCAGCAAATATCTTCAATAAAATTATGGAAGAAAACTTCCCTAACCTAAAAAGAGAGATGCCCATGAATATACAAGAAGTCTGCAGAACTCCAAACAGACTGGACCAGAACAGAAATACTACCCATCACATAATAATCAAAACCCCAAATGTACTAAACAAAGAAAGAATATTAAATGCAGTAAGAGAAAAAGGCCAAGCAACATATAAAGGGAGACCTATCAGAATCACACCAGACTTCTCTCCTGAGACAATGAAAGCTAGAAGATCCTGGGCAGATCTCATGCAGACTCTAAGAGAACACAAATGCCAGCCAAAACTACTATACCCAGCAAAATTCTCAATCACCATACATGGAGAAACTAAGATATTCCATGACAATACCAAGTTTACCCAATATCTATCCATGAACCCAGCCCTACAAAGGATAATAGGACGAAAACACCAATACAAGGAGGGAAACTTCACCCTGGAAAAAGCAAGATAGTAACCTTCATTCCTCAAACCCAAAAGAAGTTAGGCAATCAAATTTAAAAAATAACATAAAAAATGACAGTAAGTAATAATCACTATTCCTTAATATCTCTTAACATCAATGGACTCAATACCCCAATAAAAAGACATAGACTAACCGACTGGATACATAAACAGGACCCTACATTTTGCTGCATACAGGAAACACACCTCAGGGTCAAAGACAAATACTACCTTAGAGTAAAAGGCTGGAAGACAATTTTGCAAGCAAATGTTCTCAGGAAAAAAGCTGGAGTAGCCATTCTAATATCAGATAAAATTGACCTTCAACCCAAAGTCATCAAAAGAGAGTCTGAGGGACACTTCTTGACGTTCAAAGGAAAAATACAACAAGAAGACCTGTCAATCCTGAACATCTATGCCTCAAATGCAAGGGCACCCTCATTCATAAACTAAACTTTACTAAAGCTCAAAGCACACATTGCACCTAACACAATAATTGTGGGTGACTTCAACACTGCACTTTCCTCAATGGACCGATCAGGAAAACAGAAACTGAACAGGGACACAGAGAAACAAATTGAAGCTTTGGATCAATTAGATTTAACATATATATATATATATATATATATATATATATATATATATATATATATATATATATATATATATATATGTATATATATATATATATATATATGTTAAAACATTCAATCATAAAGCAAAAAAATATACCTTTTTCTCAGCACCTCATGGTACCTTCCAAAATCGATGATATAATTGGTCACAAGACAGACCTCAACAAATATAAGAAGATCAATCTAATCCCATGCCTCCTATCAGATCACTATGGAGTAAAAGTGGTCTTCAATAGCAACAGAAACAACAGAAAACCCACATAGACATGGAAACTGAACAATATTCTATTCAATGATACCTTGGTCAAGGAAGAAATAAAGAAAGAAATTAAAGACTTTTTATAACTTAATGAAAATGAAGACACAACATACCCAAATCTATGGGACACAATGAAGGCAGTGCTAAGAGGAAAACTCACAGCCCTGAGTGCCACCAAAAAGAAAATGGAGAGAGCATACACTAACAGCTTAATGACACACCTGAAAGGCCTGAAACAAAAAGAAGCTATTTCACCCAGAAGGAGTAGAAGGCAGGAAATCATCAAACTCAGGGCTGAAATCAATCAAGTAGAAACAAGGAGAACCATACAAAGAATCAACAAAACCAGGAGCTGGTTCTTTGAGAAAATCAACAAGATAGATAAACCCTTAGCCAGACTAACCAAAGGGCACAGAGACAGTATACAGATTAACAAACTTAGAAATGAAAAGGGAAAAATAACAACAGAAACTGAGGAAATTCAAAAAAATCATTAGATCCTACTACAAAAGCCTATACTCAACACAACTGGAGAATCTGGAGGAAATGGACAGTTTTCTAGACAGATATCTGACACCAAAACTAAATCAGGATCAAATAGATCATCCAAACAGACTCATAACACCTGAAGAAATAAAAAGGGTCATAGAAAGTCTCCCAACCAAAAAAAGCACGGGACCAGATTGCTTCAGTGCAGAATTATATCAGACCTTCATAGAAGACCTAACACCAATACTCTTCAAACTATTCCACAAAATAGAAACAGAAGGAACTCTACCCAACTCGTTCTATGAAGCCACAATCACGCTGATACCAAAACCACACAAAGATCCAACAAAGAAAGAGAACTTCAGGCCAGTTTCCCATATGAATATTGATGCAAAAATGCTCAATAAAATTCTTGCCAACCGAATCCAAGAACACATCAAAACGATCATCCACTATGATCAAGTAGGCTTCATCCCAGTGATGCAGGGATGGTTTGATATAAGGAAATCCATCAATGCTACTCACTACATAAACAATCTCAAAGAAAAAACATATGATCATCTCATTAGATGCAGAAAAAGTATTTGACAAAATTCAGCATCCTTTCATGCTAAAAGTCTTGGAAAGAACAGGAATTCAAGGGCCTATACCTTAACATCGTTATAAGCAATATACAGCAAACCGGTAGCCAATATCAAACTAAACGGAGAGAATCTTGAAGCAATCCCACTAAAATCATGGACTAGACAAGTCTGTCCTCTCTCTCCATATCTTTTCAATATTGTACTTGAAATTCTAGCTAGAGCAATTAGACAACATAAGGAGGTCAAGAGGACACAAATTGGAAAGGAAGAAGTCAAATTATCACTATTTGCAGATGACATGATAGTCTACTTAAGTGACCTGAAAACCTCCACCAGAGAACTCCTACAGCTGATAAACAACTTCAGCAAAGTGGTTGGTTATAAAATCAACTCAAGCAAATCAGTTGCCTTCCTATACTCAAAGGATAAGCAGGCTGAGAAAGAAGTTAGGGAAATGACACCCTTCACAATAGCCACAAACAAGATAAAGTATCTTGGTGTGACTCTAACCAAACAAGTGAAAGATCTATACAACAAGAACTTCAGGTCTCTGAAGGAGGAATTCGAAGAAGATCTCAGAAAATGAAAAAATCTGCCATGCTCGTGCATCGGCAGGATTAATATAGTTAAAATGGCCATCTTGCCAAAAGCGATCTTCATATTCAATGCAATCCCCATCAAAATCTCAACTCAGTTCTTCACAGAGTTAGAAAAAGCCATTCTCAAATTCATCTGGAATAACAAAAAATCCAGGATAGCTAAAACTATTCTCAACAACAAAAGAAATTCTGGGGGAATAAGTATCCCTGACTTCAAGCAATACTACAGAGCAATAGTATTAAAAACTGCATGGTATCGGTACAGTGACAGACAAGTTGAACAATGGAATAGAATTGAAGATCCAGAAATGAATCCACACACCTATGGTCACTTGATCTTCGACAAAGGAGCCGAAAACATCCAAGGGAAAAAAGATAGCCTTTTCAACAAATGGTGCTGGTTCAATTGGAGGTCAGCATGCAGAAGAATTCGAATTGATCCATTCTTATCTCCATGTACTAAACTTCACTCCAAGTGGATCAAAGACCTCCATGTAAAACCAGATACACTGAAACTAATAGAAAAGAAACTGGGGAAGACCCTTGAGGACATTGGCACAGGGTAAAAATTCCTGAACAGATCACCAATAGCTTATGCTCTAAGATCAAGAATTGACAAATGGGACCTCATAATATTACAAAGTTTCTGTAATGCAAAGCACACTGTTAAAAGGACAAAACGGCAACCATCAAATTGGGAAAGGATATTCACTAACCTTACATCTGATAGAGGGCTAATATCCAACATATACAAAGACCTCAAGAAGTTAGACCTCAGGGAACCAAATAACCCTATTAAAAATGGGGTACAGATCTAAACAAAGAATTTTCACCTGAAGATATTCAGATCGCCAAGAGGAACCTTAAGAAGTGTTCAACATCATTAGTCATTCGGGAAATGCAAATCAAAACAACCCTGAGATTTCACCTTACACCAGTCAGAATGGCTAAGGTAAAAAACTCAGGAGACAGCAGGTGTTGGGGAGGATGTGGAGAAAGAGGAACATTCCTCCACTGCTGGTGGGGCTGTACGATGGTACAACCACTTTGTAAATCAGTCTGGCGGTTCCTCAGAAAACTGGACATGACACTTCCGGAGGACCTTGCTATACCTCTCCTGGGCATATACACAAAGGATTCCCCGGCATGCAATAAAGACACATGCTCCATTATGTTCATAGCAGCCTTATTAATAATAGCCAGATGCTGGAATGCCAGCCCAGATGCCCCTCAAAGGAGGAATGGATACAGAAAATGTGGTATATTTACTCAATGGAATACTACTCAGCAATTAGAAACAATGAATTCACAAAATTTTTAGGCAAATGGTTTGATCTGGAAAATATCATCCAATCACAAAAGAATACACATGAAATGCAATCTCTGATAAGTGGATATTAATTAGCCCAGAAATCCTGAATACCCAAGGCACAAATTGCATAACAAATGACTCCCATGAAGAAGTATGGAGAGGTCCTGATCCTGGAAAAGACTGATCTAGCATTGGAGCGGAATATAAGGACAGAGAAAAAGGAGGGAGATGATTGGAGAATGGATGGAGAGAAGAAGGTTTATGGGACATATGGGGAGGGGGATTCTGGGGAAAGGGAAAATCATTTGGAATGTAAATAAAAATATAGAAAATAAAAATATTTAAAAAAGAAATGTTCAACATCATTAATCATTAGGGAAATGCAAATCAAAATAACCCTGAGATTTCACCTCATACCAGTCAGAATGGATAAGGTTAAAAGCTCAGGAGACAGCAGGGGTTAGCAAGGATGTGGAGAAAGAGGAACACTCCTCCATTGCTGGTGGGATTGTAAGATGGTACAACCACTTTTGAAATCAGTCTGGGGGTTCCTCAGAAATCTTGGCATGACACTTCTGGAGGACACCGCTATGCTACTCCTGGGCAAATACCCAGAGGATTCCCCAGCATGCAATAAGAACACATTCTCCACTATGTACATAGCAGCCCTATTTGTAATTGCCAGAAGCTGAAAAGAATCCAGGTGTCCCTCAACAGAGGAATGAATACAAAAAATGTGGTATATTTACACAATGGAGTACTATTTAGCCATTAGAAACAATGAATTCATGAAATTCTTAGACAAATGGATGGAGCTGGAGAACATTATACTAAGTGAGGCAACCCACTCTCAAAAGATCAGTCATGGTATGCACTCACTGATAAGTGGATATTAGCCTAGAAACTTGGAATACCCAAGACATAATGATGTCCAAGAAGAACGGAAGAGTGGCCCCTAGTTCTGGAAAGACTCATTTCAGCAGTATAGGGGAATACCAGAACAGGGAAGTGGGAAGGGTTGGATGGGGGAATAGGGGGAGGGAAGAGGGCTTATGGGACTTTGGGGGAGTGGGGAGCCAGAAGAGGGGAAATCATTTCAAATGTAAATAAAAAATATATCGATTAAAAAAAATAAAAAAAATATAAAAAGAATTTGAGTATCTTGTTAAGACCTATTTTCCCCACTAGGGTCCTCAGTATTCTCAGTCTTTCCTTTGTTTCAACTTGGTGTGCTTGAGTGATGTGACTTGATTTTGTTGCTCTAATTATTTAATAACAACAACAAAAACAAAAAACCTTACCTTTTAGAATAATAATCTCAGGTTTCTAGTAGAAACATGCTCCATTTTGGTTTGCCAAATATAGTGTGTAATAATTAAAGAGTTCCACCCTCCCAGGCCTCTGTACCACTCCTTCCACATATCTGGTAAAGCATTACTCTTTTTTTTATTGATATATATTTTATTTACATTTCAAATGATTTCCTCTTTTCTGGCTCCCCACTCCCCTCAAGTCCTTGAATAGTTAACCAAATATTCTTACGTATATAAAACTCCCAATTACATAATGCCAATTTACAATGATAAAGTCTAATCCCTATTTTCTAACCTCTACAAAACACCAGAAATACATCTGAAACCATCTGGATATCCATGCCTCCTTCTTTCTCCTTGGCTCCTATAGTCCCCTGAGCCTCCCCCCTCCTTACCTCCTCCTCCTTTCTCCCCTCCAATCACTGGCCTCTTACTGCCTCAATGTGAATGGATAGGAAATATCTTGCAACTCTATACACCCAAGAAGACTCAATGGTCAGGAGAAGCTAGCTGACAGAAGTCAAATTTCATGATTTTAATAACATTTTCTTTTCTTCTCTTCTTTTTTCTTTTCTTTCATTTTCTTTTTAAGAATGGATAAATATAAGTCGTAAGAGTCAAAAATAGAAAAAATGTGGTAGGAGTTTTGGAAGATGAAAAATATAATATGTTTTCTATATGAAACTCTCATAAATATGCAAGATCGAAACAAATGCAATAATGTTAGAAATGTAAACAATTGTAAAATCATAATCCTTATACATAAAAATGTCATTTAGTTGACATTTCAAAAATAAAATGCTGGGAGTAAATGCTAGCTAGGACACAGAGAGATCAAGTCACCATTGTTGGAATTTAAAATTAGATAGATAACATGTTGGATTATCAGGTAATAGTGTATGTAACTCCTCTAGGAATATGGCATTTTGGCAAACCTACATTACTATACTATTTGATTGGACTTTGTATGTGAAGGATAATTTATTTCTTCTCTGCTAGGTATCTATTGCTTATTACAGTGGGAACTTGAGAACATATTAAATAATATTTTATACCAGCACAATTTTATCTTTGATAGAGAAATGGCATTGCTCTGAACTGGAAGATATAGGAAATACAGTAATCAAAGCAAAATAATATTGCCTAGTTTGTGGTAATTGTTAGTCCTTGGTTTTCACCACTGTCAATTTAAATAAGGTTTAGTTTTAGAAGTTACGTAGTCATTATTTGAGTTAGAGTTATGACTCAGAAAATGGCTTCTGATTTAAGATTTGTATAGGGTTAGAATTGATTAAGATTGGCTAGAGTTAGACTTCATATATGTTGCTGGAATGATAATGCTCATAAAAATATTTTACATGCTGGGCAGTGGTGGTGCATGCCTATAATTCCAGCCCTCTGGGAGGCAGAGGCAGGCAGATTTCTGAGTTCGAGGCCAGCCTGGTCTAGAAGAGTGAGTTCCAGGACAGCCAGGGCTATATAGAGAAACCCTGTCTCAAAAAAAACAAAACAAAACAAAACAAAACAAAACAAAAACCAAATCCAAAAAACAAAAAAAAAATATTTACATTATGTTTCTTTTATACTGGGCCTAGAATTATGTTATAAAACTAGTTTGTTCCTGTATTTCTACTAGTATAGTGATGATCAGTATTGATATTATTTTGTAGAGCATGGATATGTAACTTATATTGTTTATTTTATACATTCACTGTGCACACTCCACAAGAAATTTTAATTAGTAATACATAAATAAAATATTTCATTCTATATCATTCCCCTTTCTAATATGTAAATAAAATATGATTGCTTAGGGACATAATTATGGTAAGTACTAAAGGACATTGGAAATAATGTTAATGTGATGGTAGGGTTAGAATATTAAGAGGTGATGTTAATAGAAAATACATTTTTTTTTGTTGATACTGATGACATTTGCCATAAAGAAGGGCATTCCAAAGCCAGGCACAAATATATATGGAGGATATTTATACATAATGGAAAACAGTAATGTCTATATGTGTATTATTTTTCTGTTGCTGTGATAAACATCATGAACAAATAAACTTAGAGAAGAAAGATATTTTCATGGCTCATAGTTTCAGAAGGATCATTACACATGGCAGGAATGACAATTAGTCACAGAGATGGCAGCAGGAACAGGAAGGATAGCTCAAAACTTGAGTCTCAAGCAGGAAACAGAGACAACCCAAATGCCACAAGTCTTTACATTTTCAAAGTATTTCTCCAGTGGCATACTTCCTCAAGCAAGTCAACATCTAAATCTCCCAAACAGCATTTCCAGCTGTAGATTACGTATTTAAATGCATCAGCCTGTAAACGAGGTTCCTCACTTAAACAACTACAGTGTGAAAATAGAAAGTGGTGGCAGAGTCTCTAAAGAAAGTCACCTTACACTAGTCAGAATGGCTAAGGTTAAAAACTCAGGAGACAGCAGGTGTTGGCGAGGATATGGAGAAAGAGGAACACTCCTCCATTGCTGGTGGGATTGCAAGATGGTACAACCACTTTGGAAATCAGTCTGGCGATTCCTCAGAAAACTGGGCATGACACTTCAGGAAGACCCTGCTATACCTCTTCCTGGGCATATACACAAAGGATTCCCCAGGATGCAACAAGGACACATGCTTTATTATGTTCATAGCAGGCTTATTTATATTAACTAGAAGCTGGAAAGAATCCAGATGTTCCTCAATGGAGGAATGGATACAGAAAATGTGGCATATTTGCACAATGGAATACTACTCAGCAATTAAAAACCATGAATTCATGAAATTTTTAGGCAAATGGTTGGAACTGGAAAATATCATCCTAAGTGAGGTAACCCAATCACAAAAGAATACACATGGAATGCAATCTCTGATAATTGGATATTAATTATCCCAGAAGCTCTGAATACCCAAGGCACAATTAGCATAATGAATGACTCCCATGAAGAAATAAGGAGAGGGTCCTGATCCTGGAAAGGCTTGATCTAGCATTGTAGGGGAGTACCAAGACAAAGAAAAAGGAGGGTGGTGATTTTATATATATATATATATATATATATATATATATATATATATATATATATATATGAAGAAGACAGTGTGCTTAATTAAAGGTTATGCTTAATGTACGAACCAGCTAGGCATTGTGTCTCATGCTTCTAATTACATCACTAGCGAGACAGAGGCAGGTGGAATACTTTAAGTTCTAGGTTAGGCTGGTGCATAGAGAGATTTACAAGCTACACAACTCTAGCTATACAGTGAGACCCTGATTTAAAAAAAAATTCTAGAAAACTAGTGAAATAAAAATCAATGTATTAGAATGCACAATGCAGGGTTTTAAATATTAAAGTTTTTATAGAGGATTTGATTTTATTTTTATTGTAAAAGTGTAATTTATGAACATTTTTGGTCAAGGGAATAAACATCATATGTTTAAGATTTTGATTTTAAAAGACCTCTCATTTTTCTTTAAAAAGAAATGGATTCAGTTTTATTTCTGGGAGTATTTTTTATGGTAAATGGAACATTAGATTTCTTAATTCTCCAGAGCTTTCGAACAAACATAAACCAAGAACACTGAACATTGCATGGGAACAACAAAGACACAGTATAATGTACAGTTGCTCTGATTAAAGCTGTCAATCATATTTCCCAAATTAGCAAGCTTTCTAATTGGCTTGACTCACTCACAAGCACCAGGAACCAAGGAAGAGAGAATGAAGTGGTTACTCCTGAGTGGTACCTGTCATTATCTATTCACAGAGAATCCACAGGGAGTAATAACCAGTCAGACACACTTAATTCCTAATAGCTGAGGAAATAAAAGCCTGGTAATTTTGGTATGGCCCTCACCTCTGGTGAATAAAATTGAAGATGACATGTCTAAATTATACTTACAAAGTTTAAAATGAAAGGATAGCAGGCAAGGCTGGAGCAACCCTCAGGCGATTAAAAATTGCCTCCCAATTTATTAAGTTTAGCTAATAAATTAGATGAAGAATGTTGTTGTCTTTTCTGCTCTATTAGTAACAGCTCCTAAAACAGATGTGTTGCCACTGATGACTAGAACACTCTACAACATTGGGGGAAAAAAAGAGGCTAGAAACCAGGTTCTGTGTCTTCCCATCCAAATGAGGACTGAGAAAATGGATTAGGGATCTTAGGAAAGATTACTAAGCATAGCACCATCAGTTTATGAAATCTACTGTGATTCTGTATTATAGCTTTTATTTAAAATATAATATGCATGCATATCTTCTGTAATTTTACCCGGGCTTTTTATGCATTCATGTTTTTTTTTCACACTATCGTTAACATGTAAATTGACTTTAGACAGTTTTGATATTAAAAGTGTTGGTAAACACCATTTTTGATGTATTGAAACTTCTTCATATTTGATCTTTCATATCTTAACAATCATTATGGAAATAGTAAGATACAAAGAAGCTAGGACGAACAATTTTATAAGGAGTAAATTGTCAGGAAAATATTTATATGTGAAGTCTGAACTAATACAAATGGTAGTTCTCATTTTTATGTTTTCCTAAATAATATTTATAATGAACTATAGTTTTCCATTTGAGACATGATATATTTTTTAATCTCAATGAGAAGCAACAATTAAGAACACAATTTGAATATTTTGTCTTTGATACTTTTTGTTATTGTGATTTTAACAGTTAGTTCCCACATTATAATTGCATGATTTGAATAACTGGGAAAAGATATAATAGTTTCAAATTTAAGTTTCTTTATAAATTGGATTAGGAACTTGATCTAAATAAAAGGTAATGGGGAGACTAAGAATATCATGTTGATTGCTTTTGTACTGCAATTATAAAGAAGTACATGAAGTTCCTGACATTCACATTGAAAATAGGTGTTAAATATTTATAAAGGTGCTCTGATTTACAAGAGACATTTCATCAAGGAGTTCAAACACATTTATTTTTCAACATATAAGTTCAGCAAGAATTTGCTAGATATATTTGAATTGAGCTAGTTGCCCCATAAAAGAAATACTAGTAAAATATAAGATTTTTTCCATACAGAGTTTGCAATATAACAGTTGAAAGAATACACACACACACACACACATAGCCACACATACACACACACAAACACAAACACACACGCATACATACTAGTTACCACTTTAAGGTAATATATGAATAAATATCACACTGGATGATATATGTGGGGACTGACTGTGAGGTAGAATGGAAGCCAGATCATTTAAGTTGAAGAAGAGTGGTGAGATATCAATAGATAGATTTTCATTATCTTTGCATCAAGGCACTATAGCAGAAAAATAAAGATGTCTAATTTCAAACTTGCTATTATTACTTACAAGGCCATTCACAAACGGCAATTCAATTGAATCATGTAAAAATTGAATAGAATTTACTAGTAAATTACAATATTTCAAGGTGAAGAGAGAAAAATAATTTTGCCCAATGATGGACCACCTTTGAGGCAAATGTTGAAAATCCAAAGATTAGTTATTTGCCCAGAAACAAGCTTCAAGAAAAATAAACAAGTTTATATAATTGTGTGTCTCTTTTCAAAAGATATTCTTACTGACATTTGTTCTTATGTCTTCATTTTCATATCCTAACCACCAGTCTGAGTACTAAAAGCAAAACATAAATGAAGATGATTTAAATGCAAAGGGAATTGGCAATGTAGAATTTCCTAAAACTATTTAAGTGTGTCAGGGCAAAGAAAACAATATTGCTCTGGGAAAACAATGATCATTCAGGACACAGGCACCTGTAGTGTTGTATCTGTCATAAATCTAGAAGAGTCAGTTTTAAAGAAGAGTGTCTGAAGTGAGGGTGATTTGGTTACTCTGAGAAAGGCAACAAAGTATTCACAGGAGCAATTAAGGTGACAAAGTGTGGAGCAGAGACTGAAGTAAAGGTCACCCAGAGACTGCTGTACCTGGGAATTCATCCTATAAACAGTCACCAAACCCCAGACACTATTGTGGACAACAAAAAGTGCATACCAAAAGGAGCATTCCTTAGTTGTCTCCAGAGGGGCCCTGCCAGATCCTTACACATACAGAGGCAGATGTTAGCAGCCAACCAGTGGTCTGGGCATGGAGTCCACAATGAAGGAGTTGGGGGGGGTGGTCTGGTGGAACTGAAGTGGTTTATAGCCCCATGGGAATAACAACAATGTAGGCTATCTAGATGCTTCAGGACTCCCAGGGACTAAACAATCAACAAGAGTACATATGGTTCCAGCCAAAAATGTGGCAGAGGACTGCCTTGTCCCGCATCAGTGGGAGGAGTGGTCCTTGATCAGGTGATGGCCCCAACAAAGGGAAATAAAGGGGAGAGGGGAAGTGGGAGTGGGTACAGGTGGAGGGGCATATACTTGGAGGCAGGGAGCAGGAGGAGGGGTTGGAGGTTTTTGGGGAAGAGGGGAAACCAGGAAAGGTTTAACCATTTGAAATGTAATGAAGATTATATTCAAAAAGAGGAAGAAGGAAGAAGAAGAAGAAGAAGAAGAAGAAGAAGAAGAAGAAGAAGAAGAAGGAGGAGGAGGAGGAGGAGGAGGAGGAGGAGGAGGAGGAGGAGGAGGAGGAGGAGGAGGAGGAGGAGGAGGAGGAGGAGGAGGAGGAGGAGGAGGAGGAGGAGGAAGAAGAAAGAAGAAGAAGAAGAAGAAGAAGAAGAAGAAGAAGAAGAAGAAGAAGAAGAAGAAGAAGAAGAAGAAGAAGAAGAAGAAGAAGAAGAAGGTGTCAGCGACACCAGTATAGTATATATCAGCAGTGCAAGCTACTATGTTCTGAGTTTTTCATCAATGTTTGGATTCTTTGAGATGGGAACCTGGTTCCTAGAATGTACTGCCTCACATTCAGACAAACTAATACAGTAGACCCAACTAACAGAAATGACACTCAGGGGGAAAATGATGTATATTTGTTCCTTAAAAGTGCTGCTATGAAAATAGTATGTATCAACAGAAACTTATAAAGCTCAGGTCAAGAAAATGGAAGCCTCTGGCATTATAATTTCATACTAAAGTTTTGTACTTGGTAGTTTAGTACCCAAGATTCTAAAGGGCCTTTATCAACAACTGCATCAGATCATGGGATCACAATAAGACAATTTCCTCAAACCAGTATGAACATCATTTGTCCTTAAGTCCTGTATAATCACATTCTAGAGCTTAGCATACATCTGAGTTTTTGGTATAGTTAATAAAGCATCTAGGAATGCTGTTGCCCAGAGTGAATGTTGAATAACGATATAAATGACTACAAAGTTCCACTGAGAATTAATGGAACTCGACTGACAATGAATGCGAAATGTATGATGATTCTTTTAGGATCATTAAAATATCATATTATTTAAAAGAAAGGCTTATTTTATATTAATAAACAAAACCTGAGGTTTGAATAGAGGGCCAGACTATTTTCTGTGCTATAGAAATGATGTTGATATATTTCTGAGTTCTCTCCCATGTAAAAGTATAGGTTCCTATATAAAAACAAGTATAAAATTTCATGCTGAAAAGAATGGCTTTGTTTTCTATTTCCAGCAAAGATGGATTATATTAATAGCTATTAATTTCCTTTTCTAATTCAAATCTTTAAGAGTCAGAGGTATAGTCACTATGAACAATGGTGTCTAGTAAGTATTGCTTCAAAATTCTATTGTGGTTCCACAGTTAGTGTGTGGAGGACATTTGGGAATCATACTGTGATTATGCTTTTCAAATTACAGAAGAATAAAAGGCATCAAAGACATTTTAAAAATCAATAATTGGAAAACAATATGGGAGCATGATGGAAATATTTTTTGTTTTTGGCTTGCTTCTAATTCAATTAATTTTGAATTTACATTTAACTTCTCAGAACGTTTCCTTATGGTGTATATATAGAATATGCCTTTAACTCACATTGTGACAGTTCCTAGAAGAATATTTATGTTCAGTCTTTAAAAATATATTGATAACACAAAAGATAAAATTGGAATATAAGAATATTCTAGAATTTTTCATGTTTTTTCACCATTTTAATCTTTGTTAAGTAACTACCAAGGTTTTTTGCAGTGGGTAAGGAATTAAAATGTAGCTAAAACCAACATTCAATCCACAAAACAGAAAATGTTTCTTTAAATTCACTTCAACAAAATAATTATAATTGATGAACTATTTCTCTGAGTTTTAAATGTTAATCTGATTTTATCATTTTCAGAGAATTTTATAGAATTTATTGTAGTGTATCATGATCTTTAGAGGTCTACGCAAAAAGCTTCCTTCATGTGACACAGTGGCATATGTCTAGGTGAGTGTGGAAACAACAGGTCACTGCCAGTTCGTTTCTTCTATCAAATTTCACATGATTTTAGAGCTGAATTTCTCAGTGAATCTGATGCTCATCAATTTGTCTAGTTATTAAGCTCTAAGAATCTGGCCAGCTTTATTCCACCAGTGCTACATTCATAACCATGAACCTCATAATACTGCTTACCTTTTGTTCTGGAGCTCCAAATCACTTCCTCATGCTTGCTTCTGTATCAACTGAGCCATCTCCTTTGTTCCACAATTAAAGAATGGATATTCTTTTACTTAGGTTTTGTAAGAGAACATTGTCAAACACACTATCTGTTTAAGTTTACAGAAATAAAAAGTATGCTGAATAAATAGTCCCTAGCTTTTTTAAGACATTGCCCTAGATTGAAAATTTGTTTCAAAAAGTGATATAAAGCTGTCATTTTATCAAAGCTGTCATGTTCTAGTTCTATAACTATTTTGAAAACCACAGAGTGTGAAGCAAAAATGTATGTTAGTTATTCTTTGAAATGCATTATTACATGGTCATTAGAAACTTTCAAAAATTTACAATATATAGAACATTTAAAAGGGGTGGAAGTTACTACCAAAGGAATGGATTTTCAGGATCTACATATGGTTTCTATTCATATCATGGTAGTCTTCTCATAACTCGCCATGAGTCATGATTCATATCATGGTAGTCTTCTCATAACTAGCCATGAGTCATGAAAATCCCGATGCTTCCATGGTTTTTGCTTTCTTTATCCCAATGCTGGTGTTGGGTACTTCATTGTTCCTTGCTCTGTGTTGGGGTATAGCTTGGACTCACCCTTTGGCTTTTTCTGACTTGAGTGATAGCTGACTATATGGTTTTCTGTTACCTTATCAGAGGTAATGTCTAAGAGTCTTCTGTCACTCCTAGGAGTGACAGCCAGTCACTCCTAGCATACTTTAGTCAAAGAATCCAGATACTTTGTTTGCTTCTTATTTTCCTTTATGGGTAAACACCAAGACGTGGGGGAATATGACTCTTTAGCTCTGAGCATTAAATATGAGAAAGAAAGTGAAACTCCACGTTGCTACACTATGCCATACTACAGTTTCTAAGCTCCTTCAGATTTGCAGCCTTCTAATGCATTGTGTAGTCCTGTTTGAGTATGCCAAATATGTTATACCTATGGTTCTAATTTTACTTCTGCTTGGCGAGAGCAGTAGAAAAGAACCAAGATTCTGTATCCTGTTTCTGTATGCAGAAGCTCAGTTATGTGTGTACATTAGTGTAGGCATGCATGCCATAGTGCCTGTATAAAAATCACAGGGCAACTTGGAGGATTAAGTTCTCTCATTCTACTCTGTGGGCACCAAGGATTGGATATACTTTGTCTATGTAGGTCCCAGGGAACTCATGTTATCAGGTGTGCCAATGAGTTCTGTTTTCTTCAAAGCATTTCACTTACCCTATATAAATATAAAGTATTTCCAATAGGTTTACCTGCTGATTACTTGGCCTCCAGCTGCTGGTAGCTTGTGGAATATTTTGGAAGCTGGAAGCTGGAGAGAATGAGCTACCCCTCAAGGACTACCCCTGAGACGTTATGCTCTGACATCACTTTCTTTTCACTCTCTGCTTCCTGAATACAGACAGATACAATGTGACCAGCTACTCTTCCTTCTCTAATTTCCCAATGAACTATATTCTTCAATTTTTAATAAACCCAAGTAATCACTTTTCCCCTTAAAATGGGGGCAGAGCAGGAAACAGGAAGGATGGTAGAGAAGTTAGGAGAAAAAAAAAAGGAGGAACAGAGCAAACCAAGATAAGGGATAGAAGGGAAGGAAAAATGAAACCAATACAAAATAAAACCATAGAGATTCAAACAGTTGCCTGTAGTGAGAATATCTTGTGTATTATGGGGATGTATCACCTGCGAATTAAAACAGGGAAGTGGGAAGGGGTGGATGGGGGAATAGGGGGAGGGAAGAGGGCTTATGGGACTTTTGGGGAGTGGGGAGCCAGAAAATGGGAAATCATGAGAAATGTAAATAAAAAATATATCAAATAAATAAAGAAAAAAAGGAAAAAAAGAAAAGAAAACGCCTATGTCCTATGGCTGAAGTTGAAAATAGAGATGGGACATCTAGGAGGCAGAAAAGGTTCTGGGAAAGAGCCAGTTGGTAGATTTGCTGCGAAGATTTGACAAGACAAATGCATAGTATCTGAACACAGGTATCAATCCATGCTGTAGAATGTTGGTAGAATAAATTATATATTTTAAGTTATATATATTCAGGGAAGAGCCTAACTATATGCCCAAATTATTTGTAAATATAGTTTGAGTCCATGTCTTATTTCTGGGAATATATGTCTAGAAAGAACCAGGGCCTAACTTCTATAGATGACTCTGTTTAAAGTCACAGTTAATCTGGGATTATATGAGAATATATATATATATATATATATATATATATATGTATATACATATATATATACATGTATTTTATAAAAAAAATCCTTCTACATATATACTTAATTGGAAAATTTTTATGAAAGGGGTTTTCATGTCCATATTGAATTGTTGAGGGGTTTATTTATCTATTAAAAAATGTGTAAATATTGTCAAAAGTCAGTTGACTTTTTACTATTATTAAGGCATTGGTCAACCTAGTATATTCTCATTATCTTCATATACTCTGATTTTTCATGTATTTAGTTTATGTGCTTGAACCTTTTCTGCCTGTGGGATGGAGGGGGGTTTACACTTTAGAGTAAGGGGTCTGCAGCTTAAGGAGAATTACTTAGTTCTGCATAGAATATTATCGCCTACTTCACTCCTCATTAATATCTGCGCTATTATTTTAAGAAGTTGCTATTACTTCTCATACATAGCCATCTTATTAAAACAACTTTGAATTTATGTAACACAACCTCTATATTGGCATTTAAACATACTGGTGCTCATAAATTGATAATTTCTGTATTTATTTCCATTTGAGATATGACTATAACCTAGATCAGAATTCTTACTTATTTATTTTTACTGTACAATTTTGTAAACATTGAAAAAAGCCTTAGTTCAATAAGCAGTTCAGAAATCTTCTATGTTATGTTTGAGTATGTCACACAGTTTCTGCTGTATCAATATGAGTGAAATCCTAAAAATCATAAATATTCTTCTGAAATATCAATTTTGTCACAGTAAATCTAGGATATTTTTAGAACTTAAATCATACATTACATAATAGAAATAAAAATTATTTTTAATCAAGAACCTAATCACTGTATTTTAGTTATAAATATGCTCAGATATTTTGAAATGAGCCTAATATTTGTATTCATTTTCCACTGTTTCAAAAATTGTAGCACAATGATTTCATTTAATTAAAGTTTTTGATTGCTTGTTAAATACATATATATATATTAGTTTTCTGCATTTCATTTTTTGTATTTTTTATTAGATATATTCTTATTTACATTTCAAATGAGTTCCCCTTTCCTGGATGCCTCCTACCTGAAAGTCCCATAAGCCCTCTTCCCTCCCCCTGTTCCCCAATCAACCCCTTACAGCTTCCCTGTCCTGGTATTCCCCTACACTGCTGCATTGAGCATTTCCAGAACCAGAAGCCTCTCCTTCCTTCTTCTTGGGTATCATTTGATCAGTGAATTGTTTCTTGGGTATTCCGAACTTCTGAGCTAATATCTGCTTATCATTATTGCATACCATGTGTGTTCTTTGTGATTGGGTCACCTCACTCAGGATGAAATTCTCCAGTTCAACAAACTTAGCTAAGAATTTCATGAATTCATTGTTTTTAATAGCTGAGTAGTATTCCATAGTGTAAATATACCACATTTCCTGTATCCATTCCTCTGGTAAGGGACATCTGGGTTCTTTGCAACTTCTGGCTATTATAAATAGGGATGCTGTGCTCTAAGATCATATGACAAATGAGACCTCATAAAATTACTAAGTTTTTATAAGGCAAAGGACACTGACAAAAGGACAAAATGACAACCAACAATTTGGGAAAAGATCTTTCCAACCCTACATCTGACAGAGGCCTAATATCCAAGCTATACAAAGAAATCAAGAAGTTAGACTCCAGAGAGCCAAATAACCCAAAGAGAAGGGGGCTTGCGGGACTTTCGGGGAGTGGGGGGGCTAGAAGAGGGGAAATCATTTGAAATGTAAATAAATTATATCGAATAATAAAAAAAAAGGAATTTAACACCAACAAAAAAAATGGGGTACAGAGCTAAACAAAGAATTTTCACCCAAAGACTATAGAATGGTGGAGAAGTGCCTAAAGAAATGTTCAACATCTTTAGTTATTAGGGAAATGTAAATCAAAAGAACCCTGAGATTTCACCTCACACTATCCAGAATGGTTAAGATCAAAAACTCAGGAGAAAACAGGTGCTTGGGAGGATGTGGAGAAAGAGGAACACTTCTCCACTGCTGGTGGGGTTGCAAGCTGGTACATCCACTCTGGAAATCAGTCTGGCAGTTCCTCAGAAAAGTGGACATGATACTACCGGAGGGCATGATACTACTATTATATCACTGCTGGGAATATACCCAGATGATACCCCTGCCTGTAATAAATATATTATATTTAAAGAATTTTAGTGTTGTGAAAAAGTACAATTATTGCAATTATCTTTGTTTAGTCTTGGGTTCCTGTCACTATTATTATTCCTATTTATTACTAGCAAATGGTGCTGTGAACTTAAGTGTTACACTAAGAAACCCCAGCACTGATGCATATATCCTCAGATTTTCTGTTCTAATAATGTTTCAAGCTTGTATTCAATATTCCTACATAACTGTAATGACTAACATGTTACCATAGCAACCTCCCTACAAACACACAGACTTTAGCAATTTCTCACAATATCTTTTTATCTTCATATTTTGACACATTTGAGTATCTCTTCAGTTACTTTAGAGAAATTCCCTCAGTTTATGTTTGCCTGATGTTTTCATTGACTTAGATTGTTGCTATTTATTTAATTATTTGAAATAATACCATAAAAACTATGAGCATATTTTAAAGCTCAGCACACCAATGAGATGAAACTGTACTGCTTTATTCAGAATTGTGGGCAAATACTTAGAGAAGTAATTTGTGTTGCCTTAAACTTCCATGAAGCATAATTGTATTCGTTAAAGAGTGAGAGTCCTGTCTAGGAAGGATATATGTCTACTGAAGTGGTTATATTTCCCTCAACATCACTAATTATTGATTCTCAATTAACATTTTTATTTTTCATTAAGAACTTTTTTCAGATAAATGTTTTCATCTGCATAGATTTATAGGTATTTATTTTATTCTAGAAATTATAGTTTATACTTACTGCCAAATTATTCAATTTTGGTCATATGCAATTCCACGTGTTGTGGTTTTTTGGAGTTTTCTCTGTCTTTCTCAGTTGTATTTACTTTCTTGGCAAACACAGTAATTAGGAGTATCCTAACAGGAGTATTTCATAGTATCCTAGTACTTTAATTGGATGAAAAAATGAAAATGCATAAGGATCCACCTATACCATGTTTATATATCTATATCCACCCAGCCCTATATATCCATATTCACTATTGACATTTACAAACACATATGAATATAAAACATATATGTTCATATTGAACTACATGCATTTATATTTGTATGTAGAATTGATTTTACCAACTATATATTTCTAACCCATGACACATTTCTTAGAACTTCATCATATTCTAAGTGGGAAATCTTCATTGTCTTGAATACAATGAGTTCTTATAGATATTTCACACATCATAAAAGACCAGATGCTTGATTCTCTCAGATTCCTTTCCTTTCTCTGTATCTATTTTTATCCTGATTTGTGAAAATGATTTTTATTACAATAGATATGCCTTCTCTATATTACTAAATGCACATATGAGTCTCCAAATTGCTACTCAACACCTCTAGGAGAAATAATATAACTTAAGTACTGAGTCAGTCGAGTCCATTTTGTCTTCAGCTTTATGGTATAAAACATCATATTTTCTATGTGCATAAGCTACTTCATTATTGTTCTGTTTCCTTTAGTGTGGTGTGCTGTGAGTACCACTGGATTTGTCTGCTCTGGTTTAAATGCTATTTTGAGTTTTCATATGGAGTGTAATTACTCATTCATTTCTGTATAAATGAATTATCATAATGATTCCTAGAGTGGAGGCCATGCCAGGCTTTGCTGAAATAACATCACATGCTTCCATGTTGCACCTGTTTTCTTCTCCTTTACATATATCTTTTCCTATTCATTTTCTTCAGGGACCTCAAGTCATTTGTATCTGGTTATTGTTGTTGGTTACTTGCCTATTCTCCTCTTATTAGTTCTCATTGACTAACCTCTCACCATCCCACCCTTACTCCCTAGGTCTCAACCTTGTTCAAAACTTGTATTCTTGCTGTTTCCATTTATAAGATTTTTAAGTTTTATATATCACATATATATTAACGAATATAATGCTAATATTTCTATGCCTTTCAGTTAACTAGAAATCACTAGTTACACCCTGATTTTGCAAATAAGATATTTTGGTTTCATGGCTTATTCATACTCTTCTATGTATATTACATTTCCTGTCTCTGCTTCTCAGTTGATGGGTTCTTAGATCGTTTCCAACACTAAACTATTATATTGACAACATTTCTCATTCTGACAGTGATTTTATTCCCTTTCAATAAATTCCCGTTGGTAAAACTGTTAGGCCACATCTTTATACTTTTCTTTTGTACTTCCAGAATGTTCTATATAATGATTATATAGTGAATGTAAGAATGTAAGTTTTGATCAACGCTGTCCTTTTATCTTTTCTCCACATCTTTCCGAATTTTTTTTGCCTTTTTGTTTTTGTTTATTTAACTTATTGGATCTAGGAAACACCATAGGTTATTCTGAGGTTCACTTTGAAGCTTTAAACCTGCCTCAACTCCTTTAATTCTGTTTCAACTTCATGGTTGTGAGAATATATGACAACATTAAAAAGTGTTTTAAATGTTTTTAAGAAACTATATTGGAAAGTATTTCTCTAGTGTTAGTTAAACTGACCACTTTTCAAATTGCTATTGGCAATTTATATGTCTTCTTTTGAGAAAGGTCTATTTGTATTTATTGCATATTTTAGTTCAGATAATCACTTTTGGGGTTTAGGTTTTAGTTTATTTAGAGTTTTATTTTTCCATATATTTATCTAAATTATAAGCTTAAGATATGAAAGCTTATTAGTGTATAGTTTTAATAATTTTTCTTCCACCCCAGTCTCTTGTCATTATACTGTGTTTATAGTTTCTTTTTCTGCACAAAACCTGTTTAATTTGATGCTAACCAATTGATTATCTTTGCTTCTGGTTCCTGAAGTTAGTGATCCAGTCCAAAATATTTTTTTTTTCATTACAGTCTCTTGACAGGTTCTACACATGTTTTCTACAGTAGTTGTCATGTTATAAGAAAATGAACTTTCTTTATGACAGAAATTAATAGTTTTCTGTGTTAAATATATCATTTTCCCCCTTTTCAAATTTACTCCACTCATTTCTGATTAGTCATCAGCTTCGAAGCTTTCCCTCTGCTTTGTTCACCATCACATTATCACAAAACCTAGCTTTCTGATAATGCTAGTTTTGAATTTCAACAAAGATTTATATTTGAGATTAAGTCTACAGCAAATAGTCATGAGATACTCAAGCCAATTCCAGCTATGGAATTGAAATACCTCATGACCATCAAACATCTTCTAAGTGGAATCCCACACATAAGTCTTTATTCTGTTAACTTACTTCTCTCCTATGTGCTTTTCTTCTCCCTCATCTCCCCTATCATTCTGTGATGAATGGCAATTAATGTATATATTTTACATTTCATGGATATTAGAAGTTGATTAGATGGTGATTTTTTTAATCTTTTTTTATTGAGTATCTTCTTCATTTACATTGCCAATGGTAAAACCTTTCCCAATTTCCCTCCTCCCAAAAGCCCCCCTCTCCAACGATTTCCAACCCCTCCTCCCACCCCCTACCTCCATGTACATGCCCCTCTACCCAAAAGACTCCCACCTCCCCCTGCCCCAGTCCGTTTCCTTTGTTGGGGCCTCTATTGAGCCTTTACCTGACCAAAGACCACTCCTCCCACTGATGCCCAACAAAGCATTCCTCTGCCACATTTTTGGCTGGAACTATGTGTACCCCTTGGTTGATGGTTCAGTCCCTGGGAGTCTTGAGGTGTCTGGTGTCCGAAGTCATTGTTCTTCCCTTGGGTCTATATTCCACTTCAGCTCCTCAGGACCACACTCTAGATCCTCCATTGGGGACCACAAGCTCAGTCCAAAAGTTAGTTGCTAGTTTCTGCCTCTGTATTTCTAAGGCTCTGGCAAGGCCCCTCTGAAGACAGCTATGGCATGCTATTTTTGATACATGCTTCTTGTCATAATGTCGGGGTTTGGTGACTGTATATAGGATGACTCCCCAGGTAGGGCACTGACTGGGTGGCCTTTACTTCAGACTCTGCTCCACACATTGCCTCCCTTGTTGCTCCTGTGAGTATTTTGTTCTCTTTCTCAGAGGAACCCTCACTTAAGTCCTCCTTCTTGAGCTTCCCGAGCTGGGTGAATGATTACATGGTATTTTAATGCTTTTAGATTTCAATCATTTTTTATTGCTTATATATCCCCAAGCCTTTAAGATTTGTATTGAATTTTTGTATTTTGTTCTTCTGTAATAATGTATAACTTTATTAGGGAGACTTATGAATCTGTAGTTTTTCAAAGCAATTTGATGCTTCTGTTTTTTATAAGTTTATCTGGTGCTTTCATTTAATTTTTAATTTTTTATTAGAGACTGAATTGTTTTATAAGCTATTGTAATGTTACTTTGAGTGGGTACACATAAGTTAAACTACATTTTTTTAATGAAGCTAGGATTAGTGATGCACAATTTTATTCCTAGTACACTGGAAGATGATGCAGATGCACCTATGTGTGTTAAAGTCCAGTCTGGTCTCCAAAATGAGTTCCAAGTTAGCCAAAGCAATATAATGAGATTCTTTCTCAAAATAAGATAGAAATAATGAAAATGCCACTTGCAATTCATGACATATTTATAATACTTTCTTCATGCTGTATAATGTTATGTGAGAGATTCAAGAAATGCTAAGAAGAAGAAACTATGGTTATTGTGATCCATCATTTATGGATCCACCATCAGTCCTGTTGTTGTTGGACTATCTCTAGGAAGACAGAAATAAACACAAGTGTCTTTTTGATTATTTATCCCAGAAGACTGACTAAGGTACTGATTTCAACCAAGCCTTTTTAACTAAGCCAGTGAGTTTACTGAGGTTACTAACTGGTGTATGTGCAAGGGTTCACTTATATGAAACAGTAGTTTGAATATGCTTGATTCATGGTACATGACATTATTAGGAGGTGTGATCTTATTAGAGGAGATGCAGCCTAGTTAAAGGAAGTGGGTCAATATGAACATGAGGCTTTGAGGTCTCATATAAATGTTTAAGTCTGGCCAGTTTTATCCAATCTTCTGTTTGCCCTCAAAAAAAAAAAAAAAGATGCAGACCTCTCACCAACAATGTCTTCTATATTCCTACTAGGATGACCTATTAAGACCTATTAAGGAAAGTGTTGCACCACTTTCCAAATGCAACATCCCCAAATCCATATTGTTCCAAACAAAAACATGGCAAGACCTTCCACAGCAATATCCCAGTTCCAGGAACGAACTTCTGCCTTCTACCACTGCTATAAACAGAAACCATGACCAAGTCAACTCATATAAAGGATAGCATTAAAATGAAGTTGGCTTACAGGTTTTGAGCTTCGGTCTATTGTCATCAGGGAGAGAGCATGGCAGCACCCAGGGATACATAGCACTAGTGGAATGGAGAGTCTCCTCCTGACTGACAGCTCACCATATTTCCAATTTAAGCAGTTTTCAGGTTGTATATCAGGGACATCTTGACTTTTATTATTAAGTGAGATCCATTCAACTAAAAATATTCCTAGCTTGCTGTTCCTGGGAAGATATTATATATTAATATAGTTCACATCATGGTTTCTAAAAAGGCACTTAATACAATGATTCTTGGTCTTTATAATTGTGCTGTTTTCAGATTTATTTTCTTGGTAATAACAGATGATCGAACACCTTCCAAGATGCATTTATGACAGCTGTTTATACATGAAACTAAACAAGTTGTCTATTGCAATATTGACAATATCATAGAGAAACTTCAAACCATATGCCTGTAATTGTGTAGTGACTCTGTAAGCTGCCTCAATAGTGTGAATGATGATTGGCATGAAATGCACTATCTTTTCAAGTCTTTTCAAAGAACTGACATTATTGAATGGCCTGTTAATTTCCTCTGACGATTGTCCATTGGGAGTCTAAGTGAGATCATCATATTTCATGAACTAAATTCTTTGGCATAACTAGACAATTTCCTGTAGTTTCCTTCTAGTTTCTTTTACAGGAGCTTTAACTTTGATGATATTGCCTCACTGGAAGGAATGATAATTTAAAATTCTACAAGATGTGGCAAATTTAAAAACATGTATATTTTTGTATATTTTTATTTTTAATTAAAATTGACTTACATTATTTTCTCTTTTCCTTTATATTCACACACTTTTGTCATGTGCTCTTATATCACTTCTCAAACTCATGATATCTTTCTTTGTCATTATTACACATACACATACACACACACACACACACACACACACATATATATATACATAAATATATTTAAAAATAACTAATTGAACTCATTTATTTTATACACACATAAAACATTTTGTTTATTAACTAGTTAATTAATTATAAGCAATTCAAATTCAAGAATGGCCATTTAGAATTGTATAAACAATTACAATGCTTATCCTTGGGAGAAGCTAAATATCTCTCTTCTCCCTCTCCTCTCTCTCTCTCTCTCTCTCTCTCTCTCTCTCTCTCTCTCTCTCACCTTCTCTCAGTAGTCCATAGTTGTCTATAGATTTTGGGTAGGGATGAGGTTTTCTCTAGGTATTGCCTAAATATGTTGAACATTTATTCAAATATTTATTATCCATTTGTAATTATTATTATGTTAGGATCTGTATATTCCATTTATTATAGTTCATTTGCTTCTGTTTTGTGTCCAGGACTTGCATTTAATAATAATTTCGAGATAGTGAGTCCTTTTTTTTTATAAATGTGATTTATCTAAAGCTTTGTAATTCAAGCTTTCAATTTTCTTTGATGCTAGAAAGTTAATTTTAATTACTCTAGTATTTTGTCAATGGTAAAAAATCATTCAACAGTGTATTTTTTCTCCAATGTTGAGAAATGTGCATATGCACTTTTTCTTTGTTTGCTTCTTATTTCTGTGATAAAATACCATGGCCAAAAACAACTGAGAAATTAATGGGCTAATGATCCATACCTGGGGAAAGTTATGGTAGGAACTCAAGGTGGAGCAGGTACAGGAACCAGGATATAAATAGTTTACTGGATTTTTCCAGACTCAGATTTAACTACTCTTCTTTTATCTCTCTGGGTCACTTTTTCAGGAATGGACATCTACAATGCATTGAATCATCCCATATACAGAAACTAATTATGCAGTGGCCATTTCTCAACTAAGGTTCCCTGTTCCCTTGTGATTCTTGGGTCATCTTGACAAAAAGCTAACCATCAGACTGCCATTTCTTCTGCTATAAAATACAAATTTTATTTTACTCTTCTATCTTATTAAATACACGACACTATTTTGAAATTTTTGTCTTTGTTCTATTTTCAGTAGGTTCCAAAGACCTTGCATGAAAGACTATGTATTCTGAATCTGTTGAACAGAAATTTCCACATATTTCTTAAGCTCAATTTATTTACTGTATAGTTTAACTCTAAGATATTTTTTTGATTTTTAGATCTGATGATGTTCCAAAATATGAGTATGAGAAACAGATATCATACACTGTTATTTAACCAGGACCTGTGTGGTCTACTATGTTTATTAGATTTTTTTCTTAAAAAATTGAGAATTCCTGATTTTGGTTCATGTATATTTATAGTTAATTTATTTATTGATAACATATTAAAGAAGAGAATCTTTTTTAACAAGCTGGAAAGTTATGCATCTTTTCTGACTATTGTTTATTTGAAGTCAGTTTTGTCAGATATCAGAAGAGGTACAATAGCTTGGTTTTGCTTTGTAGACTGTTTTATCTCTTTGACTCAAAGTCAATGGATATGTCTGCCAGTGAGATGAACTTTTTTTTTGGAGAAAACATATGTTTGAATGTTATTAATTCCATCCAGCCTGCTATATCTGTCTTTATAATAGGTTATTTTGGATTTAGATTAATGTTGAAATTAATAGACTTAGTGAGGTGTTTGTGTAATGTAATGTGTGTGCTGCATTCATTGCACTTGAATTCTAATAGGGTCAAAGGTAGCCCCTCCTAAGATAAGACAAATGTTTTTTGCCATAAATCTTTCAAAAAGGGACATATCCTCTTCTGGTTGGGTGGGATTTACATTAGAACATTGACTCTTACTGCTTTTCTAATAACTCTAAGATTTCAATTTGAAAACAATTGTGATGCTATGGATTTTGGATATGTAAGAGTTTCAGAAAGAGATTACCTTAAAATACTTATGAAAATTTACATCGAGCACTTGATGAACACACAGTCACATAAAGGAATGTTGATTGTGATATGCTATGCAAGGATATATCACATACAGATGTCCATTTTCAAGTGATACAATTCTTTTTATTTTCTGTAGATATAAATATATGCTGCTGATGCAAATATAGATATAGGTCAATAATTATGGTATAGATTCAGGTGGTTATTGAAATAGATATAAACATGGAACTGGCTGTAATTCTCTGAAGAACCTTGCCACTGACTAATAAGCATGAGGAAGAGAAGACGCTGAGTGATTAATTAAGATTGCATAACTAAGATCAGATAGCTGAGGTTCTCTTACTGAAAACTTAGTTATTTCTCAAAAGTATTGTATTCAAGGGAATAATGTATCTTGTTCTCTTCAGTATTTAGTTAAATTTAAGAAACACCTTAATTATAATGTAGTCAGAAGCTCAGAAAATCTTTGGCATCTTTTAATCATCTGGGGAATTATTTGGTGTTTTGAAAAGAGGTAGTCCATTGTAATATACTCTTGGGAAGTAACTTTTTATTATTAAATATTTTATTTATTTACATTTCAAATGTTTTCCTTTTTTACTTGTTTCCCCTCTGAAAATCACCTATACCATTCCCCCTTCCCCTGCTTATCAACCTACCCACTCCCACTTCCCTGTCTTGACATTCACCTACACTGGGACATCAAGCCTTCACAGGACCAAGGGCCTCTCCTCTTATTTATGTCCAACAAGGCCATCCTCTGCTACATAATTGGATGGAGCCATGGGTCCTTCCATGTGTCCTCTTTGGTTGGCAGTTTAGTCCCTGGGAGATTTGGGGCACTGGTTGATTCATATTGTTGTTCCTCCTATGGAGCTGCAAACCTCTTCAGTTTCTTGGGTCCTTTCTTTAGCTCCTCCTTTGGAGACTCTGTACTCAGTCCAGTGGTTAGTTGTGAGCATCCACTTCTGTATTTGTCAAGCACTTAATACTTAAGAATACTTAAGATATCTTGTTCTCTTTGTCTTTGTCTCTGTGGTGGTTTGCATGAAAATAGCCTGCATAGGATCTTGTAGAGTGGAGCTATTGGTATGGCTCTCTTAAAAAAAGTGTCTCATGGGATGGGCTTTGAGCTCAATTTAGGCTCAGTACATCAACCTTCCTTCCTGCTACATGAGCATCCAGATATAGAACTCTCAGCTCTTCTCCAGACTCGTATCTGCCAGTGGTCTGCTAAGAAGATACTGCACTGAACTTCTAAAGTGTTGAGCTTCCAAATAAATATTTAATAATTGGCACAGTGATGGGGGAGGGACATAGTGTCTCTTCACCACAAGAGAGACCCAAAGCTCCTCTCTTTCTCCCTCCCTCTCTCTCTCTCTCTCTCTCTCTCTCTCTCTCTCTCTCTCTCTCTCTCTCTCTCTCTCTCGCTATCCATCTCTCTCTCTCTCTCTCTCTCTCTCTCTCTCTCTCTCTCTCTCTCCCTCTCTCTCTCTCTCCCTTTCCCTCTCCCCCCTCTCTCTCTGTCCCTCCATCCTTCCCTCCCACCTCTCTATGTTTTGTCTGTTGGAAACAATTAAAAAGAAAAATTGTACAGATTTCATTATTCCATGGGTAAAGTAGAGATCATACTGTATTACAGTAACCAGAAGTAAGAAGTGAGTTGCCTTCGAAAATGAGCTCTAATTTAAGGAATTAGAGACAGTGAGAAACAGCTATAGTTAACTTCCTAGTTACAGATTTCCTCCTACATACTTTTCCTTTCTGAGTGAAGAAATCAGAACTGATGTTGATATAGCAGTATACTGAAAGGGTGGAACAAATGGCCATGACATTGAATTAAGTTCTTTATAAAGTTCTATATAAAATATGGAAGATGGGATGATATTTGGTTTGAGCACTAGTAACTACTTAGTGATAACAAATTTGTACATTGCTATGGCATCTGTGACAGAATCTAATTTTCATATAGTTTACTTGTTTTACTAGAGTATAAGAATGTTGTAAGTCTATTGAAGTACTTCAATAATAAGTTTGTCTTCTTTGTTTCTTTTGGCTTTAAGCACAGTGCGGTTTGGGTAATTGCTTCTAAAGTAGCTATGAAAACACATAGATTTTGTCCTGAAAAGTTTACCAATTTTGAATCGTCAGAATTCTAAATACAGCTCCAACATCCTTATCTGCTTGTCTTAGTTTGAGTTTCTATTGCTGGAATGAAAACACATGTTTATACTTCTAGATTATAGTCCATCATTGAAAGAAGTCAGGACAGGAACTCAAAACAGACTAGAACCTGAAGGCAGGATCTGATGTAGAGCCTGTAGAGAGTTGCTGCTTACTGGCTTGCTTCTACCTGGATGTTCAGGCTGCTTTCTTATAACAGGACCAACAGCCCAGGGATGACACCACCCATCATGGGCTAGAATGTTTCCTGCTGATTTCTAACTGAGAAAACACCTTAGAGCTGGATCACAGGAAAACATTTTTCAAGAGAGGTTCCATCTACTGTGTTGACCCTTGCTTGTGTCATGCTGACAAATAAAAGCTGTCAGTTCACTAGTGTATGAAATTATGAGGACAAAAATTATATTGAGAACAACACAATCTGCTTATGAATAGAAAAATCAGCTGGCAACTTAAAATAATCCCATGGATAAATATTAATAATTATATTATAATTCTATTTGCAAAGTAATTTTTTCTCCTGTTAAATATGGAAGTGTGGTGTTTTCAAGTTGAGAGGAAATGTTTTTTTTTTTTGTTCAAGGGCATAAGATACAAGTTAGACTTGGGGTATAGGGAAAATATAATGATTAGTATAAATGCCAAAAATATGTTTTCAGTAGGATTATTATAAGGATGGCATTGGCCAGTGGCTAGAATGCAAAGTGGAAAGGGTAATCCCTTCATCAATTATAAATTGATGGCAAGAGCCCTCAATATGTAGAGATAATCCACAGTTGCTCTTACAGTGATGGCACATTGCTGACTTTATTTTATTTTATTTTATTTTATTTTATTTTGCTCTGCTTCCTGGTAATTTTATATCATCTAGTTTTCCTATTTTAAGGAAGGAATATCTTTTAAGCATGTAATCTACTACTGTGCTTGACAATAAGCTATCAGTTGAGAAGGGGGAATTAAAGGGCCAATTTTGTTTCTATTATATAATATTCTGATTCTGAATTCCTTTCAAAATATTCTACCAGGTGTTATACAGAGAAGCTAAGGGTGATACTTAAAAATCTAGTTTCTGTTTTTTTAATTAAATTACCAATGCTAGGTACAGATACATTTACTAAATATAGTGAAAGGGCTGATACACATATATACATCAATATAGATGAGTATTTATTTATTTATTTGCATCCCAAATGCTGCCTTCCCCTGGTCCCTCCTCACAGAGTCCCTCTCCCCATCTTCCCTCCTCTTCTCCTCTGAGAGGATGGGACCCCCCCCTTAATTATCCCCCAACACTGGCACATCTATTCTCTGCAGGATTAGGCTCATTTTCCCACTGAGACCATACTAGGCAGCCCTCTAAGTGCCGGACTCTTTGGTTTTCGTCTCATTCTCTTAGAGTTCCCAGTGGACTAGTTTAGTTGATAGTGTGTAATGCCAAGTTCATTGAAGCAGGTATTTTTTCAGCTCACTGTAAATATTCTGTTAGTTTTACTCTTTGTTGTGGATTTCATTTTCATGACTGAAATATGGCTCAAATTAAATTTGATTAGGGATAAAAAATGTGGGTTTTAGAATACTTTGATCTATTATATTTTCCATATTATGACCTTAACTTATTATAGGTTACAACTTATTTAAGGGAATAAGTTCAATCATTTTTTATCATCTACATTTTAGGATCTAACCAGAATTTTTAGCAGTTTATACAGGGCATGTAATCCTGAGCCAAATTCATCTGGAAGATTTCTGAAATTTTCTCTGAATATGTGCTGAATATCTCTGAACAATTCTTCTAAAAACCATTTTGATTTTAGTTTTTAACTTAATTTCGATCTATCACATAAATTGTATATGTGTCTCATTATCAGGCTATTAGATGAGGTGGCATTTTCATGACAAATAAAAGGTGTGGATGGTTTAGGAAAGCTATACTGAAGAATTGGAAATCTTGAGGTCTGAAGAAGCAAGGCACAGCAACAGACAGACTTGTATAGAAGGAAGTTCCTAGCATAAGAGAGAAAAGGTAACATTGGGCACAGAGAAGTAACTGAAGGGAGATGGGAATGAGGGAAGATTTTTCTAGGGCAATGGATGAATATTTTCTAATCAAGGTTCGTGAATTTCTCATTTTTTCTGGTGACAGAATTGAATGAAATGGAGCACTTCCTTTTACATTTAAATGTTCACATGGATACCTTTATGTTCCTGTTAAGATGTTCTCACACCAGTGGTATTTTACATGCTACAATCAGGAAAACAATTGGCCAACAAAAAGAACTCAGTTGAGCAGTTGAAGCTGTGTTTCATTGGAACCACTGTGTAACTGAAAATAAAAGGATGCCATCCAATGAGAACACATACAGATAAATATTGTAGGGCAGTCACCACCATCTGCATTTGTGGCAGAAATGTAAAAGCACACAGAATAAGAAAGCTGCATGTTTGAGGACGGGAAAGTTTTTCAATGCAGTGGTGTTCCTTCTGAGTGTTATCCTCAAGAAGCCTACACAGGAATTTCTCAATTTTAAGTACATTCAGACTTCATAGTAATATACTATATCAAACAGCAACAAAAGAATTAACAGTCACACAAATATAAGGATTTGCTGTACGCTGATGTTCAGCATTTAATGTGAGATAGCGATAAGATATGGTCTCTAAATGTTAATAAAACATTTATATTAATAAAATATTAGATAATTTCTCATAATCATTTTAATGTATTAAAATATTACAGATTATAATTTCTACACTAAATAGTGTGGTTCAATCCAAGTACTATTATAGGTTCTTTTCTGGAGACCTATTTTCACATTCATCAATGGTATCCTACAGAAACATTAGGGGACCGTTATGATAAGCCATCTTCTTGGGCTGTTATAATTTACACAGACAGTAAACCTTTAAGACAAGAGATTCTTCCAGATGAATAAAGGAGTCATGATGTGATATGGGAAGACAACACTGTTGATATTCCAGTCTTTGCCTAAGAGTTATATTTTTTCCATTGTTAACTAGAAAATAACACTTTGTGTTTTGTGTTTACCTCCTGTTTTCCATTTTCCTGCATTGCTAAATACAGGAAATATCTAATATCTAAATATCTATATATCATGCCAGAGTTGCTGATAAATCCAAGTCCACCAATGTTAAGTATGTTATACCTGCTTCAGGGACTATAATAAACATATAAATTATATATTTTGAATAGTTTTAGTACAACATTACATTTGGGATGTGAGGAGGTGGTATCTACAAAGCTCAAACTAAATTATTTTCCCTCCTCCTCCACCTCCTCCTTCTTCCTCTATATTTTTCTGTATATGTCTGTGAAGAGAGTTACTAAAGATGGTTTGCTTTTCATTTTAAGAATTTTATCTATGATGTCGGTTGCTGATTTGTCCTTTTGATGGTGTCCTTTGCTTTACAGAAACTTTGTAATTTTATGAGGTCCCAGTTGTCAATTCTTGATCTTAGAGCATACACTATTGGTGATCTGTTCAGAAATTTTCCCCCTGTACCAATGTCCTCTAGGGTCTTCCCCAGTTTCTTTTCTATTAGCTTCAGAGTGTCTGGCTTTATGTTTAGGTCCTTGATCCATTTGGAGTTGAGCTTAGTACAAGGAGACAAGGATGGATCAATTCACATTCCTCTGCATGCTGACATCCAGTTGAATCAGCACCATTTTTTTTAAAAGGCTATCTTTTTTCCACTGGATGTTTTCAGCCCCTTTGTCGAGGCCATAGGTGTGTGGGTTCATTTCTGGATCTTCAATCCTGTTCCATTGATCCTCCTGCCTGTCACTGTACCAATACCATGCAGGTTTTAACACTATTGCTCTGTAGTATTGCTTGAGGTCAGGGATACTGATTCCACCGGAATTTCTTTTGTTGTTGAGAATAGTTTTAGCTATCCTGTTTTTTTTTTCTTTTGTTATTCCAGATGAATTTGAGAATTGCTCTTTCTAACTCTATGAAGAATTGAGTTGGGATTTTGATGAGTATTGTGTTGAATCTGTATATTGTTTTTGGGAAAATGGCCATTTTAACTGTATTAATCCTGCCGATCCATGAGCATGGGAGGTTTTTCCATTTTTTGAGGTCTTCCTCGATTTCCTTCTTCAGAGTCTTGGTGTTCTTGTCATACAGATCTTTCACATGTTTGGTAAGAGTTACCCCAAGGTACTTTATACTGTTGGTGGCAATTGTGAAGTGTGTCATTTCCCTATATTCTTTCTCAGCCTGCTTATCTTTTGAGTATAGGAAGGATACTGATTTGCTTGAGTTGATTTTAAAATCTGCCACTTTGCTGAAGTTGTTTATTAGCTGTAGGAGTTCTCTAGTGGAGTTTTATGAGTCACTTAGACTATCATATCATCTGCAAATAATGATAGTTTGACTTCTTCCTTTCCAATTTGTATCCCTTTGACCTCCTTATGAGATCAAATTGCCCAACCTCATAAAATTACAAAGTTTCTGTAAGGCAAAGGACACTATCAAAAGGACAAATCAGCAACCAACAAATTGGGAAAAGATCTTCACCAACCCTACATCAGATAGAGGGCTAATATCCAATATTTACAATGAACTCAAGAAGTTAGACCCCAGAAAACCAAATAAGCCTATTAAAATGGGGTACAGAGTTAAACAAAGAATTTTCACCTGAAGAATGTCGGATAACGGAGAAACATCTTAAAAAATGCTCAACTTCATTAGTCATTAGGGAAATGCAAATCAAAACAACCCTGAAATTTCACCTTACACCAGTCAGAATGGCTAAGATTAAAAATTCGGGAGATAGCAGGTGTTGGTGAGGATGTGGAGAAAGAGGAACACTCTTTCCACTGCTGGTGGGGTTGCAAATTGGTACAACCACTCTGGAAATCAATCTGGCAGTTCCTCAGAAAACTGGGCAAGTCACTTCCAGAAGATCCTGCTATACTACTCCTGGGCATATACCCAGAGGATTCCCCAGCATGTAATAAGGATACATGTTCCACTATGTTCATAGAAGCCCTATTTATAATAGCCAGAAGCTGGAAAGAACCCAGGTATCCCTCAACAGAAGAATGGATGCAAAAAATATGGTATATCTACACAATGGAGTACTATTCAGCCATTAGAAACAATGAATTCATGAAATTCTTAGGCAAATGGATGGAGCTGGAGAACATCATACTAAGTGAGGTAACCTAGTCTCACAAGATCAATCATAGTATGCACTCACTTATAAGTGGATATTAGCCTAGAAACTTTGAATACCCAGGACATAATCCACAAATTAAACGATGTCCAAAAAGAATGGAGGAGTAGCCCTTGTTCTGGAAAGACTCAGTGTAGCAATATAGGGCAAAACCAGAACAGAGAAATGGGAAGGGGTGGGTGGGAGAACTTGGGGAGGCAAGGGGGCTTATGGGACTTTCAGGGAGTGGGGGGCCAGAAAAGGGGAAATCATTTGAAATGTAAATAAAAAATATATCGAATAAAAAATACTAAAAAAAAAGAATTTGATCTATGATGTCTTGAAAGAAAACCATGCTCAAAATCATTAGTACTTGGAAGTGTACCTCAGACTTTTCTTTCATTATAACTCACTGCAGGAAAAGAAAACAATATAAATAATTCATGCCTGTAAACTAATAGAGATTGAAAAAAAATATCTAGGAAACCTAACAATTTTCCTGTCAAGATGAAAGCTACTTTGAGTACTAATGCAATAGTAGCAATCTAAGGGGGTTACCTGATAGGCACACATCATCTTTAATCTGCAACACTCAGAAAAATGTCATTTACAAAGATAATTAACCTTTAACATGGGCCTTTCAAATACTAATGGGACACATTCTCAGACATTGCAGTTAATGGGAAACTTTTGTAATTATTACTGTGTGTAGAAAATTGTCAAAAATCTGTAAAAACATTGTAACTGTCATTCATCGAATATAGAACATGAACTAAGTTTATCATGTATAATATGATATATAACACATAGTAGTTATAGTAACATATTGAGGATGTTGATCTCAGTCATCTAGGACTAGAATCACATGTGAGCCATTATAACCACCTAACATTTTGATGGATTTTTGGAGGTCTAAACTTTGATCATGTGTCATGTTTCTTGGCAAGCATTTACCTGCTAAGTCATTTCCCTAATCTAGGATGTTCAACATTCTTCATGTACACAGATATTACCTAAAATTAAATATATTGGAAACACATGAGAACTTGGTTGTGGGACACTGGACCATGCCTGGAAACTTGGTAAGATTGAGTAGATTCAGAAACCCCAGTACCCATTTAAGCGTGGTAGAAGTTTCCCTGCTCCCTACCAGAATTCTAGCCTGGAACATGTGAGCACACTCTGCAAATGGGAATATGACCAATGTACAGAACAGATTTCTCTATGCTAATAAGGGATCTAGATTGAACTTGAGGATTTAGCCAATAAGCTTCTTTCCCCTCCCCTCTTTCTGGACATTCCTCCCTTCAAAAGATATTTAGTTTCTGGTTCACCCTAAGGAAGTTGTATGTACCCATTTTCCAGGATGAACAATCAATAAATGGTATGAACAAACATGGACTGTGTCTCTCATCAAGAACTGAGAGAAGCATGGAGAAAGCCTTCATCTACAGAATCTCCCATAGAAGGCCACTCAGAGCTACAGAACATTCACCCCCTGAGCTCCCTTCCCCAGTCCTCAGCATGTGGGTTCTATCCCCAACTCCCTATGATTTTCAGCAGTATCTGGATATCTGAGAGTCATAGAACACCTGTTTCAACCTCAGTGTGACTAGTTTCTCATCTAGGCTGCAGTGTCAGCTTGACTAATTTTTAAGGATAGACTACAGGTATAAAAGTCATCTATATATTATATAAGGTTAGGTGTAGGAAGATACAAGAGAATAAAACAGAGGCCAAAGTCTGCCAAATTTACGTGGACTGTCCAGGAACCTCTGGAGTAGGACAGTCCTAGCAAGTTGGATGGAGAGATAGATATCTAAGTTAGTCCAAGTAAAGGCAAAGATAGTTTGGTACTGGGGATTGAGAGGGAAAAGAAGACAGCTTTGAGGTATAAGATTTGTGATTCTGAAATGATATTAGAGCAGAGAGTACAAGAGAGTACGGGGTTGAACTCTACGAGAAAAAGAGGAACCATGCAAAGCTGATGAGTCACAGATGCTGAACCAAGTTGATGATAGTTTCTGTTGTTTGCTTTGTTTGTTTTTGTAGTTATTTTGTTTGTTTTGTTTTTTAACTATGTGCATAGGGATTTTAAAGGGGCGAGATGTGATCTGAAATGTTTTAAGAGATCAGAGATGAGTAATTCAAAATTCTTGGGACTTAGAAGGAAGAGTGAGTGGGTTTAGGTTTGGTTGATGAACCAGATTGGATGGTGGGGGCAAGGGAAGCTGTATGACTTTAAATGAGTATTGTATATCCCAGACCTGAGGGTCAACCTGAGAAACTGGTAAGGAAAATAGTTTGTTGGATTGTGTAACTTCAAGAAAATGAAAAACAGCTAGTAAGTCTGGAGTAAAGATGATGATACAAACAAAAGAATTAGGGCCTACACTTTACCAACTAAGTCGTTCTCAGGAAAATCACGTGATCTGTTGGTACTGCCAGGAAGTAAATTATTAAGTGGAATAACTTTAAGGACAGTTTAATTGTAGGGTTTAGCAATGTTGGTAAGGCTATTTTCCTATCCTGACCAGAGGAGAACAAGAAGGAAAAGTATATTCCCATAGCCCCATCATGACTTGGTGGCCTTGGTGGCCAGAAGTAAAGTTATGAATCACCCTGAGGCTGTGATGTCTGCCTGTAGCGCCATGACAGAGATGGCAGTGCTCTGGCTAGGGCTGGCCTTGGTTTATCCATGGCCAGACCTAGGAAGTCAATTTGAAGGCATTCTGGGATTCACTGCCTGCCAGGGCAGAAGAGCTTTACTAGGTACTGTATTGCCCCTAGCTTTAGATCTCTGGGGGTGCAAACCGCCAGGGGTCTGCCTGCACCCAAGAACTGAGCATATAGGTGGTTTGTCTGCCAGTCCACCAGGTGTGGTCCTGTGTCGTGCATGGAGAGCAGCAGAGGGAGAGAATCCTCGTGGGCATATTTCCTGCCCGCTGGGGCAGAAGAGCTTCACTAGGTACTGTATGACCCCAAGCTTTAGATCTCTGGGGGTGCAAACTACCAGGGGTCTGCCTTCACTCAGGAACTGAGCACATAGGTGGTTCATCTGCCAGACCTCGGGCATGGGGCCTGTGTCCTGCCTAGAGAGCAGCAGAGGGAGAGAATCCCCATGGCCATATTCACTGCCTGCCAGGAGAGAAAAGCATGACTAGGTACTGTATCACTTGGAGCTTAAGATCTCTGGGGGTGCAAATCGCCAAAGGACTGCCTGTGCCCAGGACCTGAGCACACAGGTGATTCATCTCCCAGCTGGTAGATCAAGGAGCCTATCCTGCCTGGAGAGCAGCAGAGGGAGCAACTCCCCTTGGCCATCTTCATGGCCTGCCAGGGCAGAAAAACATCACTAGGTACTGTATTATCCTGAGTTTAAGATCTCTGGGGGTGCAAATCTCCAGGGGTCTGTCTGTGCCCAGGCCCTGAGAATATAGGCTATTTATATGCAAGCCAGTCAGTCGTGGGGCCTGTGTCTTAAGTGAGAATCAACAGAGGGAGTGACCCCCCCAACACACCATCTTTGCTCCATAACAGAGCAGTCTGAGAACACCTGGTTCACCTTGACAACCAAAGTATAACATTTCTTGAGGCAAGGCTGAGCAGGGCTCCAAAGGCACAAAAGAGGAAGGCAGCATATCAGTAATTTGTGCCAGAGGAAACCCAGTTATCCACTGTCATGGAAATAGCCCTAAAGGTTCACAGTAGGTTGAAGCCCAGCCAGTGACCATAAGACCATCTAACACGAGTGTGAACTAGAAGGCTAAAGGCAAGCATAGGAACGTTACTAACAGAAACCAAGGCATTATGGCAACATCTGAACCCAATTCTCCAACAAGAGCAAGTCCTGCATACCCCAACACACCACTAAGACAAGAGTTGGATTTAAAAGCAAGCACTGGTAAGGATGCTGTTAGAGGAACACATGAAGGACATAAATAAATCTCTTAAAGAAATTCAGGAGAAAAATTATCAAAAGCTAGAAGCCCTTACAAGGGAAACACAAAAATCACTTAAAGAAATTCAGGACAATATGGGTCAGAAGTTTGTAGCCAATAAAGAGGAAATGCAAAAGTCACTTAAAAAATACAAGAGAACTTTGATCAACAGGCAGAAGTCATAAAAGAGGAAACACAAAAATCTCCCAAGGAATTAGAGGAAAACACAAACAAGCAAATGACAGAACTGAGCAAAAACTTCCAGGATCTAAAAACAGAGGTAGAAACAACTAAGGAAGAACAAAGGGAGACAACTTTGGAGATGGAAAACCTTGGGAAGAAATCAGGGACCATAGATGCAAATATCAACAACAGAATACAAGAAATAGAAGAAAGAATCTCAGATGCCGAAGATACCATAGACACCATGGACTCAACAGTCAAAGAAAATGCAAAATGCAAAAAGCTTGTAACCCAAAACATCCAGGAAATCCAAGAAACAATGAGAAAGCCAAATCTAAGAATTATAGGCATTGATGAGAGTGAAGATTTACAACTTAAAGGGCCAGCAAATATCTTCAACAAAATTATGGAAGGAAACTTCCCTAACCTAAAGAGAGAGATGCTCATGAATATAAAAGAAGCCTACAGAACTCTAAACAGATTGGACCAGAATAGAACTACCCCATTTTGTACCCCATTTTTAATAGGGTTATTTGGCTTTCTGTAGTCTAACTTCTTGAGTTCTTTATATATATTGGATATTAGCCCTCTATCTGATGTAGGGTTGGTGAAGATCTTTTCCCAATCTGTGGGTTGCCGATTTGCCCTTTTGATGGTGTCCTTTGCCTAACAGAAACTTTGTAATTTTATGAGGTCCCATTTGTTAATTCTTGATCTTAGAGCATAAGTTATTGGTGTTCTGTTCAGGAACTTTCCCCCCTGTACCGATGTCCTCAAGTGTCTTCCCCAGTTTCTTTTTTATTAACTTCAGAGTGTCTGGCTTTATGTGGAGTTCCTTGATCCATTTGGAGTTGAGCTTAGTACAAGGAGACAAGAATGGATCAATTCCCATTCTTCTACATGCTGACCTCCAGTTGAACCAGCACCATTTGTTGAAAAGGCTATCTTTTTTCCATTGGATGTTTTCTGCTCCTTTGTCGATGATCAAGTGGCCATAGGTGTGTGGGTTCATTTCTAGATCTTCAATCCTGTTCCATTGATCTGCCTGCCTGTCACTGTACCAATACCATGCAGTTTTTAACACTATTGCTCTGTAGTATTGCTTGAGGTCAGGGATACTGATATCCCCAGAGTTTCTTTTATTATTGAGAATAGTTTTAGCTATCCTGGGTTTTTTGTTATTCCAGATGAATTTGAGGATTGCTCTTTCGAACTCTGTGAAGAAATGAGTTGGGATTTTGAAGTGTATTGCATTGAGTCTGTATATTGCTTTTGGCAAAATGGCCATTTTAACTATATTAATCCTGCCGATCCATGAGCATGGGAGGTTTTTCCATTTTTTGAGGTCTTCTTCCATTTCTTTCTTCATAGTCTTGAAGTTCTTGTCATACAGATCTTTTACATGTTTGGTAAGAGTCACCCCAAGGTATGTTATGCTGTTTGTGGCTATTGTGAGGGGGGTCATTTGCCTAATTTCTTTCTCAGCCTGCTTATCCTTTGAGTATAGGAAGGCTACTGATTTGCTTGAGTTGATTTTATAACCTGCTACTTTGCTGAAGTTGTTTATCAGCTGATGGCTGAGAAGCATCTTAAAAAATGCTCAACTTCATTAGTCATTAAGGAAATGCAAATCAAAACAACCTTGAGATTTTACCTTACACCAGTCAGAATGGCTAAGATTAAAAATTCAGGAGACAGCAGATGTTGGCGAGGATGTGGAGAAAGAGGAACACTCCTCCACTGCTGGTGGGGTTGTGAATTGGTACAATCACTTTGGAAATCAGTCTCAGAAAGCTGGGCACCTCACTTCAAAAGATCCTGCTATACCACTCCTGGGCATATACCTGGAAGATTCCCCAGCATGTAATAAGGACACATGTTCCACTATGTTCATAGAAGCCCTATTTATAATTGCCAGAAGCTGGAAAGAACCCAGGTATCCCTCAACAGAAGAGTGGATGCAAAAAATGTGGTATATATACACAATGGAGTACTATTCAGCCATTAGAAATAATGAATTCATGAAATTCTTAGGCAAATGGATGGTGCTGGAAATCATCATACTAAGTGAGGTAACCAAGACTCAAAAGATGAATCATGGTATGCACTCACTAATAAGTGCCTATTAACCTAGAAAACTGGAATACCAAAAATGTAATTCACACATCAAATGAGGTACAACAAGAGCAGAGGAGTGGCCCCTTGTTGTGAAAAGACTCAGTGAATCAGTATAGGGCAAAACTGGAACAGGGAATTGGGAAGGGTTGTGTGGGAAAACGGGGAGGGAAGGGGGCTGATGGGACTTTCATTGAGTGGGTGTCTAGAAGAGGGAAAATCATTTCAAATGTAAATACAAAATTTATCGAATTAAAAAAAAAGATTGCCTTTAACTATAACTCTGGGACTCCCACACACTCTTATAGACTTAAAAAAAAAAAAAAAAAGAACAGTACTACCACCTGTCACATAATAATCAAAACCCCAAATGTACTAAACAAAGAGAGAATACTTAGGGCAGTAAGAAAAAAAAGGGCAAGTAACATGTAAAGGAAGACCTATCAGAATTACACCAGACTTCTCACCAGAGACCATGAAAGCTAGAAGATCCTGGGCAGAGCTCAAGCAAACTCTAGGAGAACACAAATGCCAGTCAAGACTACTATACCCAGCAGAACTCTCAATCACTATAGATGGAGAAACCAAGATATTCCATGACAAAGCCAAATTTACACAATATCTTTCCACAAACCCAGCCCTACAAAGGATAATAGGGCATACCCAGCAGAACTCTCAATCACTATAGATGGAGAAACCAAGATATTCCATGACAAAGCCAAATTTACACAATATCTTTCCACAAACCCAGCCCTACAAAGGATAATAGGGCAAAACACCATCACAACAAGGGAAACTATAGCCTGGAAAAAGCAGGATATTAAGCTTCTTTCATCAAACCCAAAAGAAGATAAGCACACAAGTATAAAATTAACATCAAAAATGGTAGGAAGCAATAACCACTATTCCTTAATATCTTTTAATATCAATGGACTCAATTCCCCAATAAAACAATATAAACTAACAGACTAGTTATGTAAACAGGACCCTACATTTTGCTGCATAGAGGAAACACACCTCCATGTCAAAGACAAAAACTACCTTAGAGTAAAAGGCTGGAAGACAATTCTCAGGAAACAAGCCGGAGTTGCCATTCTAATATAGAATAAAATTGACTTTCAACCTAATGTCATCCAAAGAGACATGGAAGGTCACTTCTAGCTGGTCAAAGGAAAAATCCAACAAGAAGAATTCTCAATCCTGAACATCTATGCACCCTCATTCATAAAAGAAACTTTACTAAAGCACAAACCACACATTACACCTAACACAATAATTGTGGGTGACTTCAACACTCCACTCTCATCAATCGACCAACTGATCAGGGAAACAGAAACTAAACAGGGAGACAGTGAAACTAATTGAAGTTTTGGAACAATTGGATTTAACAGATATATATAGAACTTTTCATCCCAAAGCAAAAGAATATACCTTTTACTCAGCACCTCATGAAAAGCACTTCTCCAAAATCTATCATATAGTTAGTCACAAGACAGACCTCAACAAATATAATAAGATTGAAATAATCCCATGCCTCCTATCAGATCACTATGGAGTAAAAGTGGTATTTAATAACAATTAAAACAACAGAAAGCCCACATACACATGGAAACTGAGCAATACTCTACTCAATGATACATTGGTCAAGGAAGAAATGAAGAAAGAAATCAAAGATTTTTTAGAATTTAATGAAAATGAAGGCACAGCATACACAAATCTATGGGAAACAATGAAAGCACTGCTAAGAGGAAAACTCATAGCTTTGAGTGCCTCCAAAAAGAAACTTGAGAGAGTATACACTAGAAAATTAACGGAACAACTGAAAGCCCTGGAACAAAAAGAAGCTAATTCACCCAGGAGGAGGAGAAGACAGGAAATCATCAAATTCAGGGCTGAAATCAATCAAGTAGAAACCAATAGAAACATAAAAAGAATCAACAAAATCAGGAGCTGGTTCTTTGAAAAAACCAACAAGATAGATAAACCCTTAGCCAGACTAACTAACCAAAAAGGGCACAGAAACAGTATCCAAATAAACAAAATTAGTAATTAAGAGGGAGATATTACCACAGAAACTTAGGAAATTGAAAAAATCATCAGATCCTATTACAAAACCCTGTACTCAACACAACTGGAGAATCTGGAGGAAATGGACAATTTCTTAGATAGATACCAAATACCAAAATTAAACCAGGAGCAAATAGATCATCTAAACAGACCCATAAACTCTAAAGAAATAGGAGTCATAGATAGCCTTCCGATCAAAAAAAGCACAGGACCAGATGGTTTCAGTGCAGAATTCTATCAGACCTTCAAAGAAGACTTAACACCAATACTCTTCAAACTATTCCACCAAAAAGAAACAGACGGAACACTACCCAACTCCTTCTATGAAGCCACAATTAAGCTGATACCAAAACCACACAAAGATCCAACTAAGAAAGAGAATTTCAGGTCAATTTCCCCTATGAATATTGATGCAAAAATACTCGATAAAATTCTTGCCCACCGAATCCAAGAACACATCAAAACGATCATCCACCAGGATCAATGGGCTTCATCCCAGGAATGCAGGGATGGTTCAATATAAGGAAATCCATAAATACTATCCACTACATAAACAAACTCAAAGAAAAAACCACATGATCATTTCATTAGATGCTGAAAAAGCATTTGATAAAATTCAGCATCCTTTCATGCTAAAAGTCTTGGAAAGGACAGGAATTCAACTCCCATATCTATACATAGTACAAGCAATATACAGCAAACCGCTAGCCAACATCAAACTAAATGGAGAGAAACTTGAAGCAATCCCATTAAAATCAGGGACTAGACAAGGCTGGCCCCTCTCTCCTTATCTTTTCAATATAGTTCGTGAAGTCCTATCTAAAGCAATTAGACAACATAAGGAGGTCAAAGGGATACAAATTGGAAACGAAGAAGTCATAGTATCACTATTTGCAGATGATATGATAGTATACTTAAGTGACCCAAAAAACTCTACCAGAAAACTCCTGATAAACAACTTCAGCAAAGTGTCTGGCTACAAAATCAACTCAAGCAAATTAGTAGTCTTTATATACTCAAAGGATAAGCAGACTGAGAAAGAAACTAGGGAAATGACACCCTTCACAATAGCCACAAACATCATAAAGTATCTTGGGGTGACTCTAACCAAACAAGGGAAAGACCTATATGACAAGAATTTCAGATCTCTGAAGAAGGAAATCTAAGAAGATGACAGAAAATGGAAAAATCTTCCATGCTCGTGGATTGGAAGTATTAATATATTTAAAATGGCCATCTTGCCAAAGGCAATCTACAGATTCAATGCAATCGCCATCAAAATTCCAACCCAGTTCTTCATAGAGCTAGAATGAGCAATTCTCAAATTCAACTAGAATAACAAAAATCCCAGGATAGCTAAAACTATTCTCAAGAGTAAAAGAACATCAGGGGGATTCAGTATCCCGGACCTCAACCTTTACTACAGAGCAATAGTGATAAAAACTACATGGTATTGGTACAATGTCAGGCAAGCAGATCAATGGAATAGGATTGAAGAACCAACACACCTATGATCACTTGATCTTCGACAAAGGAGCTGAAAGCATCCAGTGGAAAAAAGATAGTCTTGTCAACAAATAATGCTGGTTCAATTTGAGGTCAGCATGCAGAAGAATGCGAATTGATCCATTCTTATCTCCTTGTACTAAGCTCAACTCCAAATGGATCAAGGACCTCCACATAAAACCTGACACACTGAAACTAATCGAAAAGAAACTGGGGAAGACCCTTGACGACATGGGCACAGGGGAACAGTTCCTGAATAGAACACCAACAGCTTATTCTCTAAGATCAAGAATTGACAAATGGGACCTCATAAAACTACAAAGTTTCTGTAAGGCAAAGGACACTGTCAAAAGGACAATACGTCAACCAACAGATTAGGAAAGGATCTTCACCATCCCTAAATCTGACAGAGGGCTAATATCTAATACATACAAAGAACTCAAGGAGGTAGAATCCAGAGAACCAAATAACCCCATTGAAAAGTGGGGTACAGAGCTAAACAATGAATTTTCACATGGAACTTCAGATGACTGAGAAACACCTTAAGAAATGTTCAACATCATTAATCATTAGGGAAATGCAAATCAAAACAACCCTGAGATTTCACCTCACACCAGTCAGAATGGCTAAGGTCAAAAACTCAGGAGATAGAAGGTACTGGCAAGGATGTGGAGAAGGAGGATCACTCCTCCACTGTTGGTGGGATTGTAAGATGGTGCAAGCACTTTGGAAATCACTCTGGAGGTTCCTCAGAAAACTGGGCATGACACTTCTGGAGGACCCTGCTATACCACTCCTGGGCATATACCAAGAGGATTCCCCAGCATGCAATAAGGACACATGCTCCACTATGTTATCCCTATTTGTAGTAGCCAGAAGCTGGAAAGAACCCAGGTGTCCCTCAATGGAGGAATGGATACAAAATATGTGGTATATTTACACAATGGAGTATTATTCAACCATTTGAAACAATAAATTCATGAAATTCTTATACAAATGGATGGAGATGGAAAACATCATACTAAGTGAAATAACCCAGTCTCAAAAGATCAATCTTGGTATGCACTCACTGATAAGTGGACATTAACCTAGAAACTTGGAATACACAAGAAATAATCCACAAGTTGAATGATGTCCAAAAAGAATGGAGGAGTGGCTCCTGGTTCTGGAAAGACTCAGTGCAACAGAATAGGGGAATACCAGAACAGGAAGTGGGAAGGAGTAAATGGAGGAACAGGGGGAGGGAAGAGGATTTATGGGACTTTGGGGGAGTGTGAACCCAGAAAAGGGGAAATCATTTGAAATGTAAATAAAGAATACATCGGATAAAAAAAAAAAGCATTTTGGGCCTGATGTCTCTGTGCCATGAGTGATACAGGGACAGTCAACAGCTCAATATCCCTTTGATGGTCATTTGTACATGGTCAGTATAGTTTGCAAAATTTAGGAAATGCCATGGTCCAATGACCCACTTAAATGCATTTGAAGCAGAGACCATGTGGTCATCAGAATGTGGGAGGCAAGGAAACATGGAAATTGACTGTCAGCCCCTGGAAAGACTTAACCAGTACTTTTGTTTGGGGATTCTTTGATCTCTCCCTTTGTACAATGTGAATCCCGAATTCCAGCATCTCTTTCTCTCTCTCTCTCTCTCTCTCTCTCTCTCTCTCTCTCTCTCTCTCTCTCTCTCTCTCTCTCTCAATGTTAACTTTGGCCCATAGGCTGAGAAACTTTAGAAAAAAGAGATATCATGAAAAGTTATTTTTCATATGTGGTCTTGGGATCCAGAATGCAATATTTTCGTATTTGCCCTGGGTGACCTCTGGGGCTTTCCATGGTTTACTGCTTTAAGAGCAGCTTTACAGAGACCAGTTAGGAGGCAGGTTGTTAGTCTTCAGTGAGAATCCCCCCTGTAGTATTATAGACCCATTGGGGGCCCCTCTGTTGTGCAATGTCACCCTGCTGGATCTCATCTGTGTGAGCTCTAGGCTTTTCCCAGACTCCCTGTGTTCCTAAGGGAGAAGATTGCTGGTAATAATCATATTAATATCATAGATGGCAAGGTTGTAAGACTTGTTAATGTATTGGAATTCTTCTCTAATGTATTGGATGAAAGTAGAGGAGTTGGCAATATAGGATCTCAGTCCTTTTTTTTGAGAGAGAGAGAGAGAGAGAGAGAGAGAGAGAGAGAGAGAGAGAGAGAGAGAGAGAGAGAGAGATTTCAGAAAGAAAGGCATATCTTCTTTGAAGAGTACAGGAGGAGTGCCAGACTGTTTTTTTTTTTTTTTTTTTTTTTTGCTTGGATATCATCTACTCTATTTGTAAATGAAATAATACCACTGTCTGATTTATGTAGTGTGTTGAGAAATGAAATACTACATTGTCAAAATTTAACAAATCCTTGCTGTTACTGTAACTTGTGGTTTTTCTTAGGTACAAATGAAAAGATGAGCTAAAGTAAAGTCTTATCTTTTTCTGGAGCATCCATCACCCCTGAAAAACGATTATCTGATTGGGAACTTCATCACTCATTGATCAACTTAAAGAAATTCTACTGCTTCAAGGCTATGCTGATCTCCTGTGTCCTCCTTTATAGCAGCCATCAATGTGGTTTTAGACTGTAGATTACACAAAATTAAAATTGGTTTCAGATCAGTTTCTCAGTCATGCTAGTGCATTTAAAATATTTTTTGGAGGTAAGAGATCCAAAACAAACAACTTTGTAGTCAACACAAATCATTTATTTGTGTTCATAGTCACTCAACACTACTTCAGCAATAGTTCAATGTTTCAATGTAACTTAACAAAAACTTTTATATATCATAAATAAATTCCTACAGTATATTTTTAAATCTCCTCTATTTACTCCATGTTCTGATACAAGTATCTAAGTACCTTTTATATTGGGCAGTTGAACCTCCTTTTAATCACACTGACAGTATCTATCAATCACTTCAATACTGGCTCACAGACATCAAGAAATACATGAATGTATTAATGTAGAACTAGTATGGCAAATTACACTTATAGTATTGGTCAGTAAGGAATATTTTGAATCTTCATTAAGCCCTTAATATCCTTCCTTTCATAGAAGCCAAAATTATACCTAAGAGCCAGTCATTGCATAGCCTAATTGCATTGAAGTTTTTCTGAAGTTCTGATCTACGTGGAGTGTAGTAAGAGTTTTGATTTCTGTATGATCCTAGTTATGTGATATGAATATATTTTTTTAAAAAACCTAGGGTGTGAGATATAGGGCTGCTGTAGTTGGTCCACAACAATTAACTATGAGTGTCTCATTCTCTAGGAGGGCCTGATTTTTGCCAGCTGCTGATAATTTAATTCCGAGGACTTGGGAGAGGCAATAAATGCCAGAGCCTAAAGAGGAGCTGGAGGTACTCCAAAAAGAAGGCTGCTGCTACTCCTGCTGCATCTGGTTCTCCTTTCTGTGGTTTGTTCAGTGGTTCACAGCAAAAAAACAAGAAGAAGCAATTGAAGATATTCTAGTGATGAAGACTGGACTTGGTCCATGGAATTCAACACCTCTTTTCAGCAGGGTGTAGTCTATTTTATGGTCTAGAATAGGTCTATGCCCCCTTCCCTTCTAACCTTCTTTCTCTCCTACCTCATGTTGGAGCACTGGAAGTGATAAGGTTTGGAAATGTTGCATGTATAAGAAAAAAATAGCTAAAAATAATTTGGGCCAACATTTCAGGGCAGTGGTTACTACTCCACCCCACCTGATTAAAGCTTTTCATTATGTCACAGATCCAGCATTGTAGGGGAGTACCAGGACAGAGAAGTAGGACGAGGTTGATTGAAGGACAGGTGAAGGGAAGAGGGCTTATGGGACTTTTGGGGAGGGGGGAACCAGAAAAGGGAAAATCATTTGGAAATGTAAACAAAGAATATAGAAAAAAATATTTAAAAAAGAAAAAAATATGCAAAAGTTTGCTGAGCAAGTACAAATTGAGTACCAAATATTATAAGGAACCATCTTAAGGGAGAGAGAAAGAAGATTTGAAAATATAGATGTAAGCATCACCCATCATCTATAGGCACATATATTTTGATAGAATGTTATTGTCAAGTTTCCAAAACCTAAATTTCTAAAGCAGAATATATTTTGTATTACTATATCATATTTAGTTTATTTTTACAAGATCATTTTGAATTGTGGATATACATTCAAATGAAGTCATAAGATATATTTGTTTTTCACATAACATGGTGTGAATGACCTAGAATATGCTTAATGAAATCTCAAAATATATTCATATCCCCCACAAAGGAGTGTGAATGACTTAGAATCTGTCCTAAATGAATAATGCTATCATAATTTCACTTTTTGCAAATTTCCTTTTAAGTATCTCTACACTTGTTTAAAAATATTTCTGTCTATCAAAATTTTCCATTACTAAATGAGAAGAAATTCAGATCCTTAGCAATCAACTTTAGAATAACCTAGAAACTGCTTAGTGATGTATCACACACCTTTAATTTAAGCACTTAGGAGGTAAAGGCTGGTGAATCTCTGGAAATGCCTGGTCAGTGACAAATACCAAGTAAGACCCTGCCTAAAAGAAAAAAAATCAGAATAACCCAACCATTACATAGTTTATTTTTGAGACTTAAACAGTCAGAACAGGATTTCTAAGGGTTAGACTGAGAAAACAGGATAAAACAGAGATTTTTTTCAAAAAAGAAAAGTATGTGCTTCCAACTTGAAATAACATGAATTTTATAAATACAAAGTAATTAATACAGTCATGTGCCAGGTATCTCATATAAGCTGTCTCTATTTATTATGATAAACTAACAGAAATGTGTCCTTCTAATCTTTCATATAAGCCAATCTTCCCCATGATTGGTCTGTATGTCAGGCCTCATTGCCTTCTGCAGTGTGCTAGTGAACTCTTCTTGGAAAACCTAATACACCAGGTGTATTGTTTGTTTGTTTGCTTGCTTGTTTTGTATTTTTGGTTTTTTGTGGTTTTTTTGCTGAGTAGCACAGTTATCAATATCATACTGGGGCCTGCCTTCTGCTTCAGTGTATACTTAATTGATTTTATTTATCTTGACACATTAATTTATGATGATCATTCCCCTAACAACATTATTAGTGTTAAAAGGAAAGCAGTGATTTACACAGGTTTTCAGAGATCCCCAAGTATAAAATAATGACCTTGAATCTGTTTAGGGATGTCCAAATTCTAGTGGAAAACAATAGAACCACAATTATATTACTATCTTACATTTGTAAATCAAGCTTAAAAAAATCATGAAATATATTGTAATTAAACTATAGAATGTCCATCACTTCTTTCTACCTACGGTTTGTGCAACTTGTTTCTCTACTGGAGACAATTCTGATTAATAGAATGTTAAACTAGAAATAAAATCATTTTAGTTTGCATCCCTGTTAAATTGGAGAGCCCATTGCTCTTCCCATTGCCATGGAGACAGAGACAGAAACAAGATTTCCTACACATTGAGGAAGGTTGCAGTTCATATTGTGGAATTTTAGGACTCAGACTGCTACATGAAGCAATTACATTTTTTTCGATGTTGGAATGTGTCAAGCTGACACAAGATTCTATAAGTGTACAGGCAGACAATAAGTTTGGGTTGGTTCTAAACTTACAGGAAAGGAAGCTACATCTGTGTGACTTTTAGATCTTCGAATTCCAATACTTACACCACAGGCTTTCTTTACTGATTGTTAAGGGTAAAGAGACCATGTATAAAAATCTATCCCTTACACCACACAGACTGCTTCCTTCCTCCTATTCCTCAGATTTCAAATACAGGATGTGTCAATTACCATTCTTGAGGGTCTAATTGGGATATTTGCATATTGACAGTCTTCTTATAACAGAAGGCACCAGTTCTATTTTTGTTGATCTAATTAGCAAATTTACATATTGAAAATCCTTTAAATCCACCTTACACATTCCCTTTGCATTTTTGTGAATATTGTTTTTAAGATTCTAGGCTCTGCTCTTTTGGAGCTTTACATGTTTTTTCACTGGTTACCATAACCTATGACATTCTGAAGGTGTTTCAAGTTCTTTTTCCAGGAATGGAGTATTAGATTTACTAATGGTCTATAATATAATACTGCTATTTTCTTCATCCAAAGAACTTCTAAAAAAATGAATAAATAATTTTTAAAAAGGTTGGTTTCACAAGCCTTTTTAGGAAAGTTCTACCTTGTCTATTCATGAGATCTGTTGTGGATGAGACTGGTGCTGTTTTTATTATTTGATGCTAATTCCACTCTCCCAGAAATGGTTGTAGACAAGGAGCATACTCAAGTGTCTACTTGTGACCCAATCTGCTAATGAATAAAGGAACCAATCAATAGGTGAGTAAGAGGGACTTCGGGTTGAACTAAGGAAGAGAGCAAGCAGGAGAGCATTAGGCCTTTTGGGACTGGGATAGCATGAACACAAGATATAGCTATAAGTGTCTCCTGGTTTCAATGGCAAATTTAATAAGGCTTACGAGATTAGTATTTTAGTTGCTGTCCCCAGTGATTGTGTTACCACTGTTTCTGAACTAAGTCTGTGTGGTGTTTTCCTTCATGTGGTGGTTTGACTGGGTTAAAGGGAGAAAGGTACAGTGGCAAAACTTAGGTTGGCCAGATATACACCACAAAGTTCATGGGGGATTTGAAGCTCAGGATTGGAATGGTAGCCTCGCTCCAGAGGGAAACTAATGAGTTGGGTAGAGATATTTTGGACTTCTGAGTCAGAATCTCCACAAGATAAAAAGAGGTCCACCACTGCCAGCCAGGCCACCAGACAAGAGAGTTGTGGCACAAGTGCAGGAACATGCCAGTTCAATTTTTATTATTTTCTACAAGAAATATTTTAATAGAAAGTTACATGACCCCCCCAAAAAATGATGAGAAGTGAAGTTAAATGATATTTTTTTTGAGACAGAGTCTCTCTATATAGCGCTATCTGTCCTGGAACTCTGTAGACCAGGCTGGCCTCAACTCAGAAATCCACCTACCTGCCTCTGCCTCCCAAGTGCTGGGATTAAAGGGCACCACTGTGCACCACTACTGCCCAGCTTGAAATGATGTTTTCAATAAAAGTTGCCCACAAGTCCTCTCCTAAGAATACTAACTAGAAAAATCATGAGCATTGCTTTTGCATGAGCCTAATCACAGTGACGATCTGTCAGTGTTTCTATTCAAGCAAAGAAAACAGCAAGCAAACACAGTTGTTAATGCTTTTAAACTAGGAACTCAAGACAACTTTGCATAAATTCTGTGAGCTATGATATAAGAGAAGGTAATATTTGTAAGGCTACATTGGGTTCAGAAGTGTGTAAGTGACTGGTAGTAATTTAAAAAATTATTGAAAACATCCACAACCAACCAAAGGTCCACCTTGCTGTATAATACTCACCATTTTGTGAGGCATTGATTAGTGCCTGACATGGGCTGTCACTCTTCTTGGCTAGTAAACTCTATCTGTTTCTGCCTTCTACTAAATTAATTGACTAAGTTTAAATGTGTTTTAACTGGCTCTGTCATAGAATCAGAACCTGTCTCTGGGCATAAAAAGCAGGGTATGTTGTTTGAACTCTCAAGTGAAATTAGAGCCTATTGACCTACTTCCTTCTAGGTGATCTGTAGAGCAGTATTCTGGACCTCAAGCAATATTACAGAGCAATAGTATTATACACTGCATGGAATTGGTACAGTGACAGGCAGGCAGATGAATGGAATAAGACTGAAGATCCAGAAATGAACCCACATACTTATGGCCACTTGATCTTCTACAAAGGAGCTGAAAACATCCAGTGAAAAATCTTTTTCAACAGATGGTGCTGGTTCAGCTAGAGGTCAGCATGCAGAAGAATGCAAATTGATCCATCTTTATCTCCTTGTACTAAGCTCAACTCCAAGTGGATCAAGGACCTCCACATAAGATCAGACACACTGAAACTAAAAGAAAAGAAACTGGGAAAGACCCTTGAGGAGATGGGCACAGGGGAAAAGTTCCTGAACAGAACACCAATAGCTTACTCTCTAAGATCAAGAATTGACAAATGGGACCTCATAAAATTACAAAGTTTCTATAAGGCAAAGGACACTGTCAAAAGGACAAAACAGCAACTAACAAATTGGGAAATGATCTTCACCAACCCTACATCTGACAGAAAGCTAATATCCAATATATACAAAGAACTCAAGAAATTAGACCTCAGAAAACCAAATAACCCTATTAAAAACGGGGTACAGAGCTAAGAATTTTCACCCGAAGAACTTTGGATGGCTGAGAAACATCTTAAAAATGTTCAACATCATTAGTCATTAGGGGAATGCAAATCAAAATAACCCTGAGATTTCACCTCATGCCAGTCAGAATGACTAAGATTAAAATCTCAGGAGACAGCAGGTGCTGTCAAGGATGTGGAGAAAGAGGAACACTCCTCCACTGCTGGTGGTGTTGCAAATTGGTACAACCACTCTGGAAATCAGTCTGGCAGTTCCTCAGAAACTATACCCCTCCGGGGCATATACTCAGAGGATTCTCCAGCATGTAATAAGGATACATGCTCCATTATGTTCATAGCAGCCCTATTTATAATGTCCAGAAGCTGGAAAGATCCCAGGTGTCCCTCAATGGAGGAATGGATACAGAAAATGTGGTATATTTACACAATGGAGTACTATTCAGCCATCAGAAACAAGGAATTCATGAAATTCTTAGACAAATGGATGGAGCTGGAAAGCATCATACTAAGTGAGGTAAACCAGTCTCAAAAGATCAATCATGGTATGCACTCACTGATAAGAGAATTGGATTACCCAAGTCATAATCCACATATCAAATGATGTCCAAGAAGAATGGAGGAGTGGTCCCTGGTTCTGGAAAGGCTCAGTGCAGCAGTATAGGGCAATATCAGAACAGGGAGGTGGAAAGGGGGTGATGGTGAAACAGGGGGAGGAAAGAGGGATTATGGGACTTTTGGGTAGTGGGGAGCCAGGAAAGGGGAAATCATTTGAAATGTAAATAAAAAATATATCGAATAAAATCTCAGGAGACAGCACGTCTTATGGAGAATGTGCAGAAAGAAGAACATTCCTTCAGTGCTAGTGGGATTGCAGGCTGGTACAACCACTCTGGAAATCTTTCTGGGGGTTCCTCAGAAAACTGGGCACCACACTTCCGGAGGACCCTGCTAAACTACTCCTGGGCATATACCCAGAGGATTACACAGCATCTAATAAGGATACATGCTCCACTATGTTCATAGCAGCCCTATTTATAATAGCCAGAAGCTGTAAAGAACCCAGATGTCCCTCAACAGAGGAATGGATTCAAAAAATGTGGCATATATAGACAATGGAATACTATTCAACCATTAGAAACAATGAATTTATGAAATTCTTAAAGAAATGGATGGAGCTGGAGATCATCATCCTAAGTGAGGTAACCCAGTTTCAAAAGAACACTCATGGTGAGCACTCCCTGAGAGTCAGATGTTAGCTTAGAAGCTTGGAATAGCCAAGACACAATCCACATATCAAATGATGCCCAAGAAGAAGGAAGGAGAGGCCCCTGGTTCTGGAAAGGGTTAGTTCAGCAGTGTAAGGCAATACCAGGACAGGGAAGAGAGAAGGGGTGGATTGGGGAACAGGGGAAGGGGAGAGGGCTTATGGGACTTTCAGGGAGGGGAGATCCAGGAAAAGGAAAATAATTTGAAATGTAAATAAAGAATGTATCCACTCTTCTGTTGAGGGATACCTGGGGTCTTTCCAGCATCTGGCAATTATAAATAGGGCTGCATGTGGTATATATACACAATGTAGTACTATTCAGCCATTAGAAACAATGAATTCATGAAATTCTTAGGTAAATGGATGGAGCTAGAGAACATCATACTAAGTGAGGTAACCCTGACTCAAAAGGTGAATCATGGTATGTACTCACTAATAAGTGAATATTAACCTAGAAAACTGGAATACCCAAAACATAATCCACACATCAAATGCGGTACAAGAAGAAAGGAAGTGTGGCCCCCTGTTCTGGAAAGACTCAGTGAAGCAGTATTTGGCAAAACCAGAACGGGGAAGTGGGAAGGGGTGGGTGGGAGGACAGGGGGAGAGAAGGGGGCTTGCGGGACTTTCGGGGACTGGGGGGTTAGAAAAGGGGAAATCATTTGAAATGTAAATAAAAAATATATTGAATAAAAAAAAAGAATTTATCAAATAAAAATAAAGAATGAAGTATAAAAAAAAATAATGAGCCACTACCCCACCTGGGGATCCATCTCAAACCCAGACACTGACACTGTTGTGGATGCCAACAAGTGCTGACTGACAGGAACCTGATATAGCTGTCTCCTGAGAGCCTCTGATAGAACCTGACAAATACAGAAGTAGTTGCTCTAAGGCAACCATTGGACTGAGCAATGGGTCCCCAATGGAGAAGCTAGAGAAAGGACTAAAGGAGGAGAAGGGGTTTACAGCTCCATAGGAGGAAGAACAATATTTCCCAAGCAGAACCCCTAAAGTTTCCAGAGATTAAACCACCAACCAAAGAGTACACATGGAGGGACCTATGTATCCACTGTTGCTTATATAAGAGGATGGCCTTGTATAACATCAATTGAGAGCAGAGGCCCTTAGTCCTATGAAGGCTAAATGCCCCAGTGTAGGGAAATGCCAGGACAGGGAAGCAGAAGTGGGTGGGTTTGTGAGCAGGAGGAGAGGGGATGGGATAAGGTGTTCTCAAAGGGGAATCCAGGAAAGGGGATAACATTTGAAATGTAAATTTAAAAAAATCTCATAAAAAACGAAAAAAAATAAAGAGCCTTGGGATCATACTGGGGATGGAATATCTTTTGATTCTTTCTCATTTTTTATTCTTTAGGTTTGTACTTACTTCTTGTCTATTTTCTGGTATATTCACTGGTGACTTCTGGAAAGAAACCTTTTTCCTTCACTTTGACAATCTTGAAATTGTCATGGTCTGATTATGACCCATAAGGAAATGAGACCAAGAGCTTTTCTTTTCACCTGACCCATGTATTTTTGTTGTGTTGTTAGGACCTCATACCTGAGGATAATACTGAACTATTAATGATTCTCTCCATTTTCCAAATGCTGCATAGCCCGTCACCACACATTTTTAAATGGTTTAAATACAGTGCAAAGCCTTAAGTAATTTGAGATTTAAGACTTAGAAAGTAATTGAACTCACAATAATGGTGTACGTATTGTTTCAGACTCTCACAGTGGTACTAGAAGGAGCTGGGAGACTGGATAGAGTCCTCCTACACTTTTTTTCATGCCCCCTATTCTCAATGTTTTTGCAGTTATATAAATGTTATACAGAGCTTTGAATCTTTATTATTACATTTAGAGACTTTTCTTTCCCTAAAGCATGCCATGTCAGTTTATTCTTTCATTTCATAATGGAAGAAATTTGAAAATTATGTTCAAAGGGTTAATTCCTAAATGATTTAATTTCTCATTCTAAAACAGCAATCTCCTTTTGCTATTAGAGAAATGTCAAGAACACTTTAGCTATTTGAAACCATTGGTACAAAGTAACTATAACTATTTTTGTTCTATTCTTTTATAACTGTCAAAAATTAGAATTTATATATTAAGCAAAATAAGAAAACCATTGAAACTACTAACAAAACTGAACAAATTACATTAATGAATAATTCAAATTTTGTGAGTGTTTCCCTCATGATACAAAAATAGTGGACTGTTCTGACCCTTCTTCCTATAACAATGATTCATGTGTACTGAAGACTGATATGGTGATAATTATGATACTGCAGGAGCTATAACATAGTGTTACTATGCTTCCTAAGTGTTATATCAAACTGCCATTTAACACATCATTAGGATATCATGACAGTGGATAGGAAAACCAGAATGGCTGTCAAGACATTAAGAATGAGTAAGGTATAAGCTAGTAGCTCTTACAGGGGAAGTGTAGATTCATATATGGGGTTTTATGGAGCAGACAGGTGACATATTTTCCTCATTTTATACAAAATGTTTACAATTTACACATGTTGAATTGTAATTTGGGAAATTTTCTCTTAGTAGGTTTGGAAAATGTTTGACAATGGGTAACTGAAATCATAAATAATAAAACCACCAATACCACCTATCATATGAATGAATCAGATATCAGGTTGCAAACAATGGCCTCAGTTTAGGCACATCATATTTTCTTCCCAAGGAAAAAGAATATTTCAGCATAGCAACAACTATATAGGCTCATCTTTATTATGAGGCAATTTTTATTTGGAAAGACTCAAATAAAATAACACAAAGGTAAACTCCACTATATCTTGAGTAGGAACAAAAACAGCCTGAAATCATATTTGTAAAACTTCAAAATTTCGACTACGATCTATCTCTTTTCTCTTTCCAGGTTGTTTTTCAATAACATTGTAAAACTACTTTTTCAAAAGTTCTATGATTGATGGTTTTCTTGTCAAATAGAAATCGCTTTGCAGATTTTTTTCCTCATTTTAAACATTCAGCTATTGCTTCGATGGAGGCACTCATAAAAGCATACATATAAATGAATCATGAAGATAGAAAACAACTCCAATATTCAATATCCAAGGTTTTATATTTTCAAAAGAGTAATGTACTATTTTATTCAGCCTTGCCAACAATTCCAAGAAAATCTGTGTCGTATGCACTAATGACCCACCTTTGCAAATCTGGACACTAAATAAAACAAGTCAAAATATATATACTTTTACACATGCACATAATAATATAGATATGATTAAACTATTTCTCTAATAGTACTCCATGTAAAGAGAATGAAATGTAACTATGATTTGCTTTACATTAAATGAAAAATCTCAAAAATAATTATATTGTTTAACCATAACTACAAAAGTTTATTCTGCTGATGAATTTCAAAGCAAGGGATATTTCCATTCCTGTATTTTAACTTTATAAATCATTTATTAAATATCGAAAGCCATTAATTAAGTAAGGAAATGAAGAATAATGCTGGACCAACTCTACAAAGTCCTTCTCTTTTCTCCATTATATTTGATGAAGCTGTTAAAATTTTAGACTAGCTCAGCCTTTGTAGACATTTATTCTCACTAAGAAGCAACATATAATGTGACTACTATGGTTTGAATCTGAGAAGTCTCTCTTAGGCTCATGTACTTGACTCCTGGTTCCTTTCTGATGTTCCTATGTAGAAGATTGTGGAACATTTGGAAAGTCGAGCTTCAGAGAAGGAAGTTAGGTCAGGACTTACAGATTTTCAGCCAGGTACTTCTTTCTGTTCAATCTACTCACTGATATGATGAATCTGGTTTTTAAACAAAACGATGCACAAAGAAACCAAGAGTTTTTTCCCCAGACTCCATTGTTCATATTAAAAAATTTTAGTCACTGAGGCTGACATGTGAATACATATATTTACCTTCTCCATGTCAATTCTGATACCAGGGACTAATACAAAGCTTACTAATTGCTGCCTCATAATTGTGATGATACAGTTGAAATAAGAGAGGTAAGCTATGGCCAGAAGGGCAAATACAATGGATAAAAATCTTTTCTACAACTTCTGCTCCTCCAAATCCAATTCTGCAATCTCTAGCTTTATGTTCTGTCAAAGATGACATGAGGTTGCCTGCCTTAACTCCTGACTTCATCTCTAGTGGATCAGATAAACTTTTCCCTTCCACATTTCATCTCAGTATGCACCACTATATCCCAGCACCCAATTTCTTTTTTATATAAGATACATTATTGATTTACATTTAAATGTTCTCCCCTTTCCTGGTCATCATCACCTGAAAGTCCCCTAACCCATTCCCCCTCCTCCTGCGCACCAATCTACCTACTCCTACTTCCCTATCCTGGCATTCCCCTATACTGGGACATTTAACCTTCTCATGACCAAGGGCCTCTCCTCCCTGTGATGTCCAATAAGGCCATCCTCTGCTGCATATGCATCTGGAGCCATAGATCTCTCCATGTGTACCCTTTGGTTGGTCATTTAGTCCCTGGGAGCTGTGGGGGTACTGGGTGGTTCACATTGTTACTCTTCCTATGGCACTGAAAACCCCTTCAACTCCTTGGGTCCTTACACTACCTCCTCCATTGATACCCTATGCTCAGTTCAATGGTTGGCTGAAAGTGTCTCCCTCTGTATTTGTTATGCACTGTCATAACCTCCCAGGTGACAGCTATATCAGTCTCTTGTCAGCAAGCACTTGGTGGCATCTACTATAGTGTCTGGGTTTTGTAACTGTATATGAGATGGATCCCGAGGAGGGGAAGTCTCTGGATGGCCTTTCCCTCAGTTTCTTCTCCATACTTTGTCTCTATATCTCCTTCTGTGGGTATTTTGTTTCCATTTCTAAGAAGGACCAGAGTGTCCATACTTTGCTTTTCCTTCTTCTTGAGCTTCATTTGGTGTGTGAATTGTATCTTGGGTATCCAGGCTTCTGGGCTAACATCCACTCATCAATGAGTGCATACCACTGGTATTGGGTTCAATTTTGGTGTTGGGTTACCTCACTCAGGAGGATATTTTCTAGTTTCATTCATTTGCTTAAGAATTTCATAAATTCATTCTTTTAAAGCTGAGTAGTATTCCATTGTGTAAATGTACCACATTTTCTGTATATATTCCTGTGTTGAGGGGCATCTGAGTTCTCTCCAGCTTCTGGCTATTATAAATAAGGCTGATATGAAAATAGTGGAGCATGTGTACTTATTATATGCTGGAGAATCCTCTGGGTATATGCCCAGGAGTGGTATAGCCAGGTCCTCTGGCAGTATTATGCCCAATTTTTTGAGGAACTGCCAAACTGATTTCCAGAGTGGTTGTACCAGCTTGCTATCCGACCAGCAATGGAGGAGTGTTCCTCTTTCTTTACATCCTTGCCAGCACCTGCTCTCTCCTGAGTTTTGATCTTAGCCATTCTGACTGGTGTGAGGTGTAATCTCAGTTTTGTTTTAATTTGCATTTCCCTGATAACTAAGGATGTTGAACATTTCTTTAGGTGCTTCTCAGCCATTCATTATTACTCAGTTGAAAATTCATAGTTTAGCTCTGTACCCCATTTTTATTAGTGTTGTTTGGTTCTCTGGAGTCTAACATTTTCAGTTCTTTGTATATATTGGGTATTAGCCCTCCTTCAAATATAGAGTTGGTGATGTTTTCCCAATTTGTTGGTTGCCATTTTGTCCTATTGACAGTGTCCTAGCTCTCAATTTCAACAGGAACCTTCAGACAAATTTAACCAGGGAAGCAGGTAAGCTAACTGCAGGTTCTTCTTCCATTCCTTTAAGTCAAGTCCCCAGACTCATCTCCTGTTTTGCATCAAATCACCTGTTGTGGCCTCTCCTTAATTTCTGACCCATTCACAGGGAACAAAGAAAATCCTAATTAAACACCTGGAATTCTGCCCTCCTATGGACCCCCCTTCCTTATCCCATCTCCATCCCTAAATGTCATCTCCCAATATCTAAAATTAATTTTACCTGGAACCCCCAGTGCTAGCACCTAACAATATCCCAGAAAAATTTCTTACCAGGTAACACATAGCCACCACACTTTCCTAAGCACAAGTGAGGGTATCAAAAAAAAAAAAGGAACAAGATAAGATACTCACCCAAAAGAAAAAAGCAAGATATCAGCACCCAGATTTACATTACTCAGAAACTAAGTTGTCCAGATGTCAGCATAAAAACACAATAACTAACAACCAGGAAAATATGTTTTCATTATAGTCCAACAACCCTACCATATTCAGTTCAGAGAATTGTAATGTAGCAGAAACTTAAGACAAGGACCTTAAAATAGCCTTTATTGATATGATATTGGTCCTTAAAGAGGAAATTAATAAATCCCTTAAAGAAATATATGAAAACACTCAAAACAATGGAATAAAATTAATAAAGCAATTTAAGATCTAAATGTTTAAATAAAATGAATATAGAAAGCCAAAATTCAGCAAATAACTAGAAGCAAAAAATTTTAAGATTTCAAATAGGAAGATGAGAGGCAAGTCTCACTAAGGTAATACAACAAGTGGACTAGAGTTACTTATGCTTTGAAGATATAATAGAAGATGTTGAAACACTGGCCATAGAAAATGATAAATCATAAAAAAGAAAAACTCTTGGCACAAAACATACAGGAAATGTCGCAATGTATGAAAAATCCAAATCTACAAATAGTAGGCATAGAAGAATGAAATAAAACCAAGGTCAAAGACACAAAATATATTTTTAATGCAACCATAAACTTAAATGTCTGTATCCTAAAAAATGTCTACTTGATATTTTAGTGCAAGGAAGCCCAAAACTTGTGAGAGTAATCAACCAATATCTGACTTGAGTTAAGGTCCACTCTACCAAATGGATACCATACCTGACATTCCCTGAGTGACCAAGAGACTGAGGCCAGATATTCTATCATGGGTATGTGGGCTAAAACCAAATATTATCATTACAACACACACACACATGCACACACACATGCACATACACACACACACACACACACACACACACACACACATGAAGCAATAGGTTGACTTCTTCAAATGACATTTTGATGTACTCAGAGATAAATATCATGCTAAGCCATTATCATAGAAGCATTCTCTGTAGCAGTTGGCAAAAGAACATCCTCTAGCTAGATAATATGCAGAGAATGATAGACACTGGAACCTGCATTTCAAATGGATGTCTTCATCAAATATCTACTTTCAGGGCTCAGGGAACACTGTTGAACAGAAGGCAAAAAGAGTATGAGTGGCAGATGGGGTGAAGAATGTCAAAGGATAAGAAACCTTAAATTACAGGGTTGTTTTGATTTGCATTTCCCTAATGACTGATGATGTTGCGGACTTCTTAAGGTGCCTCTCAGCCATCTGAATTTCTTCAGGTAAAAATTCTTTGTTTAGATCTGTACCCCATTTTTAATAGGGTAAATTGGAACCCTGGGGTCTAACTTCTTTAGTTCTTTGTATATATTGGATATTAGCCCTCTATCAGATGTAGGGTTGTGAATATCCTTTCCCAATTTGATGGTTGCCATTTTGTTCTTTTAACAGTGTCCTTTGCCTTACAGAAACTTTGTAATTTTATGAGGTCCCATTTGTCAATTCTTCATCTTAGAGCATAAGCTATTGGTGATCAGTTTAGGAAGTTTTCCCCTGTGCCCATGTCCTCAAGGGTCTTCCCCAGTTTCTTTTCTATTAGTTTCAGTGTGTCTGGTTTTACATGGAGGTCCTTGATCCACTTGGCGTGAAGTTTAGTACATGGAGATAAGAATGGATCAATTTGCATTCTTCTACATGCTGACCTCCAATTGAACCAGCACCATTTGTTGAAAAGGCTATCTTTTTTCCACTGGATGTTTTCAGCTCCTTTGTCAAAGATCAAGTGACCATAGGTGTGTGAATTCATTTGTGGATCTTCAATTCTATTCCATTGGTCCACTTTTCTGTCACTATGTCAATACCATGCAGTTTTTAACACTATTGCTCTGTAGTATTGCTTGAGGTCAGGGATACTGATTCCCCCAGAATTTCTTTTGTTGTTGAGAATAGTTTTAGCTATCCTGGGTTTTTTGTTATTCCAGATGAATTTGAGAATTGCTTTTTCTAACTCTGTGAAGAACTGAGTTGGGATTTTGATGGGGATTGCATTGAATCTGTAGATCACTTTTGGCAAGATGGCCATTTTAACTATATTAATCCTGCTGATCCATGAACATGGCAGATTTTTCCATTTTCTGAGGTCTTCTTCGATTTCCTCCTTCAGAGACCTGAAGTTCTTGTCGTATAGATCTTTCACTTGTTTGGTTAGAGTCACACCAAGATACTTTATATTGTTTGTGTCTATTGTGAAGGGTGTCATTTCCCTAACTTCTTTCTCAGCCTGCTTATCCTTTGAGTATAGGAAGGCAACTGATATGCTTGACTTGATTTCATAACCAGCCATTTTGCTGAAGTTGTTTATCAGCTGTAGGAGTTCTCTGGTGAAGGTTTTCAGGTCACTTAAGTAGACTATCATATCATCTGCAAATAGTGATAATTTGACTTCTTCCTTTCCAAATTGTATCCCCTTGACCTCCTTATGTTGTCTAATTGCTCTATCTAGGAATTCAAGTACAATATTGAAAAGATATGGAGAGAGAGGACAGCCTTGTCTCGTCCCTGATTTTAGTGGAATTGCTTCATGATTCTCTCTGTTTAGTTTGATGATGGCTACAGGTTTGCTGTATATTGCTTTAAGGATGTATAGATATGGGCCTTGAATTCCTGTTCTTTCCAAGACATTTAGCATGCAAGGATGCTGAATTTTGTCAAATGCTTTTTCTGCATCTAATGAGTTGATCATATGGTTTTTTTCTTTGAGTGAGATTTCACCTTACACCAGTCAGAATGGCTGGGTCAAAAACTCAGGAGACAGCAGGTGTTGGCGAGGATGTGGAGAAAGAGGAACACTCCTCCACTGCTGGTGGGGCTGTAAGATGGTACGACCACTTTGGAAATCAGTCTGGCGGTTCCTCAGAAAACTGGACATGACACTTCCGGAGGACCCTGCTATACCTCTCCTGGGCATATACACAAAGGATTCCCCAGCATGCAATAAAGACACATGCTCCATTATGTTCATAGCAGCCTTATTTATAATAGCTAGAAGCTGGAAAGAACCCAGACGTCCCTCAAAGGAGGAATGGATACAAAAAATGTGGTATATTTACACAATGGAATACTACTCAGCAATTAGAAACAATGAATTTACCAAATTTTTAGGCAAATGGTTTGATCTGGAAAATATCATCCTAAGTGAGGTAACCCAATCACAAAAGAATATGCATGGAATGAAATCTCTGATAAGTGGATATTAATTAGCCCAGAAGCCCTGAATACCCAAGGCACAAATCGCATAACAAATGACTCCCATGAAGAAGTATGGAGAGGGTCCTGATCCTGGAAAGGACTGATCTAGCATTGGAGGGGAATATAAGGACAGAGAAAAAGGAGAGAGATGATTGGAGAATGATTGGAGAGAAGAAGGTTTATGGGACATATGGGGAGGGAGGATCTGGGAAAGGGGAATCATTTGGAATATAAACAAATATATAGAAAATAAAAATATTTAAAAAAGAAACCTTAAATCAGCATGATCAACACACATATGCAGAAAACAAACAAATAAGGTCATTTGAATTGACATAGTCTATGTACATGTAAACTCACAGACTCTGCAGCAGCACAAGGACTGAATGTCTCTTCTTTCAGATGAGGTCCTATAGCTAAAAGGAGAAATGGCCACATGCTTCCATCCAAACCCATAAGCTATCTCCAATCGATAAAATGATTTGCAAATAGAAGGTCAGTATTCTCTGCAGGAGTCACACTAGGGAAGCAATCTACTTTAAGAGTAGTCTTAAAAGAATGTGAACAACAGAAAACAAAATCAACAACATCCTTATAATTTTTTCCTCTTTTCCATACAAGCTTTTTGCCTCTGTATTATGACTTCTAGTTCAGTGTTTTTGTAAGATTTCTGGTATTTGAATGCATGGATTTCTTTGTCTGTATCTGTTTCTTTTGTCTTTTTTGGGCTCTTTTCCTTTTGTTTACTTGTTTGTCCTATCCAGATACGGAAGTTTTTGTTTTATTTTTATTTATATTTTTTATTTGCATTTCAAATGCCTTCTTCTTTTCTGGGTCCCCACTCCCCACAAATTCCATAAGCCCGCTTCCCTCCCCCTGTTCCTCCATCTACCCCTTCCCACTTCCCTGTTCTGGAATTCCCCTATACTCTTGCACTGAATCTTTCGAGAACCAGGGGCCACTCCTCCATTCTTTTCGCACATTATTTAATATGTGAATTATGTCTTGGGTATTCAAAGTTTCTAGGCTAATTATAATCCTTTCCAAAGCCTGTTTATTTTCTAATGTGAAATAGAAAAGTGGATCTATATATAGGAGAGTTAGGAAAGAACTGAGAGAATTCAAGTAGAGGGAGGGGAAAATTTAAATGATATATTACATGAGAAAATAATCTATTTTCAATAAAAGGATAAAAGATATCTAAAAAATTAAAATAGAAATAAAGAGAAGTGCAAGCCTCTGCTTTGGATATTTCACCCACACACACAAAGACCTCTCTCTTGTCTGTATCAAATGATGAAGAGCTTTGGAAGAGAAAGCAGGAAGTTAAGATCTTAATACCGTATAATCAAAATCTATCAATAGAACAAAAAATAAACCATCATTAAACTAATCACAGACTAATTATTATTGTAATTGTGAATAATTTGCTTCTTAATGCCTTCATGTCTGCATACAATGATGTTTTTAAATTTTTATTTTAATATTTGCTTATTCAATTTACATCCAGGTCTCAGGCATACCACCCTACTCCCAGTCAACCCCTCCCAAAATCCTTCCCCATTCACCCCTCCCCTTCCACTCTGATTGTGTGGAGGTGTATGACCCCAAAAACCGAGGGTGCCCCAGCACCCCACACCCGAGAAGGCAACACCCAAATCACTCGCGAGAAACGGTCTCAATGCAATAACATGAGGGTTTCTTTATTCCAGAATTCTGGGTTCCACAGCCATACACCATGCAGGGTTAGAGGACTGTGGACCACGAGTGCCAAATTGCAGCAGCTTTTATAAGTTTAAGACAAAGCCCACCAATCACAAACCAATCATTTCTTAGCATGGAGAGCCCGCAAAATGCGAGCCAATTAATTTGTACCACTCCATAGATTTTAGGCCAATCAGTTTAAATTATCGGAGCCCGCGCTCAGTGGACCAATTAATTTCCTATTTTCTTGAATGTCTACAGCTGTGTGAACTCCTGTATAGGGGTAATGGCGTAAGTTTACAGAAGCAAGATAAGCTTAGCCCATTTCCAGTTACCTTATGAGGTCAGGATCACCTATTCAAGGCCTTTCTGCTAGCTCTACACAAAGGGCGGGCTCTGGAATGGAACCTTTTACCTAGTTTCTAACAAAGTGAGATAGCATTTTAAACTTCTGACTTCTTGGGGTCATTAGAGTTAGGCTGTATTATTTTCTATCCTTTCAGTGGCCCCCTGGGTATTCCTTACCCAGGCACTTCAAGTTACGTGGAGGCTAGACACTTCTTTCCCCACTGAGAATAGAGAAGGCAACCCAGGTAGAATAAAATATCGTACCTACAGGCAAAAGATTTTAGGATAGCCCCTTCTCCAGATGCTTGGGACCAAAATGAATATCAAGTTTAACATATGCTATATCAGTGTAGAGAGGCCTAGGTCTGGCCTGAGGATATACTTTGGCTGGTGGTTCAGACTCTGAGAATCACATGGGTTCAGGTTAGTTGATTCTGTTCGTCTTCCTATAGAGTTTCTATCCACTTTGGAGCTTGTGATTCATATTCCTATTCTTCCATACAAGTCCCCAAACTCCATCCATTGTTTGACTGTGTGCATCTACCTGTCAAATTCAGCTGTTGGGTAGATCCTCTCAGAGGAAAACATGCACCTGCCTGCAAGCATAACAGAGTCTCATTTATTGTGTCAAAGATTGGTGCTTGCTCATGCACAGACCTCAAGTTGGGCTGGTTATTGGTTTGCCATTCCTTCAGTCTCTGCTCCCTCCTATGTGCCTGAATTCCTTGTAGAAAGAATAAATTTGTGTTGATAGTTGTATGGGTTAGTTGTTGTCTCTGTACCTCCACTGGGATTCCTGCCTGGCGAACAGGAATCCTCTTCAGATTCCATATCCCCAGTAATGTCCCAATAATGTCACCTACATTGATTCTTGAACACATCCCTTATCCCAGCACTCGGTCTCCTTCTGGAGTTACCCCCCACCCTCTTTACTCCCTTTGCTGCAGATTTCCATTTATTTTCATGATCATCTAGCCATCTCTCCTACCCTTCTCACAGCTGATCCTGAATATTGCTATTCTCCTCCGGATCCCCTTCCATTTCCCTCTCTCCATCTGCCTCTTATGTCTATTTTATTCCCCCTCTTAAGTGAAATTCAGCCATCTTAATTTGTACCTTTAATTTTATTTAGATTCTTTGGTTCTATGAATTATATACTGGTATGTTTATTTTTTGGCTAATAATTACTTATAAGTGAGTTTATACCATGCATGCCATTTTGGGACTGACGTACCTTACATAGGTCTCAAGTTCTATCCATTTGTCTGGAAAAATTGATGATGTCTTTATTTTTAATAGCTGAATAGTATTTTATTGTATAGATGCAGCATATTTTCTTTATCCATTCTTCAGTTAAGGATCATCTAGGCTGTTTCTAGTTTCTGACTATTATGAATAAAGCTGGTATGAACAGAGTTGAGCAAGTGTCTTTGTGGGATGTTGGAGAATTTCCTGAACAGAACAGATCAACAATAATAAATGAGGCCCCATGAAAGACCAAAGCATCTGTAAGAGGAAAGACACTGTAAATAGGACAAAAAAAAAAAAAAAAAAAAAAAAAAAAAAAAAAAAAAAAAAAAAAACCAACCTACAGTTTGGAAAGTAATTTTCAACAATCCTACATATGACAAAAATTTATACAGAAACTCAAGAAGTTGGACACCAACATCAAAAATAATGCAATTTCAAAAAATGAGGTACAGAGACTGAGTTCTCAACACAGGAACATCAAATGGCTGAGAACTACTTAAATAAATGTTCAAAAGTTCATAGTAATCGGGGAAATGCAAATAAAAACAACTGTAAGGTTCAATCTTATACACATACAATGGCAACGATAAAAAAAATCTAAGAATAACACATGCTGGCGAATATATGGAGCAAGGGGGACACTTCGTTATTGCTGGAGGGAGTGCAAAACCACATGAATCTCAAGAAGAAAGAAGACCAAAGTGTGGATACTTAGTTCCTTCTTAGAAGGGGAAACAAAATCCACAGGAGGAAATACAGAGACAAAGTGCAGAGTAGAGACTAACAGAAAGGTCATCTAGAGACTGCCCTAACTGGAGATCCATCTTTTATACAGCTTCCAAACACAGATAGTATTATGTATGCCAATGAGCGCTTGCTCACAGGAGCCTGATATAGCTGTGTTCTGAGAGGCTATGCCAGAGCCTGACAAATACAGAAATGGATGCTCTCAGCCAATCATTGGACTGAGTATCAGATCCCCAAAGAGGAGTTAGAGAAAGGACTTAAGGAGCTGAAGGGGTTTGCAACCCCATAGGAAGAACAACAATATCAACCAAAAAGAATCCCCAGAGCTCCCAGGGACTAAACCACCAACCAAAGGGTACACATGGAGGGACCCATGGCTGCAGGTTCATATGTAGCAGATGATGACCTTGTTTGACATCAATGGGAGGAGAGCCCCTTGGTCTTATGAAAGCTTGATGCACCAGTGTAGAGGAAAATCAGGACTAGGAAGTGGGAGTGGGTATAGAAGCACCCTCATAGAAGCAGGGGGAGGGAGGATGGGATAGTGGGTTTCCAGAGGAGAAACCAGGTAAGGGGATAACATTTGAAAAGTAAATAAAGAAAATATATAATAAAAATAGACTATAATGCAAATAGGCCATACATGTTTAATCCTGCTGGCTAGAATACAGATATACCCCTTAGTAGGCACCTTTACTCACAAACAACATACTTAACACTATTTTGTAGAATATTTGAATGTGATGTCTGTTTGAAGAGCAGATAAGTTGACAATTCAGTGAAAGATTTGACAGAATGAGTCAGAGATAGATATACTGAACTTATGAGAGAACAGACTGGAAAGAGGTGGAGAGAGAGAGAAGAGGGAGGGAGGGAGGGAGAGAAGGAGGGAGGAGAGAGAGAGAGAGAGAGAGAGAGAGAGAGAGAGAGAGAGAGAGAGAGAGAGAGAGAGAGAGAGTAGAGATTTTACAAGACACAATTTTACAGAAACAGGTGGCAGGTAAAGAGAGGAGTAGCCAGAGAATGAAAAATGACCAGATGATTAGAACAGATTGCAATAGTTTGTATGAGCCCACACAGAGCAATTCAATGACAGTGTGAGAAGAGCCAGATTCAACCAGTCATCTTGGAGGGGAGTTTGAGGCAGAACAGTGGATCCAGCCAGGCAGAGTATAGAAAGACCTAGAAAGGGTGAGCTTATTCAGCAGTAAGCTTCTGAGATGATAATTACACCTGGCAAATAAAAGTAAAGTTTAAGGTGTCATTCTCATTTACAAGTCTATATAGAAAATACTTTTCTGTTCTAGGGTTAAATTAAATGAAGAAACTAAAAGGAATATATTGACTTACTTGATTGTATATAAGTGGAAAGAGTGTCTATCATCCAAGGAAGTAGGCTAATTTCTATGAAGAGAACTACGTCAAGATAACTTCAATCATTGTTCTCACTGTCTACTCTTGCCAAGTCAATGTTAAGCTGTAAAAGTACCCCAGTCCTAATAATTTGTCCTGCACCCATACCAACCTTCAGGTCAGAATATCATATAAAAATTCCTTAAACATCCTTTTCTGAGATTTGTCATTATGCTGTCAAGATATGACTTAATATTTTTTTGTGTGTGTAAAATACTATATGTTGACAACCTAGTGAATTCATACTTGACAGTATTGAGATCTAGGATTGTTCCCAAATCCTGTCAAGGCAATCTGACTACTATAGTTGAAGGCTCTACATTCAGAAAAGCTAAAACATCTATATTTTACAGGGTCTTGCTCAAAGACATATGCTCATATGTCAGAGTGAAGGAGATTTTGCAGTGGTCTGAGATTTTCAAGTTTTACCTCAGGCATTTTAAAACATGTTGCTTTGTCTTTAAAAGTTGAGAAATAATTTTGTCAGTTCTTAAATTGCATATCATATTTGTATATGGATGTCTTCAGTAGAAAACAGCTATATTCATAAGTGCATTCCTGCTCTGCCTACTTTTGTTTGAAATAATGAAATAAATTTCATAGAAAATACTAAACATAGGAAGCAACAGTTTATAAGACTGAGGGTAAACACAGGCAGATATTCCTGTAATACATAAAACACTGACAGGAATACCTTTATTTGGAATCACTTTTGCTTTCATGAGAACATTCTATCTTGAAGAATTGAAAGGACAGAAGTCTCATACAAAGCTGATTAGCAATGTGTCTCTTAACTTAGAGCCACCATAAGCATCAAAGTTAAGCAACTATTTCCACACTCAGATTCATCTTGGTCTCAATCTATGCCCAAATGAGACCAGACTCCTGTGACTTAAACACTTATAAACTGAAATTATTGTTCTGATGCTAATATTTACATTATATTCCATGCAGAAAATGTTAAGTTACAATGATGGGGGAAAGCTTAATATGAATAATGCTGTTTTTTAAAATACCTATTTTCATAAAGAGGATTGCAAATTCATATATCCAAAGACCTAATATTTTACAATTTTACTGAAGTAAGAATATTTTTGGAACAAATTCGTACTCATGGCATCTTAGTTAGGTGTCAACATTTAAGCCAAATAAGCAAATTTAGACATCTTGTTTCTTTATCAAATCTATCTACTTACTGCATGAGATTCATTTTCTTTTTCCCAAAAGATGTTTCTCTAATTTTATCTTCTTTCTTATTCTTTGCTCTTACCTTACTTTATCTGGCTTTCAGAAAACAACAGATCAGCAACAAAGTGAGTAAAATTTCACTATTGAGAATGAAGTAGGACATTAGACTGATCAGTTAGTTTTTCCAGGGTGAAGTGGAAGATAAGAAATTTTAAAAAGAACATAAGTGTTTATTTCAGGCCTTTCAAAGAATGTTTTAGATAAAAGAAATATTAGCATTAAAGGGATGGATTGTAAACTCTTCCCACTGTCTCCAAGTCTTTTGCAAATACCATAATTGTCATAAAATGATCAATATACATGCTACCATGCAGAGCATTTTGTAAAAATTAGATGGTACATTTAAGGTCATATAACCCATCACACAAAAATTCTTAGGAATTTGTGAAGATCAGAAAGCAATTCTCAGTTGACTCAATTTAGACACAATAAGTTCTGGTTAAGGTAGATATACCAGAAGGGAATTTCTGTATTTACATATTTAAGAACACCTGATTTTGTTCTTTCCTATTATCAAATATATTTTTGCTTAACACTACCATGTCTAAGCTTTTGGGGTCAACAAAGGATGTTATACTTTCTATCACTGCCTTTTTAAAAAATTAACACAAAATAGTGACATATAATAATATACATTTATTAGCTTATAATATGGCAGTATACTTCATCAAAGGCAGGATGGAAAACAATTTGTTTGCAAAAGGGAATTTACAAATCCCTTGTAATCTAATCATGGAGTGACATTCCTTCTGGGCTGATGTATTCTATTGATTAGAAACAAATTACTTCAAAGGAGAAGATTAGTCAATGTTTAAAAGACCAGGATTTGTTTATACAGGAAGCCATTTTCCAAGATACTGATTAGAACTCCATTAGATTATTTGTTTAGGGAGAGTATTTTTGGATTCTGCTATTTGTGATATATATATATATATATATATATATTGCTACATTTACAATTTCTGGGACTTTAAACCATGAAGAAAAAATTGTTTGTGAGCATGTATTCAGTAGACAAGTGAAATAATCATTCTGATAGATTCAGATGTGTAAATACTTTCATTACAAATACTGTTATGATCTATTATCTATCAAACAGTAGTAAGACATATTAATCCTGCCCCTGCAAAATAATTCATTATCATCAGCTTAAAATATATAAAAGCTTAATGGATCGTGAGACCTAAAGAAACATTACTTTCTCTTGCTGAGCCATACAATATTGTCATGGATTGAACAAGTCTAGGACTGGTTTTATCAGAATATATTCAATAGTGAATGACACACACGTGACCTAAAAGCAACATCTCAGTCCTTATTTAAACAGCTATTTGAAAAGGCTTACCTGTCCTCCCATACTCTGAATGATTATATAATGAGTAAAATCGGGAGGTAATACAAACATAAGGTACCATCTTTGTCTTAAAAAATTTACTTCACATATGCTCTATTGTGGTAAAGTAACATTATGACCATAGCAACTCTTAAAGGAAACCATATCACTGGGTGTGTCTTACAGGTTTAGCATTTTAGTTCATTATCATCATAATTGAAAGCATAGTGAACTGGAGACAAACAATGTGCTATATAAGGAGCAAAGAGTTCTATATTCATATACCCTGAAGTAGCAGGAAGAAGGAGTTGGTCACTGAGACTTACTTGAGCATTTTAAACCTCAAAGTCCTCCTCTAGGAACACACTTTTTCCAATAAAGCTATAACTATTTCAACAAGGCCACAAATCCTAAGCACTTCAAATAATGCCACTCCATGTGAATCTATGGGGGCCAATTTTATTCAACCTACTACAGTCAAGTAAGTTAAAATTTAAATTCTCTCCCTAGAAGAGTCTGTATTCGCCTAAGAATACAGTTGAAATGGGACCACATAATTGGGTCTGCTGTGCTAATTCTCATTGAGTTTGCAGTTAAATTCAAACAGTCTCTTCCAGTGCTGAATAGTTAGCTGTGTGGTATTGTGTACTTCACTCTCCTAAATGGTGATGTCGTTAACAGACTAGAAAGAAAGAGATCTTACGGTGGATTACTCACAAAACTGACATTATATAGGAATGTTTGGCTCAGAACAATCAGCTAACATACTATAAAATATTTATATTGTACTGAAGTTGCATACACACCTTGCAAAAAGGAAGGGAATTTAAAGTACACTAAAGAATTCACATCTCGTTCACTTTGAATAAGTGCAGGGATTGATTTTTGCCAGAGGTGTCTATTAAAGTTTTACTTTAAACAGATAACCCATATACTGGCTTGTCTGTATTTTTCCTTTATTAAATAATTTATAATTTCCAAGAAAAGTTTTAGTACATGTCCTAATTCATCTATTCTTCTTGCTTTGGACGTCAGGACAACTCCGCAATAAAAAACTTAACAGTTCTTGTTACTAGAAAGAGCACTCAGTTGCTAAAGTACCTGCTATATAGGCATAAGGATCTGAATTCAGATCATCTGGACCACAGATTAATGAAGTTAAATAAATTAGAGGTGCGAATATAGGCGAATCATCAGCTCTCACTTAGGAGCACATTTTGGAATTCAATAAGTACTGGATAAAATTGAGACACTGTCTCAAAATCCAAGGTAGAAAGCAGTATCAAATGAGACCACAAATCAACAACTTAGGTTCACAAAATGTGCATACTTTCTGCATATATACTTGAACACATGATAATGAACTCTCACACAAATTACATTCACATGAATACATAAAAATAAGTGTTGTGTGTTCTCTGAAGATATTTTAAAGCACTCTCATTTAGTCTTATTTAGTTCATGCAGGATGTAGTATGAATGAACAAATATAATATTAACTGAGAGTCAATGGTGCCTGAAAATTAGAAGAAAATCTATTGTGAAAATATAGAACACAGACAAAATACAGGAGTTGATTATTTTTTATATTTAAAATATTTTAGCATTATTATTATTACTATTATTATTATTTAATTTATTTAGTCCATTCATTATCTCTCTTGGTCCTCCCTCTAACTGTACCTCATTCTATCCCTCCTCCCATGTCTCCATGAGGATGTCTTCACACCCCCAAACCCCACCTCACCAGACCTCTCCACTCGCTGGATCCACAAGTCTTTTGGGGGTTAGGTGCATCTTCTCTCACTTAGGCCAGACCAGTTAGTCCTCTGCTATATATGTGTTGGGGGCCTCATATCAGCTAGTCTATGCTGCCTGGTTGTTGGCTCAGTGTATGAGAGGTCTCTAGCATCCAGGTGAGTTGAGACTGCTAGTCTTCCTATGGGGTTGCCCTCCTCCTCAGCTTCTTCCACCTTTTCCCTAATTCAACCACAGGGTTATCAAGCTTGTGTCCATTGGTTGGATGTAAGTATCTACATGTGATTCCTTCTTACAAGATGGCTACTATACTAGATAGATTTATATCATCTTAACATAAGCTAAAGCAGAGGAAACTTTAAATAAGAAAATATTTCTACCTAAAGCCCAGCCAACATCTCCAAACTTCACCCCTTCCATGTGGCTCTATTCCAGAACCATAACTCTGGTTGCTATCCTAGAGGCCAGGATTCTCCCAGAGACCCCAGGTAAGATAGCAACCATATTCCCCTAACTCTTAATATATTCTAAGGAAAACTTCCATAGTATACCCTGTTCTTTCAGCTATATATTACTGCCTACAACTTTTAAGGAAGTCTTCTACTTACTGGATGACCCACTGTACATGTTCAGAACCTCATAGATTATACAGTTACTTGGAACCACCGGTGAAACATTGGGACCCAAAACACCAGAGGTCACACAAGGCCCAGCAGATACAACCTAATGGACCTGAAGACTTACTGCTCAAAAGAACTCAGACCACTCATACAAGAAGACAAGAGAGGAGAAAGAAACCAATGGGAAAATAACCAAAAAAAATTCATCTACCAAAGATAAACACAGAAATTAGTAGCTGTACCTATAATTATCTCAAATTCAGATGACTGTCACTATAAGAGCACAATCAACATAGCTAGGGCAATATGGAAATAACAGAGTTCAGCTATCCTATTAGAGCAAGGCCTGGATATATCAACAGAGCTGAAGAAAAACAAAATGACCTTAAATCCAATATTATTAAGATGATATGAGCACTTATATAGGAAATGATCACATTTCTTTTTTTTTAATTCGATACATTTTTTTATTTACATTTCTTCCCCTTTTCTAGCCCCCCAGTCCCCGAAAGTCCCATAAGCCCCCATCTCTCCCCCTGTCCTCCCACCCACCCCTTCCCACTCCCCTGTACTGGTTTTGCAGAATACTGCTTCACTGAGTCTTTCCAGAATAAGGGACCACTCCTCCTTTCTTCTTGTACCTCATTTGATGTGTGGATTATGTTTTGGGTATTCCAATTTTCTAGGTTAATAACCACTTATTAGTGAGTGCATACCATGATTCACCTTTTGAGTCAGGGTTACCTCACTTAGTATGATGTTCTCTAGCTCCATCCATTTGCCTAAGAATTTCATGAATTCATTGTTTCTAATGGCTGAATAGTACTCCATTGTGTAGATATACCACATTTTTTGCATCCACTCTGCTGTTGAGGGATACCTGGGTTCATTCCAGCATCTGGCAATAATAAATAGGGATGCTATGAACATAGTAGAGCATGTATCTTTATTAAATGGTGGGGAATCCTCTGGGTATATGCCCAGGAGTGATATAGCAGGATCTTCTGGAAGTGAGGTGCCCAGTTTTCGGAAGAACCGCCAGACTGATCTCCAGAGTGGTTGTACCAATTTGCAACCCCACCAGCAGTGGAGGAGTGTTCCTCTTTCTCCACATCCTCTCCAACACCTGCTGTTTCCTGGATTTTTAATCTTAGCCATTCTGACTGGTGTAAGGTGAAATCTCAGGGTTGTTTTGATTTGCATTTCCCTAATGACTAATGAAGTTGAGCATTTTTTAAGATGCTTCTCCGCCATCCGAAGTTCTTCAGGTGATAATTCTTTGTTTAACTCTGTACCCCATTTTTTAATAGGGTTGCTTGGTTTTCTGGAGTCTAACTTCTTGAGTTCTTTATATATATATATTGGATATTAGCCCTCTATCTGATGTAGGATTGGTGAAGATCTTTTCCCAATTTGTTGGTTGCCGATTTGTCCATTTGATGGTGTCCTTTGCCGTATAGAAACTTTGTAATTTTATGACGTCCCATTTGTCAATTTTTGATCTTAGAGCATACGCTATTGGTGTTCTGTTCAGAAACTTTCTCCCTGTACCGATGTCCTCAAGGGTCTTCCCCAGTTTCTTTTCTATTAGCTTTATGTGGAGGTCCTTGATCCATTTGGATTTGATGATCACATTTCTAAAAAAAAATTCTGGAAAATACAAACAGGTATAGGAAAAAATAAAATTGTTTAGGACCTAAAAATGGAAATAAAAGCAATAAAGAAAACACAAACCGAGGGAATACTTGAGATGGAAATATACTTAAGTGAATAGGAAGTACAGGCATAAATATCACTAAAAGGATGAAAGAAATGAATGAGACAATTTCAGGCAATAGAAGAAATAAAAGTAAGAAAATATTATACCTAAAAAATTTCTAACATAAAATATCCAGTAAATCTAGGATATTATGAAAAGACTAAGTCTAAGAATAATAGGATTAAAAGAAGTTTATCAGCTAAAAGTCCCAGAAAATATTTTCAACAAAATCATAGAAGAAAATTTTACTATCCTAAAGAAAGAGATGCCTATAAAGATACAAAAAGCATATAGAAGACCAAGTAGATTGGACAAAGAAAAAAAGTTACCCTATAATATAATAGTCAAAATGCTTAATGTATAGAACAAAGAGAGAATATTAAAAACTGTGACAGAAAATGGCCAAATACCATAAAAAGGCAGACCTCTGGGAATCAAGCCCAATTTACAACAGAGACTCTAAAACCCATAAGGGCCTGGACAGATGTTGTGCACATTCTAAGAGACAATAAATGCCAACTCATAATTCTATACCAAAGAAAATTTTTAGTCACCAAGGATGTAGAAAACAAGAAATTCCATGGCAAAACCACATCACTACAGAAGTGATATAGAGAAGGATTTGTGGAGAGAAGGCAATAGAAACAAACACACACACACACACACACACACACACACACACACACACATACACATCCATACACACATACACATACATACCAGCAAAATTAAACAAAGGCAATAGAAACAAACACATACACACAAACAGAGAGAGAGAGAGAACCACCACCACCCTCAAAATAATGGGAATTAAAAATCATTAGCCATTAAATCTTCTCAAGATCATTGAACTCAATTCCCCCCCCCCAAAAAAAAGACACATTTTAAGAGAATGAGTGAGAAAAGAGAAAAGAGGATCTATTATTCTACTACATAGAAGAAACACACCTCTGCAACAAAGATAGACATTACTTCAGCATAAAGGGCTGGAAGAGTTTTTTCAAGCAAATAGTCCCATAAGCCAAAATGGTGTAACCCGTTTAATATCTTATAAAAAGACTTCCAAAAAACTTAATTAAAAATGATGGGGAAAGATATTTCATACATATCAAATGAATAATGTGCCAAGATAACATCTCAATTCTCAACATCCCTCCAAATGCTAGGGAACCCATGCTTGTAAAAGAAACATTACTGAAGCTTAAATCACAGATTACACTCTACACATTAAGATTGGGAGATTTCAACACCATAGTCTCACCAGTGAAGAGGTTATCCAGACTATAACTAATCAGAGAAATAATGTAGGCAACATTGTGACTGAAATGAAACTAACAAATATCTACAAAAATCAAAAGTACATAACTTCTCAGTACCTCAGGGAATCTTCTCCAAAACTGTCCATATTCTCGGTCACATGCAAGTTTCAACAGATGCAAGAAAATTGAAATAACCTCTTTTACTCTTTTATATTTTAAGAACACCATGATTTAAAGCTGGACTTCAACAACCACAGAAACATAAGAATGCCTACAAACTCAAGAACACTGAACACTGAAGGTACACTCAGTCAAGGGGAAGTAAAGAAATTAAACACTACCTACAACTCAATGAAACCAAATGCTCAAAATACATAATCTTATGAGGCAAAATGAAAGGAGTGTTGAAAGTAAAGTTCATTTCAATAAGTGCATTCATAAATAAATTACAAAGATCCCATACTACTAATTTAACAGCCCAGAGAAAAGATTCAAAAATGTTCAAAAAAAGTAAATTACATGAAATAATCAGAGAACTGACATCAATAAAATATAAACAAAAATAAAACAAAGAATCAAAGAAACAAAGAAGTATTTTTTTGAATATGATAGGCAAACCCTTATAAAAACTAAAGGTAGAGAAAGAATATCCAAAATAACAAAATCAAAAATGGAAAGGGGGCATAACAACAGACATGAAAGAAATTTCAATCAATTCTTACTTCAACAGGCTGTACAACACATAATTGAAAAATCTAAAAGAAATAAACAATATTCTTATCAGATACCAATTACCAAAGTTAAATAAATATGAAAAAGCAATTCAAATAGGCCTATAACCCTAATGATACAGAATCAGTCATTAAAATGATCCCACTGGAAAAAATCCCATGGTCAGATTTTTTACTTCAGAGTTTAACCAGATGTTCACAGAGGAAAAGATGTTGATATTTCTCAAATTATTCCACAATAATTTAGTGGAATTATTGTGCAGAATAGTGACAAACTCTTTTTTATGAGGCCACAGATACCCCAAACCCACAGAGTCAACAAATAAAGAAAATTACAAATCAATTTACTTCATTAACATTAATGCAAAAATACTCAGAAAAATATGTGTAATCTGAATCCAAGGAAACATCTAAAAGGTCATCCATCATGGTCAAGTAGGCTTCATCCCGGAGATGCAGAGATGCTTCACCTTATGAAAACAATGTAACACAGCATACAAAGAAACTGAATGATAAAACACACAGTAGTCACAATAGATCCTGGAAATATAAGGGAGAAAATCAAAATCCCCCTTATGGTAAAAATCCTGGAGATATCTAGGAAATAAGTGACATACCTAAACATAAAGAGATGAACAAGAAGCCTATAACCCATATATAACTAAATGAGAGAAAGTAAAAATGGTTCACTAAAATCAAGTACAAGGAAATGTCCACTTTCTACATATCTATCCAGTATATTACTGATGTTTTAGCGATAGCTAAAAGAAAACCAAAAGAGATCAATGACCTACAATTTGGAATGAAAGAAGATAAAGAGTCACTATTTGTAGATGATATAATGGCCCACATTTTAAAAAATGTCTGAAAAAAATCTAATAGTTGAAAAATATCTTCAGTAAAGTGGCTGAAAATAATATTAACTCAAAAAAATAGTAGCCCTCCTTTATTCAAATGGGATGAGGAAAAAAACATCAAAGACACTGTTCACAAGAGCTACAATAATAAGTATATCATGGAGTAACTCTAAACAAGTGAGAGAGCTGTTTGACAAGAACCTCAAATCTTTAAATAAAGAAATTAAAGAATATATCAGAAAATGGAAAGATCTCACACGGTCATGGATAAGTGGGATTAAAATAATAAAAATGCCCATCTTAGAAAAAAGAATTGTATGCTCTGAGATCAAGAATTGACAAATGGGACCTCATAAAATTACAAAGTTTCTGTAAGGCAAAGGACACCATCAAAAGGACAAATCGGCAACCAAAAATTGGGAAAAGGTCTTCACCAACCCTACATCAGATAGAGGGCTAATATCCAATACATATAAAGAACTCAAGAAGTTAGAGTCCAGAAAACCAAATAACCCTATTACAAAATGGAGTACAGAGGGAAACAAAGAATTTTCACCTGAAGAACTTTGGATGGCGGAGAAGCATCTTAAAAAAAGGGTTGGTTCAATATACGGAACTCCATCAATGCAATCCACTACATGAACAAACTCAAAGAAAAAAAACCACATGGTTATTTCATTGGACGCTGAAAAAGCATTTGACAAAATTCAGCATCCCTTCATGCTTAAAGTCTTGGAAAGAACAGGAATTCAAGGCCCATACCTAAACATAGTAAAAGCAATATACAGCAAACTGGTAGCCAGCATCAAACTAAATGGAGAGAAACTTGAAGCAATCCCACTAAAATCAGGGACTAGAGAGGGCTGCCCCCTTTCTCCTTATCTTTTCAATATTGTACTTGAGGTACTAGTTCAGGCAATTAGACAACATAAGGAGGTCAACGGGATACAAATTGGAAAGGAGGAAGTCAAACTATCATTATTTGCAAATGATATGAAAGTCTACCTAAGTGACCCAAAAAACTCCACTAGAGAACTCCTACAGCTGATAAACAACTTCAGCAAAGTGTCAGGTTATAAAATCAACTCAAGCAAATCAGTAGCCTTCCTAATTCTAAGGATAAGCAGGCTGAGAAAGATATTAGGGAAATGACACCCTTCACAATAGCCACAAACAGTATAAACTACCTTAGGGTGACTCTTACAAAACATGTGAAAGATCTGTATGACAAGAACTTCAAGACTATGAAGAAGGAAATGGAAGAACACCTCAAAAAATGGAAAAACCTCCCATGCTCATGGATCGGCAGGATTAATATAGTTAAAATGGCCATTTTGCCAAAAGCAATATACAGATTCAACGCAATACCCAGCAAAATCCCAACTCAAATCTTCACAGAGTTAGAAAGAGCAATCCTCAAATTCATCTGGAATAACAAAAGACCCAGGATAACTAAAACTATTCTCTGCAATAAAAGAAATTCTGGGGGAATCAGTATCCCTGTCCTCAAGAAATACTACAGAGCAATAGTGTTAAAACCTGCATGGTATTGGTACAGTGACAGGCAGGCGGATCAATGGAACAGGATTGAAGATCCAAAAATGAACCCACACACCTATGGCCACTTGATCCTTGACAAAGGGACAGAAAACATCCAATGGAAAAAAGATAGCCTTTTCAACAAATGGTGCTGGGTCAACTGGAGGTCAGCATGCAGAAGAATGGGAATTGATCTATACTTGTCTCCTTGTACTAAGCTCTACTCCAAATGGATCAAGGACCTCCACATAAAGCCAGACACTCTGAAGCTAATAGAAAAGAAACTGCGGAAGACCCTTGAGGACATCGGTACAGGGGGAACGTTCCTGAACAGAACACCAATAGCTTATGTTCTAAGATCAAGAATTGACAAATGGGACCTCATAAAATTACAAAGTTTCTGTAAGGCAAAGGACACCATCAAAAGGGCAAATCGGCAACCAACAAATTGGGAAAAGATCTTCACGAAGCCTACATCAGATAGAGGGCTAATATCCAATATATATAAAGAACTCAAGAAGTTAGACTCCAGAAAACCAAATAACCCTATTACAAAATGGAGTACAGAGTTAAACAAATAATTTTCACCTGAAGAACTTCGGATGGCAGAGAAGCATCTTTAAAAATGCTCAACTTCATTAGTCATTAGGGAAATGCAAATCAAAACAACCCTGAGATTTCACCTTACACCAGTCAGAATGGCTAAGATTAAAAATTCCGGAGATAGCAGATTTTGGAGAGGATGTGGAGAAAGAGGAACACTCCTCCACTGCTGGTGGGGTTGCAAATTGGTACAACCACTCTGGAAATCAGTCTGGCGGTTCCAAGAAAACTGGGCACCTCACTTCCAGAAGATCCTGCTATACTACTCCTGGGCATATACCCAGAAGATTCCCCAGCATGTAATAAGGATACATGTTCCACTATGTTCATAGCAGCCCTTTTTATAATTGCCAGAAGCTGGACAGAACCCAGGTATCCCTCAACAGAAGAGTGGATGCAAAAAATGTGGTATATATACACAATGGAGTACTATTCAGCCATTAGAAACAAAGAATTCATGAAATTCTTAGGCAAATGGATGGAGCTGGAGAACATCATACTAAGTGAGGTAACCCAGACTCAAAAGATGAATCATGGTATGCACTCACTAATAAGTGGCTATTAACCTAGAAAACTGGAATACCCAAAACATAATCCACACATCAGATGAGGTACAAGAAGAACGGAGGAGTAGCCCCTTGTTCTGGAAAGACTCAGTGAAGCAGTATAGGGCAAAACCAGAACAGGGAAGTGGGAATGATTGGGTGGGAAAAGAGAGGGAGGGAAGGGGGCTGATGGGACTTTCGGGGAGTGGGGGGTCTATAAAAGGGGAAATCATTTGAAATGTAAATAAAAAATATATCGAATAAAAAAATGTCACCAAGAAAAAGAAAAAAGTATCTACAGATCCAACACAATTGCCACCAAAATTCTAACACAATTCTTTTTAGACCTTGAAAGAACAACAGTCAACTTAACACGGAATATCAAGAACCTAGGATAGATAAACCAATCTTGCACAATATAAGAATTTCTGGACATATCAGTGGCCCTGATTTCAAGCTCTATGACAAGGCAATAGTAGTAAAAGCTGCATTATATTGGCCCAAAAATAGACCAGTTGATCAATGGAATGATATTGAAGACATAGAAATAACCCTCCCAGACTGATTTCCAGAGTGGTTGTACCAATTTGCAACCCCACCAGCAGTGAAGGAGTGTTCCTCTTTCTCCACAAGGTTGCTTGCCTTTGAGACCCTTGGGTTCTTACTGGGTTCCATTAACTAGCCTTAATATATAATAACAATACTTGATATCCTATCAGTGGTTGATATCCATGTGAGTCCTGTTTTTCTCTGAAGAGAAATGGAGAAGCAGTGGTATCTTACTTTGGGTTTTACTGCTGTGAACAGACATTATAACCAAGGCGACTCTCATAAAGCCAACATCTAATTTGGGCTGGCTTACAGGTTCAGAGTTTCAGTACAGTATCATCAAGACAGGAGCATGCCATTGTCCAGGCAGGTATGGTACAAGAGGAGCTGAGAGTTCTACATCTTCATCTAAAGGCCACTAGAAGAAGAATGGGTTCCAGGCAGCTAGGATGAGAGTATTAAAGTCCCTGCCCATAGAGACAAACCTAATCCAACACACATACACACACACACACACACACACACACACACACACACACACACATACTACCTCAATAAGATAAGGTGTAAGCAATCATATAGGGCATTTTCTTAATTGATGTTGGATGCCCAGCCCATTATATGTTATGCTATCTGGGGATCCGTGGTCCTGGATTTTATGAGAAAGTAGGCTTAGTAATTCACTGTGTGTGAGTAAGTAATACCACTTGTTGGCCTTCATATCACTTCCACTCAATAGGTTTTGGCCCTGTTTCAGTTCCTGTTCTGATTTCCTTTGATAATAAACAGCGTTGTGGAAGTATAAGACAAGTAATGCCTTTCCTAGGCAAATAGCTTTGGTCATGTTACTTAATCATAGAGGTAGTTATCTTAATTAGGACGCAAGTTGGTATCAGGAGGGAAATATTACTCTGGCAAATGTGCCCGTGTGGTTTTATAGAAGATGGTGGATTTTGGAACTTTGTACTAGAAAAGTCATTTTGTATTAAGATCTCAGTGACTTGTTTCACAGGAGCTCAGAACATACAAATATTGAGAGTAGTGCAGCTGAAGCAGGCTTGGCTTTTTAAGGTTCAGAGTGAACATTAAAGATTCTATCTGGGTCACTTGTTATTTTTGAATAAGTTTCTAGATATTGATTAATTTATTTTGTGGGCAAATACCTTAATTTCTCCATATATTGTAATTAAAAATTTTCCTGGATAGAGTAGTTTGGGATGGCATCTGTGGACTATGTATTTGGTGCTCGGTAGGCTTTCTGTATTTTTATAGACATTACTTCCTTTAGGTTGGGGAACCTTCATTCTATAATTTGGATAAAATCAAAATATTTGGCCCTTGGAGCTGATATTCTGTTTCATCTAATACTATTATTCTTAGGTTTGGTATTTTTATAGTGTTCCATATTTCTTGGATGTTCTGTGTCAGGTAATTTTTTTAGAATTAACATTTTCTTTGACTCATGAATCTATTTCTTCTACAGTATCTTGGACATCTGAAATTCTCTCATCCATCTCTTATATGTAATCTAGGTGATTTTACATCATCAGGATTCCCTCTGTTTGTGGTTTATTTTCATTGCTTCTATTTTTTTTTCATGTCTTGAAGAGTTTTATGTGGTTTTGTCATCTGTTTGATTGTGTATTCCTGTATTTCCTTAAGGGATCTATTAACTTCCTTTACAAAGGCCTTTATCAGTTTTGCAGATTGGATAAGGACTGAAGGACCTGAAAGTGTTTGCAATCCCATATCAACCAACAATATCAACCAACCAGACACCTCAGAACACCCAAGGACTAAACTACCAACCAAGGAGTACACATGGAGGGACCCATGACTCCAGGCACATATGTAGCAGAGAATGACCCTGTTGGGCACAAATTGGAGAAAAGGCTCTTGGTCCTGTGAAGGCTTGATGCCTCAGTGTAGGGGAATATAAGGATAGGTGGGTAGAAGGCAGAACACCCTCATAGATGCAGGGGGAGAGGGGATAGGATAGGATAGGAGGTTTCCAGGGGAAACAGGGAAAAGGGATAACATTTGAAATGTAAATGAAGAAAATATCCAATTAAAAAAAAGATTAGATTTAAGGTCATATTCTTGTGATTTAACTGTCTTAGAATATCCACGGATTGCTTTAGTAGGACAGTTTGTCACTGGTAGTACAATAATATCCTGGCTCTTATTGATTATGTTCTTTGGGGTTTTTTATTTGATATATTCTTTATTTATATTTCAAGTGATTTTCCCTTTCCTGGATCCCCCACTACCACAAAAGTCCCATAAGCCCTCTTCCCTCCCCCTGTTCCACAATCCACCCCTTCCCACTTCCCTGTCCTGTATTCCCCTACACTGCTGCACCAAGCCTTTCCAGGAACAGGGATCACTATTTCCTTCTTCTTGGACATCATTTGATATGTGAATTGTGTCTTGGGTATTCCAAGCTTCTAGGCTATCCTAGAATCTGCTTATCAGTGAGTGCATACCATGAGTGTTCTTTTGAGACTGGGTTACCTCACTTAGGATAATGTTCTCTAGCTCCATCCATTTGTCTAAGAATTTCATGAATTCATTGTTTCTAATGGCTGAGTAGTACGCAGTTGTGTATATATACCACATTTTCTGTATCCATTCATCTGTTGAGGGACATCTGGGTTCTTTCCAACTTCTGGCAATTATAAATAGGGCTGCTATGAACATAGTGGAGCATGTATCCTTATTACATGCTGGGGAATCTTCTCGGTATATGCACAGGAGTGGCATAGTGGGGTCCTCCAGAAGTATCATTCCCAGTTTTCTGTGGCTTCCAGAGTAGTAGTACCAGCTTGCAACCCCATTAGCAGTGGAGAAGTGTTCGTCTTTCTACACATCTTTGGAGCCAGCATATCTTGGCCAGCTCCTGTTTTCTCCTCATTTTTTTTTTATCTTAGCCATTCTGACTGGTATGAGGTAAAATCTGAGGGTGTTTTGATTTGTATTTCCCTGATGACTAAGGATATTGAACATTTCTTTAGGTGCTTCTCAATGAAATGACACTCTTCACAATAGTCACAAACAATATAAAGTATCTTGGTGTGACTATAACCAAACAAGTGAAAGATCTATATGACAGGAACTTCAAGTCTTTGAAGAAAGAAATCAAAGAAGACCTCAGAAGATGGAAAAAATCTTCCATGCTCTTGAATTGGTAGGATTAATATTTTGAAAATGGCCATCTTGCCAAAAGCAATCTACAGATTCCCCATCAAAATTCCTACTCAATTCTTCATAGTCTTAGAAAGAGCAATAATCAAATTCATCTAGAATAACAAAAAACCCAGGATAGCTAAAACTATTCTCAACACTAAAATAACTTCTGGGGGAATCAGTATCCATCAACCTCAAGCAGTACTACAGAGCAATTGTGTTAAAAACTGCATTGTATTGGTACAGTGACAGGCAAGTAGATCAATGGAATAGAATTGAAGACCGAGAAATGAACCCACAGAATTACGGTCATTTGATCTTTGATAAAGGAGCTACAACCATCCAGTGGGGGAAAAAAGATAGCCTTTTCAACAAATGGTGCTGGTTCAACTGGAGGTCTTCAATTCTATTCCATTGATCTTCCTGCCTGTCTGCATACCAATACCAAACAGTTTTTTATCACTACTGCTCTGTAACAGAGCTTGAGGTCAGGGATGGTGATTCCCCCAGAGGATCTTTTGTTGTGGAGAATAGTTTTTGCTATCCTGGGTTTTTTTGTTATTCCAGATGAATTTGAGAATTGCTCTTTCTATATCTATGAATAATTGATTTGGGATTTTGATGGGGATTACGTTGAATCAGTAGACTGCTTTCATCAAGATGGCCATTTTTACTATATTGATTCTGCCAATCCATGAACATGGGAGATTTTTCCACCTTCTGAGGCTTTCTTCAATTTCTTTCTTCAGGAACTTAAAGTTCTTGTCATATAGATCTTTTACTCGCTACGTTATGGTCACACCTAGGTATGACATATTTTGGGGACTATTGTGAAGGGTGTCATGTCATTTCCCTAATTTCTTTCTCTTCTTGAGAGTAGAGGAAGGCTACTGATTTCCTTGAGTTAATTTTATATCCAACCACTTTGCTGAATTTGTTTATCAACTTTAGGAGTTCTCTGGTGGAAGTCTTGGGGGCTCTTAATTATACTATCATATCATCTGAAAATAGTGATATTTTAACTTCTTCCTTTCCAATTTGTACCGTTCAACTCCTTTTGCCGCCTGATTGCTCTGGTTAGGACTCCAAGTACTAAATTGAATAGATAGGAAGATCAATCAATCAAACAAAAAGAAAAAGTGCTATACAAATAATCAACAAAACAAGGAGTTGGTTCTTTGAAAAAATCTACAAGATAGATAAACCCTTAGCCAGACTAACCAAGGGACACAGAGACAGTATCCAAATTAATAATATCAGAAATGAAAAGGGAGACATAACAACAGAAACTGGGGAAAATCAAAAAATCATCAGATCCTACTATAAGAACTTATACTCAACCGGATTTGAAAACCTGGATGAAATGGACAACTTTCTAGATACATACCAGGTACCAACGTTAAAACAGGATCAGATAAATCATCTAAGTAGTCCCATGAGTCCTGTGGAAATAGAAGCAGTCATTAATAATCTCCCATCAATAAAATGCCCAGGACCAGATGTGTTTAGCAAGAAATTTAAATTGTATCTTCAAAGAAGAGTTAATACCGATGCTCTTCAAACTATTCCACAAAATAGGAACTCAAGGACCACTACCCAACTCATTATATGAAGCCACAATAGTGCTTATGCCTAAAGCAAACAAAAACCAAACAAGGAAGGAGAACATCAGACCAATCTCCCTCATGAACATTGATGCAAAAATATTGAACAAAATCCTGGCCAACCGAATCCAAGAATGCATCAAAACTACTCAGCTATTTTAAATGATGAATTCATGAAATTCTTAGGCAAGTGGATGGAACTTGAAAATATCATTTGAGTGAAGTAACTCAATTACAAAAGAACACACATGCTATGCACTCACTGATAAGTGGATATTAGTCCAAAAGTCCTGAATATCCAAGATACAATTCACAGACCATGTGAAGTTCAAAAAGAAGAAGACCAAAGTGTGGATGCTTTGGTCCTTCTTAGAAATGGGAACAATATACTCACAGGAGCAAATACGGAGACAAAACATAGAGCAGACTGAAGGAAAGGTCATCCAGAGAGTCACACCTGCATGTGCATCCCATATGCAGTCACCAAACCCCAAAACTATTGAGGATGTTAAGAAATGCTTGCTGAAAGGAGTCTGATATAGTTGTCTCCTGAGAGACTCTGCCAGAGCCTTACAAATACAGAGGGGGATATTCACAGCCAAATATTGGGATGAGCTTGGAATCCCCAGTGGAAGAATTAAAGACTGAAGGAACTGAAAGGATTTGCAACCTTATAGGAAGAACAACAATTATCAACCAAGCAGACCTCTTAGAGCTCCCAAGGACTAAACCATTAACCAAAGAGTACAGATGGATTCAGCTGCATATGTAGCAGAGTATGGCCTTGTCTTGCATCAGCGGGACAGGAGTCCCTTGGTCCTGTGAAGACTTTATGCCCCAGTGTAGGGGAACACAAGGACATGGCGGTGGGAGTTAGTGGTTGTGGTAGCACCCTCATAGATGCAAGGGAAGGGAGGGTGGCATAGTGGGGTTATTGAGGAGAACCCGGGAAATGGGATAACATTTGAAATGTAAATAAATAAAATATCCAATTAAAAATGGGATAATGCCATTGAATTGTGTCTAAGAATTTAGAATTCTATTACTAGCTAGCTATTAGAGTTTGGCCATGGGGAATGAACTGAGGATGTTAGTTTGTCAATCCTTCTGACTCACATATCCCAAAGTTGAGATTGCATTAATGGATCATGTTGACTCACAGTCTTAATATTTGATCACTAAAACTAGGATGAATATTGCAATTTTCAGTTGAGTATTTTTAAGACTAAATAACAAAATGTGGACAAAATGCTCAGATAATTGTTAGGTTTATAAATTATCAATTAATATTTTTCTTTACTTATGTTTGTTTGTTACTTTCTATACAAAACAACAATGACAGGTAGCAGTCTGGTAACTGGTCTGCCAACCCTTTCCAGGTTCTCAGTATGTTTGTTTGCTTTCAAAGAAAAATATAAGAAAATAAAATAATGATTTTAGGTCTGCATCCAGAGCTGATCCTGTGCCATACTGGTTCATATCCAAATGCCACTTGGAAAGAGCTGGTCTTCCAGCCTGTAAGCATAGGAAAAAATAGACCACTTCTGCTCAAATTCCTGGCCCTAGAGTGACCTACCCTGTGCCAACAGGACACAGGAACCAAGAAGCAGCCAGGTATAGGATCCTTCTGGTTTTAATCTGCACCCCAGAGTTGATCCTGTGCCACAGCTCTCCATACACAAATTCCTCCCAAAGAGACCTTGTCTCCCAGGAATTCTGAGACATGGGTTTGCAAGAGGGGCAAGCCACAATCAGAGATAGCAAGTCTAGCTAACACCAGAGATAACTAGATGGCAAGAGGCAAGGTCAAGAACAGAAGCAATAGGAACCAAGTCTACTTGGCATCATCATAATGCAGATCTCCTATCACAGTGAGCCTGGATACCCCAACACACCAGAAAAGCAAGACTCTGATTTAAAATCACATCTCCTGATGATGACAGAGGACATTAAGAAGGGCATAATAAATAACTCCCTTAAGGAAATACAAAAGAACACAGGTAAACAGCTTTAAGCCCTTAAAGAGGAAACACAAAATTCTCTTAAATAATTGCAGGAAAACACAACCAAACAGGGGAGGAAATTGAACATCTAAAAATGGAAATAGAAATCACAAAGGGAGAAAACCCTGGAGTTAGAAAACCTAGAAAAGAAATCAGGAGCCATAGATACAAGCATCACTGACAAAGTACAAGAGAGAGAAAAGAGAATATTGTGTCCCATAAATTTGGGTACATTGTACCTTCATTTTCATTCAACATCCTTAGTCATTAGGAAAATGCAAATCAAAACAACCCCGAGATTTCACCTCACACGAGTCAGAATAGGTAGGAACAGGAGACATCAGGTACTAGCAAGGAGGTGGAAAAAGAGGAACGCTCCTCCACTGCTGGTTAACCATTGAAAGCTGGTACAACCACTCTGGAAATCAGTTTGATGGTTCCTCAGAAAATTGGGCATAATACTACCAGAGGACCCTGCTATACCACTCCTGGACATATACCCAGAGGATTCTCCAGCATGTAATAAGGACACATGTTCCACTATGTTCATAGCAACCCTAATTAAAATAGCCAGAAGCTGGAAAAAAACCCAGATGTCCCTCAACACAGGAATAGATACAAAAAAAAAATGTGGTATATTTACAAAATGGAGTACTATTCAGCCATTAAAAACAACAAATTAATGAAATTCTTTGACAAATGGATGGAAATGGAGAATATCATCCTGAGTGAGGTAACCCAATCACAAAAGAACACTCATGGTATACACTCATTGATAAGTGGATATTAGCCTAGAAGTTTGGAATATACAAGACACAATTCACATATCAAATAATGCCCAAGAATGAGGAAGATCAAAGTATGAATCCTTGGGTCCTTTGTAGAAAGGGGGAAAATAGCCACAGAAGGAGATACAAAGACAAAAGGTTGAACATAGTCTAAAAGAAAGACCATCCAGAGACTACCCCACCCAGGAATGTATCCTATATACAGTTACAAAACCCAGACACTATTGTGGATGCCCACAAGTGCTACCTGACAGGAGCCAGATATAGCTATCACCTGGGAAGCTATCTTAGTGTATGACAAATACAGAGGGGGATACTCTCAGTTAGCTATTGAACTGAGCACAGGGACCCCAATGGGGGAGCTAGAGAAAAGACCCAAGGGACTGAAAAGGTTTGCAGTGCCACAAGAGGAACAACAATATGAGCCATCCAGTACTACCAAAGCTCCCAGGGACAAAACCATCAACCAAGCACATGTAGTTACCCATGGCTCCAGACACATCAGCAGCAGAGGATGGTCTTGTTAGACACCAAAGGATAGGCCCTTGGGCCTGGAAAGATTTGATGCCATAGTGTAGAGGAATACCAGGCCACGGAAGTGGGGGAGGGTAGATTGGGAAAGGGGAGATGGCTTCTGGGATTTTCCAGGGAGGTGGGAACCATGAAAGGGTACAGCATTTGAAATGTAAACAAAGAATATACCTAATTAAAAGAGAGAGAGAAATAGAATATCAGGTGCAGATGATACCCTAAAAAATATTGACATAACAGTCAAAAATGCAAATGCAAAATGCAAAAAGCTCCTATCCCAAAACATCCAGGAAATCTAGGACACAATGAGAAGACCAAACCTAAGGAAAATAAGTATAGAAGAGAGTGAAGATTCCCAACTTAAAGGGCCAGTAAATATCTTCAACAAAATTATAAACAAAAACTTCCCTAACTTAAAGAAAGAGATGCCCATAAATATCCAAGAGGCCTACTGAACTCCAAAAAGATATATATAATAATAAATAATAAATAAATAAATATACATATATAAATAAAATAATAAAAATAACAATACAAGAAGGGGAACCTACACCCTAAAAAAAGCAAGAAAGTAATCTTTCAACAAACCCAACAAAAATAACAGGAAGCACCAATCACTATTCCTCAGTATCTTTTAACATCAATGGACTCAATTCCCCAATAAAAAGACATAGACTTGCAGACTGGATATGTAAACAGAACCCAGCATTTTGAGGCATACAGGAAACATGTCTCAGTGACAAAGACAGACAGTACCTCAGAGTGCAGGGCTGGAAAACAATTTCCCATTGCAAATGGTCCCAAGTAACAAGCTAAAGTAGCCATTCTAATATAGAGTAAAATTGATTTTCAACCAAAAGCCATAAAAAAAAAGCAAAAGAGTAAGGAATTACACTTCATCAAAGAAAAAAATCTATCAAGAAGTACTCTTAATTCTGAGCATCTATGGTACAAATGCAAGGGCACCCACATTCATAAAACAAAAAACAAAAAAACAAAACAAAAAAAATTTTCCTAAAGCTCAAAACACACATTACACCTCTCACAATAATAGTGAGATACTTTAACACTCTACTCTCAGCAATGGACAGATCATGGAAACACAAACTAAACAGAGACACATAGAAAATAACAGAAGTTATGGTACAAATGGATTTAACAGATATCTATAGAACATTTCATGCTAAAACAAAAGAATATACCTTCTTCACAGTACATCATGGTGCCTTCTGCAAAACTGACCATAAAGGCAGTCACAAAACAGGCCTCATCAGATACAAGAAGATTAAAATAATCCCACACATCCTATCAGATCACCATGGATTAAGCCTGGTCTTCAATAGTAACAAAATACAACAGAAAGTCCACATGCAAATGAAAGGTGAATAATACCCTAGTCAATGATAACTCGGTCAAGGAAGAAATAAAGAAATTGAACATGCTTTAGAATTTAATGAAAAGGAAGCCTCAACACCAAAACTAATGGGACACAATGAAAGCAGTGCTAAGAAGAAAACCCAAAACTCTGAATGCATCCAAAAAGAAACTGAGGAAAGCATACACTAGCAGCTTAATAGCACACCAGAAAGTTCTAAAACAAAAAGAAGCAATTACACCCAAGAGGAGTAGATGGTAGGAAATAAACTCAGGGCTGAAATCAAACAAGAAGAAACAAAAAGAACTATACAAAGAATCGACAAAACCACGGGCTAGTTTTTTGAGAAAAATCAACAAGATAGATAAACCCTTAGTCTGATTAACCAGAGAGCACAGAGACAGTATCCAAATTAACAAAATTAGAAATGAAAAGGGAGCTATAATGACAGAAACTGAAGAAACTAAAAAAAAAAAATCATCAGATTATACTACAAAAGCCTATATTCAACAAAACTCAAAATCTGGATAAAATGAAAAATTTTCTAGACAGATACCAAATAACAAATTTGAATCAGGATCAGATAAACCATCTAAACAGGCCCATAACCACTAAAGAGAAAGAAGCAATCCTTAAAAGTCTCCCAACCAAAAAATTCCCAGGACCAATTGGTTTTAGTACAGAACTCAATCAGACCTTCTAAGGAGAATGAATAACAATACTCTTCAAACTATTCCACAAAATAGAAACACAAGGAATTAGCCCCACTTCATCTAAGAAGTCAATGTTACATTGAGTATTCTCCCTTGGAGATGGAACAGCTGCTATCTAATCAGGAACTTTTCACAACTTTTCATAGAGCACTTCATAAGAGATTTTATTTTCCTACTTCTTAGATGTTTATTGTTTCCAATAGACATGAAAACCTGATTGAGTGTATATTACTTTTAGCTGCAGAAGATATCATGTATATATGAGAGACATTTAACTATTATAAATTATTTTGATGACTTAAAAAAATGAAGATTTTAGGCAGTTTCTTTTTTTAATTAATTTTTTTTTAAAGACTACACTGTAGCTCTCTTTAGACACACACCAGAAGAGTGCATCAGATCCCACTTCAGTTGGTTGTGAGCCATGATGCGGTTATTGAGAATTGAACTGAGAACCTCTAGAAGGGCAGTCAGTGCTCTTAACCACTGAACTGTCTCTCAAGCCCAATTTTAGGCATTTTTAATGAGAATAAAATGATAGTTTTCCTCAAGTAAATGAAATATCAGAGTAAACAAACAAACAATGATGTCAGGATTTTTCATTGAAAGAAATATTGAAATACCTTAGGAGTTAAGTTAGTTATAAATGTGTTTACTATGTAAGCATAAGGACCTTAGATTTGTCTTCAGAACCTCTGTATAAACACTGAGCTTGAAAGTGAATGCTTATAATTCCAGCCCTGAGCAGGCAGAAATAAGCAAATGTCTAGGGATCCATGCTTAGCTAACCTAATACAATGACCCATGACAATGAGAGACCTTACCTCAACAACAACAATAACAAAGTGGGACAACATCTGAGGTAGACTCTTGGTCTCCTCCTGATATTTTGAATATTTTCCTTTGACCACATATCCCTGTAATTGGTTGAATGTATCTACCCAATTACTCCAAAATTCACTATGAATGATCTCACCTCACAGGTGAAGAGATAAGATTTGACACAAAAATTTCTACTTTGCATCACATTGTTTGAATTAAATTGCAAATTAATTAATTTAATAAAATTGTATAATTTTCATTAAAAGAAACAGTTGTTTTTGAACTAAATTGTTTAATTTTTTGTTACAAGAAAACAGCATTAAAAAAATTTGATAATGAAGTGAAGGTTTAGCACTTTCAAACACTTGCTATTTTTGCAAATAAACAGAGTTCAATATCTAAAATCACATTTCAGTGCACAGCCGTGCATAGGTCTAGATAAAGAGGATTAGATTTCCTTTTAGGATCTCACTGAATATTCTTTATATATGGTCTCCATAACATATATATTAGCACACACTCATGAATATAGATGGAAAATTAATTAATTTTTAAAATACATATAATACTGTGTCACATATATAGGAAAGTTAAATGTAAAAATGTAACATTTATAGAAAAGTTAAAATATACATAATATGTGAGTGACTTGATGGGACTTTCAGGGAGTGGGGGTCCAGAAAAGGGGAAATAATTTAAATGTAAATAAATATATCAATAAATTAAAAAAAGAAGAAAAAAATATTTAAAAAAACTCAATAAAATGTCAAAATCCAAAGAAAAATGGGAAAAATAATCTAATGATTATATTTTCCAAGATTCAGTCCTTAGTAATATAAAAAGTTCAATATCATTTCAAAAAACAAATTATCTGCTTACAATTGTAGGAATACAGAAAATGTTCAATCCCTTTTCATTTTTTCCCATTTTCTGAGTTCACTAAACAGAAAAAAAAATAATAAAGGCATCCTATTTAGGAAAAAATGTGCAAATTATATAAACTATTGTCATACATTTTAAAGACATAGTCTTAAAAGGATATAGGTTGGACAAGATTTTGTATTTTATTTTGTGTTTACATTTTATCTTTACACATACATGTGTGTATATGTGTGTATTTGTGTGTATTTGTGTCTGTGTATGAGACAGGGTGTGACTGTGGATATAAGACATATTTGTGTTTGAGGTGTGAGATTGAAATGTGTAATGTGTTTGTGTATGTGGTGTGGTGTGTCAATGTATGTGTATGTATCTTTGTGTGTGTGTGTGTATGTGTGTGTGTGAGAGAGAGAGACAGAGAGAGAGAGAGAGAGAGAGACAGAGAGACAGAGAGACAGAGAGACAGAGAGAGAATGTGTATATGTGAGTGTCCACAGAGACCTCAACAGTGTGCTGAAGTTCCTGGAGAGCCAGGTGCAGGCATCTGTAACTTAACCAGTTACTGTGGTCAGGACCAAACTTAACTTGTGAAAGAACAGCAAGCACACTTAACTGCTGACCCATCTCTCCAAAGCCATAGAATTTACATTATGTTAGAGAATTGTAAAAGCTTATGGAGGTCAATCAATATTTAGGTAGTTCAAAGAGGTATGACTGAAAAAGGAATGCTCTCATCAAGATAACAATGAAGGCAGTAGGATAGGGACCATCATCTAAAGTGTTGAAATTCTCATCCATTAAAATGATTATGAGAAAAAAATGATTATGAGAATCTAAAAGGAATAATAGTTCCTGGGTGAATTTTTCATTATACTTCAAGTCCATTTGGTACCATAATAATTGTGCAATTTACAAGGCATTATGTGATATTTCCTTACATGGATGTTAATATATCTTGTACTAACATCAGCTCAGTGAATCATTCTAAGTAATCTTTAGTGCTGAAATAAGAAAAGAGAATGTGGCATGAGGACAATGGTTTACTTTTAGTCTCAAAAAAAGATAGCATCCTGCTGTTTAGAATCAAATGGATGAGCCTGAAGTAGAAAAAAATTATGTGCAATAAACCAGGCACAGTGAGTCAATTACTAAATGCCTTAAAATGTTGACATCACCAACAATAGAGGATAGAATTAAAGTTATAGAAATCTGGAGTATACAAACTAAGGGTTTGTTTAATAAGACACAACAGGAAGAGAATAACAGAATGAATTATGATGCAATGAGGGTTTTCTGAGGACAGCTACAAATCTCTGTATTGGTTCCAGCAGTGGAAAAAGTACTCTAACATGGCATGTCACATGCTTATTGCAAAACTTTCAGTCCTCAGAAATAATCTGGGCTTTGATGAGATCCAGTCACTGAGGTCAAACTCTTGCATTGGAATTGCAAACAATTGCAATTGTAATTCTATTTGACAATATAGAACTAGAGAAATGTTCATTAAATCATTGACACTACTGTGATAAACACAAGTGAAAATTATAAACATGATTTCAAAGAGGATATGTATAATCTCTAATTAATTAATTTGTAGTGCTATGAATTAACCAGTGGGCTCTACAAATCTAGACAAGTTCCCTACTGCTGATCTCCATTCTCCATTAACCTTTTATTTTATGACAGGGTGCCACTAAATTTCCCAATTTGGCCTTGATATATCTCCATGGTTTCACAGATTTTGAGTTTTTGATATCCTGCCTCAACTTCTTGAGTAGCTAAGAGGGATGATTACTTGTTTTTATGCTTTATGTTCATGCTTTTGGTTTTGCTTTATTTTGTTTTTATTTATTAATTTTTAATTTTAAATATACTTGGTTTAATGAAGAAAATTTTCAGGTAGAGCATGCACTTCAGCCCTTTTCACTCACCATAGCCTCTCTATGCCCTTCCCTTCTACCCTCCAACTAGGCAAGTCCCTTGTGATGTCTCTGGGAAATCATTTGAAATGTAAATAAAAATATATTAATAAAGAAAAAATTTAAAAAAAATTTAAAGACTGTGAAATACATTATCATCAAATCTTCCTGGGGAAACATGAAATCTCTCCAAGTTTTATCTGGTTTGAAATGTTTAACAGAAAGGAACTGAAGTAGCATGAGATTTGTCTGTGAAGAATCCTCTCTGGGGCGGAAATTTCAAATTAGATAAATGTGACTTAACCTCAACTCTGAAACTTTCTTACACTGAAACTTGGTTTACATAGATCACTCACCATACTTTTGTTGATTTTGTTATTTTATGTTTCCTTATGAACTTATATGTTTCCCAAATGAAAACATCTTCCTTCATGGGATTTTAAGAATAGCTCCAAACAATTTCCCTCTTGAGGGCAGAGAGATAGCTTTACTATCTTGCAAAGACCTGAGCTTTCTTCTAAGAACTCATATTAGGTGGATCATAACTACTTACAATTCTAGCTCCACCTAATATTCTCTTCTTGGCTGCAAACCATGTGCATGCAGGCACACACACACACAAATAAAAAGTAAATAAAAACACCTTTTACATTGACTTCCTTTTATAATAATGTTCTAGAACATGATTGTAATATATTGTGAGTTCACAAAATTTCCCTCTTGAATAACAGTAAAGGTAGCTGCCCTATGGAGATATTGTGAAGATGTAGTGATGTAATGTATGAGTAACCCATAATGCCTGGAAGAGTGAGTGATAAGGGCAATGTGAGCATTAGACACTATGAATTTTCCTTTCTAACCTGCAGTAGATATTAAAAAGTTAATACTGACAGACATGAGGTCATATCCATCAATGACAGAATGAATATACCATATAAGTAAATCACAAACGTGATTCCCAGTTAATAATTGTCAATTGTGCTACTAGAGTTATTGTAAGATTCTGAACCCTTCCATATTTGTTCAGCATACCGGGAAATGAGGTTTGGATTTCTGAGTGGGTTGTTTAGAAGATCTGTCAATCAATAAAGAAATAAACAGAGTGGATTTTTGACTATTTCTAAACATGTAGTAATTTAATTTTATGAAAATGTTATTCAATGTAATTATGTAAAAATAAATATGTTTTCTTTCTAATAGAAAAAGGTACTATCTACACATTCTAATGTTGTAGTGATCAGATCAGAGCTTAAAAGGAAATGATCATTATGGATGTTTGAGAGAATAGCCTTAAAAGGCTACTGTTTAAGTACCTGTTTACCAGTTGGTAGAACAGAGATTTAATAATACTATTAGCTCCTGCAATTCCAAGTTTGCTGTCTCACTGTGCTCCTTCTGATTACTGTCACAACATATAAACTCTCAATTATGACTATAGTGTTATGCCCTTCTGCCTGCTTCCATATTTTCTGTCATGATATTCATAAGTTTGTGATTGTAATCACATCTCCAACTAAAATAGAATATTTTCTATATTTTTGGTCTCAGTGTTTTGTCACCGAACTAGAATAGTAACTAATATACACATCATAAGAGGAGATTGGGCCATTACATGAGAAAGCACATGTGTGCTCATGTAAACATACACACACACACACACACACACACACACACACACACACACACACACACACACCATAATTACTAATGACATGTAAAAAGCATAGTTATTATGCATACCAGTGTTTTCTCTCTTCATTCTGTATATAGAGAATATGTTTCACATTTTCTCCAAAACATTAGGTATTGCTATTATTAGCTCATACACCCCTTTTATATCTTGGGAACTAGAACACAGAAAGCTGAAGGAAATTCATAGTTCCTGTGCCTAAAATCATCCTATGACTTAGGAGTTGTTGTTCTCTTAATGAGCCACTTGGAATTGAAAGAAGCAAAAATACCTGCAGTCTACAGGTAGATAAATAAAAAAAATGTAGGAACTGCACTGTTCTGTGTCATCATTTATACTGTTTTTTTCTTGGGATTTTGAGATTCTAGAACATCATTCATCCTTATATGAGATCAATGTGACTCAGCTTTAGATTAGTTTTTTTGTTCATTAGTATGGAGACAAAGAATTTCTAAGGTACAATATATCATACATCATCCTGATAACAGTTTTATATACTTGGAAAATCAAAAAATATTGTAGATGAAGGAAATTGTTTAAGATGAAATACAGAAGCCGGGCATGGTGGCACATGTCGGTAATCCCAGCATTTGGGAGGCAGAGTCAGGCGGATTTCTGAGTTCGAGGCCAGCCTGGTCTACAGAGTGAGTTCCAGGACAGCCAGGGCTACACAGAGAAACCCTGCCTTGAAAAAACAAAACAAAACAAAACAAAACCAAAAAACAAAACAAAACAAAACAAAAAAAACACAAAAAACTAAGATGAAATACAGAGGTAACAACAAGTGCTAAAAATGTGGCCTTTCAACATGGTATGCAAAACAGATGACCTTCAATTAATGAGATGGAATGTAGTTCATTTCTGATCTTAATTGCAATGTGATATTTGAAATGCATTTCTCTGTACATCATAGGGTAGAAAATTAGCATGGATAAGTTTTAGTTTAGAGAGAATACTCTGCCAATTCCATATAAATAGTTTCATGAGGATATCATACACTGAAAAGGGAACTCCTACAACTGATAAACAGCTTCAATAAAGTGGCTATATATACAGTGAACTCCAAAAATCTGTACCCATCATTTCTACAAACAATACACTGACTGAGAAAGACTTTAGGGGAACAACACCTTTCATATTATCCACAAATAATATAAAATCTCTTGGTGTAACACTAATGAAGCATGTGAAATACTTGTATGACAAAAACCTGATGTTTCTGAAGAAAAAAATTGAAGAAGACATCAAAAGATGGAGAGATCTCCCATACTCATATAACAGTAGAATTAACATAGTTAAAAACTACCATTTTAGCAAAAGCAATTGACAGACCCAGTGCAATTCTCATCAAAATTGCAACACATTTCTTTATAGACTGTGAAAGAGCAATTCTCAACTTCATATGAAAAAAGAAAACAAAAACCAAAGGTAGCTAAAACAATCATGTACAATAAAAGAAGGCATGAAGTTATCGTCATCCTTTATCTCAAGCTATATAATACAGAGAGGTATTAATAAAGACTACATGGGATTGGCATAAAAACAGACTAGGTGATCAATCAATGGACTAGAATTAAAGACATAGAAAAAAATCCTACACATCCATGGACACTTGATATTTGACAAAGAAACCAAAGCCTAATAATGGAATAAAGAAAGTGTCTCCAACACATGGTGCTGTTCTAACTGGATGCCTTCATGTACAAAATGAAAACAGATCGATATTTATCACTCTCCACAAAACATGATTATAAGTGAATCAAAGATCTCAAAATAAAAAACAAACACACCAAATATAATAGAACAGAAAGTATGGAATAGCATTGAATACATTAGTACAGCAGACAACTTCCTGAACAGAATATCAACAGTGCAAGCACTAAGATCAAAAATTAATAAATATGGTCTCGTGAAATTGAAAAGTCTTTTCAAAGCTATTGCCACCATCAAGAGGACAAAACAGCAGCCTACAGAATAGAAAAAGATCTTCACCAACCGAACATCTGACAGAGCTGATATCTGAAATTTATAAGGACATCAAGAATTTAAGCACTATAAAAACAAATAACCCAAGTAAAAATTGGGATACAAATAGGATACTCAACAGAGAATAGTCAACAGTAGAATTTCTAATAACTAAGAAGTACTTAAAGAAATGCTCCACTCCTGGGTATATACCTAAAATTTTCCCAACATATAACAAGGACACATGTTCCACTATGTTCTCAGTAGCCTTATTTATAATATCCAGAAGCTGGAAAGAACCTAGATGTCCTTCAACAGAGGAATGGATACAGAAAATGTGCTATATTTACACAATGGAGTACTACTCAGCTATTAAAAACAATGATTTCATTAAATTCTTAGGCAAATGGATGGAACTAGAAAATACCATTCTGAGTGAGGTAACCTGTTCACAAAAGACCACACATGGTATGCACTCACTGATAACTGGATATTAGCAAAATAGTTCAGAATACCCAAGGTACAATTCACAGACCACATGAAGCTCACAAAGATGGGGAAGTTCATGCAGAAGGTTGTTTCAGTCCTTAGAAAGAGGAACAAAATACTGAAGGGAGCAAATACAGAGACAAAGTGTGGAGCAAAGATTGAAGTAAAGGACACACAGAGACGTCCACTTTTGGGTATTCATCCCATATACGGTTATCAAAATCAGATACTATTGTGGATATTAAGAAATACATGCTGACAGGAGCCTGATATAGCTGTCTCCTGAGAGGCTTTGCCAGTGCCTGACAAATACAGAGGTGGATGCTCACAGCCAACCATTGGACTGAGCATTGCGTTCCCAATGGAGAAGTTATAGAAAGGGCTCAAGGAGCTGAAATGGTTTGTAACCCCATAGGAAGAATGATAATATCAAACAATCAGACCCACGGAGCTTCCAATGACCTAGGTACCAAACAAGAAGCACATATGGAAGGACCCATGGTTCCGGCTGAATATGTAGCAGAGGAAGCTCTTGGTGAGCATCAGTGGGAGGAGACTCCCTTAGTCCTGTGAAGGCTTGATGCCCCATAGTAGGGAAGCTCAAAGTTAAGGCAGGGGAGTGGATAGGTGGGTGGATTGATGATCACCCTTATAGAATCAGGGCTGTAGGAGGATTCCTGGGGGGTAACTTGGAAAGGGTAAAACATTTGAAATTCAAATAAAGAAAATATCCTAAAAAATAGGAAAGAAAGAAATGGTCAAAATAATTAGTCTTCAGAATGACTCTGATATTTTACCTTATACCTATCAGAACAGCTAAGATCAAAAAGTCAAGTGACAGCCAGCACATGTTCATGTCCATCACTTGTGGTAGTTCAAACTTTTAAAAACTGTTTTTCATATTTTGATCATTTTTTATTAGATGTTTTCTTTATTTACATTTCAAATGTTATCCATTTTCCTTGTTACTTCTCCAAAATCACCCTATCCTAACCCACCCTTCCACTGCTCACCAAACAAGACCTCCAGCTCCTCTATCCTGCCATTCCCCTATAATGGAGCATTGAGCCTTCTCAGAACCAAGGGCCTCTCCTCCATTTGATGTCCGAAAAGGTCATCCTCTGATACAGATGCAACTGGAGCCAGGGCTCACACCATGTGTACTCTTTGGTTGGTAGTTTAGTCTCTGGGAGCGCTAGGGGTACTGGTTGGTTGCTATTGTTCTTCCTATGAGGCTGCAAGCTCCTTCACCTCCTTGGGTCTTTTCTCTAGTTCCTGCATTACAAACTCTGAACTAAGTCCAATGGTCCACCTCTGTATTTGTCAGGTACTCGCTGAGATTTGCAGGAGACAGATATATCAGGCTCCTGTCAACAAGTGTTTTTTGGCATCTAATGTCTAGATTTGGTGACTGTATATGCGATGAATCCCCAGGTGGGGAAGTCTCTGGATGGTCTTTCCTTCAGTCTCTACTCCATTCTTTGTCTCTGTATCTCCTCCCATGGTTATTTTATAGGCCCCTTCTAAGAAGGACCAAAGGATCCATACTGTGGTCTTCCTTCTTGAGCTTCATTTGGTCTATGAATCATATCTTAGGTATTCCAAGCTTCTGGGCTAATATCTACTTATCAGTGAGTGCGTATCTTGTGTGTTCTTTTGAGACTGGGTTATCTCACTCAGGATTATATTTTTTAGTTGTATCCATTTGCCTAAGAATTTCATGAAATTCTTGTTTTTAATAGCTGAGTAGTATTCCATTATGTAAATGTGCCATATTTTCTGTATCTATCTGTTGAGGGACATCTTGGTTCTTTCCATTTCCTGGCTATTATAAATAAGGCTTCTATGAACATAGTGGAACATGTGTCCTTATTTCATGTTGGAGAGTCTTCTAGATATATGCCCAGGAGTAGAATAGCTGGGTCCTCAGGTAGTGCTATTTTTGAGGATCTGCCAAACTGATTTCCAACGTTGTTGTATGAGCTTCCAATCCCACCAGCAGTGGAGTGTTCCTCTTTCTCCACCCTTGAAAGCATCTGCTGTCACCTGAGTTTTTAATCTTAGCAATTCTAAATGGTGTGAGATGGAATCTCAGGGTTGTTATGATTTCTATTTTCCTGACAATTAAGTACATTAAATATTTCTTTAGGTGCTTCTTAGCCATTCAGTATTCCTCAGTTGAGAATTTGTTGTTTAGCTCTGTACCCCATTTAAAAAGGGTTATTTGCTTCTCTGCAGTCTAACTTCCTCTTGAGTTCCTTGTATATATTGGATATAATTAGCCCACTACTGGATATAGGGTTGGTAAAGATCTTTTCCCAATTTGTTGGTTGGTGTCCTTTGCCTTACAGTAATTTTGTAATTTTATGAAGTCCGATTGTCAATACTTGATCTTAGAGCATAAGCTATTGGTGTTCTGTTCAAGAAAATTTCCCCAGTTCCCATGTGCTTGAGGCTTTTCCCCACTTTCTTTTCTATTAGTTTCAGTGTATCTGGTTTTATATGGAGGTCCTTGGTCCACTTGTACTTGAGCTTTGTACAAGTAGTTAAGAATGGATCTATGTACATATTCAGCATACTAACCACCAGTTGAACCTGCCCCATTTGTTGAAAATGCTGTCCTTTTTCCACTGGATGGTTTTAGCTCTTTTGTCAAAGATCAGGTAACAATAGGTGTATAGGTAGGTTCTTTTTTGCTTGTTTGTATGTTTGTTTTGTTTTTGTTTTTATGAGCAATGAATAATTAGGAATTTTTTTATTCGATATATTCCTTATTTGCATTTCAAATTATTTCCCCTTTTCTGGATCCCCCCTTCCCTGAAATTCCCATAAGCCCTCTGCCCTCTCCCTGTTCCCCCATCAACCCCTTCTCACTTCAATGTTCTGGTATTCCCCTACATTGCTGCACTGAGCCTTTCCAGAATCAGGGACCACTCCTCCCTTCTTCTTGGACATCATTTCATATGTGCACTGTGTCTTGGGTATTCCAAGCTTCTAGGCTAATAACCATTTATCAGTGAGTGAATACCATGAGTGTTCTTTTGAGACTGGGTTATCTCACTTAGAATGATGTTCTCCAGCTCCATCCATTTGTCTAAGAATGTCAGGAATTCATTGTTTCTAATGACTGAATAGTATTCCATTATGTATATAAATCACATTTTTTTATCCATTCCTCCCTTGAGGGACATCTGGGTTCTTTCCAGCTTCTGGCTATTATAAATAGGGCTACTATGAGCATAGTGGAGTATGTATCCTTATTACAAGCTGGGGAATCCTCTGGGTCCAGCAGTGGTATAGCAGGGTCATCCGGAAGTGTCATGCCCAGTTTTCTGAGAAACAGCCAGACTCATTTCCAGAGTGGTTGTACCAACTTCCAATCCCACCAGCAGTGGAGGAGTGTTCCTCTTTCTCCACATCCTTGCCAAAACCTGCTGACTCCTGAGTTTTTAACCTTAGCTCTTCTGACTGGTGTGAGGTGAAATCTCAGGGTTGTTTTGATTTGCATTTCCCTAATGACTGATGATGTTGAGCATTTCTTAAGGTGCTTCTCAACCATTTGATGTTCTTCAGGTGAAAATTCTTTGTTTAGCACTGTACCCCATTTTTAATAGGGTTATTTGGTCTTCTGGGGTCTAACCTCTTTATTTCTTTGTATATATTGGATATTAGCCCTCTGTCAGATGTAGGGTTGGTGAAGATCTTTTCCCAATTTGTTGGTAGCCGTTTTGTCCTTTTGATGATGTCCTTTGCTTTACAGAAACTTTATAAATTTATGAGGTCCCATTTGTCAATTCTTGATCTTAGAGCATAAGCTATAGGTGTTCTGTTCAGGAACTTTCCCTCTGTGTCCTTGTCCTCAAGGGTCTTCCCCAGTTTCTTTTGATTAATTTCAGTGTGTCTAGCTTTACGTGGAGGTCCTTGATCCACTTGGAGTTGAGCTTAGTACAAGGAGATAAGAATGGATAAATTTGCATGTTTCTGCATGCTAACTACTTCAACCAGCACCATTTGTTGAAAAGGCTATCTTTTTTCCACTGGATGGTTTCAGCTCCTTTGCTGAAGATCAAGTGACCATAGGTGTGTCGTTTCATTTCTGGATCTTCAATCCTATTCCATTGATCCACCTACCTGTTACTGTACCAGTACCATGCAGTTTTTAACACTATTGCTCTGTAGTATTGCTTGAGGTCCAGGATACTGAATTGATTCCCCTAGAAGTTCTTTTACTGTTGAGAGTAGTTTTAGCTATCCTGGGTCTTTTGTTATTCCAGATGAATTTGAGAATTGCCCTTTCTAATTCTATGAAGAACTGAGGTTGGGATTTTGATGGGGATTGTGTTGAATCTGTATATTGCTTTTGGCAAGATGGCCATTTTAATTATATTAATCCTGCCAATTCATGAACATGGAAGATGTTTTCATTTTCACATGTTTTCTTCAATTTACTTCTTCAGAGACCTGAAGTTCTTGTCATTCAAGAACAGATCTTTCACTTGTTTGGTTAGAGTCACAACAAGATGCTTTATACTGTTTGTGTCTATTGTGAAGGGTTTCATTTCCCTAATTTCTTTCTCAGCCCACTTATCCTTTGAGTTTAGGAAGGCTACTGAATTGCTTGAGTTGATTTTATTACCAGCCACTTGGCTGAAGTTGTTAATCGGCTGTTGGAATTCTCTGATGGAGTTTTTTGGGTCACTTAAGTATGTTATCATATCATTTGCAAATAGTGATAGTTTGACTTCTTTCTTTCCAATTTGTATCCCTTTGACTTCCTTATGTTGTATAATTGCTCTACCTAGTACCTCAGGTACTATATTGAAAAGATATGGAAAGAAGGGCAGCCTTATCTAGTCCCTGATTTTAGTGGATTGTTTCAAGTTTCTCTCCATTTAGTTTGATATAGGCTACCTGTTAACTCTATATTGGTTTTAGTATGTTTAGGTATGGGCCTTGAGTTCCTGTTCTTTCCAAAACTTTTAGCATGAAAAGATGCTGAATTTTCTCAAATGCATTTTCAGCATGTAATATAATGACCATCTGTTTTTTTTTCCTTTAACTTTGTTTATGTAGAGGATTGCATTGATAAATTTCCATATATTGAACCATCCCTGCATACCTGGGATAAAGCCTACTTGATCATGGTGAATGATCATTTTGATGTGTTCTTGGATTCTGATGGCAAGAATTTTATTGAGTATTTTTGCATCAATGTTCATAAGGGAAATTGGTCTGAAGTTCTCTTTCTTTGTTGGATATTTGTGTGGTTTGGGTATCAGCATAATTGTGGCTTTTTAGAATGAGTTGGGTAGTTAGTATTCCTTCTGCTTCTATTTTATGGACTAGTTTGAAGAGTATTGGTGTTAGGTCTTCTTTGAAGGTCTGATAGAATTCTGCACTAAACCCCCTAAAGAAATAGATGGAGTCATAGGCAGCTTTCCAACCAAAAAAGCACAGGACCAGATGGCTTCAGTTGGCAGAATTCTGTTGTTATATCTCCCTTTTCATTTCTAATTTTGTCAATTTGGATATTGTCTCTGTGCCCTTTGGTTAGTCTGGCTAAGGGTTTATCTACCTTGCTGCTTTTCTCAAAGAACTAGCTCCTGTTTTTGCTGATTATTTGTTTGGTTCTCTTTGTTTCCACTTGGTTGATTTCAGCCCTGAGTTTGATGATTTCCTGTCTTCTACTCCTCCTGGGTGAATTAGCTTCTTTTTGTTCCAGAGCTTTCACATGTGTCATTAAGCTGCTAGTGTATGCTCTCTACATTTTCTTTTTGGAGGCACTCAGGGCTATGACTTTTCCTCTTAGCGCTGCTTTCATTGTGTCCCATAGATTTGGGTATGTTGTGCCTTCATTTTCATTAAATTCTATAAAGTCTTTGATTTCTTTCTTTCTTTCTTCTTTGGCCAAGGTATCATTGAGTAGAGTATTGTTCAGCCTCCATGTTATATATATATATATATATATATATATATATATATATATATATATATATATATATATCCATGTTTAATATATTTATGTGTGTGTGTGTGTGTGTGTGTGTGTGTGTGTGTGTGTGTGTGTGTTGAATCTAATTAGTCCAAAGCTTCAATTAGCTTCACTGTGTCCCTGTTTAGCTTCTGTTTTCCCGATTGGTCCATTGAGTATAGTGGAGTGTTGAAGTCACCCACAATTATTGTGTTAAGTGCAATGTGTTTTGAGCTTTAGTAAAGTTTCTTTTACTAATGAAGGTGCCCTTGCATTTGGAGCATAGATGTTCAGAATTGAGAGTTTTCCTTGGTGGATTTTTCCTTTGACCAGCAAGAAGTGTCCTTCCTGGTCTCTTTTGATGATTATAGGTTGAAAGTCAGTTTTTTCTGATAATAGAATGGCTACTCCGACTTGTTTCTCGAGACCATTTGCTTGTAAAATTGTCTTCCAGCCTTTTACTCTATGCTAGCGTTTGTCTTTGACACTGAGATGTGTTTCCTATATGCAGCAAAATGTTGGGTCTTGTTTATGTTTCCAGTCTGTTTATCTGTTTTTATTGGGGAATAAGTCTATGCTTTTTCCAGGGTGTAGTTTCCCTCTTTGTATTGGAGTTTTCCACCTATTATCCTTTGTAGGGCTGGATTTGTGTAAAGATATTGTGTAAATTTAGTTTTTGTTATGGAATTTCTTGGTTTCTCCATCTATGGTGATTGAGAGTTTTGGTAGGTATAATAGTCTTGGCTGACATTTGTGTTCTCTTAGAGTCTGCATGAGATCTGTCTGGGATCTTCTAGCTTTCATGATCTCTGGTGAGAAGTCAGGTTTAATTGTGATAAGTATTCCTTTATATATTACTTGGCTTTTTCTCTTACTGCCTTAATAATCTTTCCTTGTTTAGTACATTTGGGGTTTTGATTATTATGTGACGGGAGGTATTTCTGTTCTGGTCCAGTCTGTTTGAATCTCTGTAGGCTTCTTGTATATTCATGGGCATCTCTCTATTTAGTTTACGGAAATTTTCTTCCATAATTTTGTTGAAGATATTTGCTGGCCCTTTCAGTTGTAGATCTTCACTCTCATCTATACCTATAATCCTTAGGTTTGGTCTTCTCATTATGTCCTGGATTTCCTGGATGTTTTGGGTTAGAAACTTTTTGCTTTTTGCATTTTCTTTCACTCTTGAGTCAGTGGTTTCTATGGTATCTTCAGCATCTGAGATTATTTCTTCTATATTGCATTCTGTTCTTGATATTTGCATCTATGGTCCCTGATTTCTTCCCAAGGTTTTCTATCTCCAAAGTTGTCTCCTTTAGTGATTTCTTAGTTGTTTCTACTTCTGTTTTTAGATCCTGAATGGTTTTGCTCAGTTCCTTGATTTGTTTATTTGTGTTTTCCTGTAATTCTTTAATAGATGTTTATGTTTCCTCTTTCATGACTTCTCCCTGTTGACTCAATTTCTCCTGCATTTCTTTAAGTGATTTTTGCCTTTCTTCTTTATTGGCTTCTATCTGTTCACTCATATTCTCCTGAATTTGTTTAAGTGGTTTTTGTGTTTCCATTGTAAGGGCTTGTAACTTATTCATGTTCCCCTGTATTACTTTAAGAGCTTTATTTATGTCCTTTTTGGGTTCCTCTAACAGCATCATGACCAGTGATTTTAAATCCAAATCTTGTTTTTCTGGTGTGTTGGAGTATCCATGACTTGATTTTTTTGGAGAATTGGGTTAAGATGCTGCCATATTGCCTTGATTTCTGTTAGTAGCATTCCTATGTTTGCCTTTTGCTATCTGTTTATCTCTGGCATTAGTTGGTCTTGTTGTCACTGGCTGGTGCTTCAACCTCCTGTGAGCGTGTAAGGCTATTTTTGCACTGCTGGATGACTGGGATTCCCCTGGCACAGATTGCTGATGTGCTGCCCTCCTCTTGTGTGCCCTTGGAGCCCTGGTGTGTCTTGCCCCAAGCAATGCTACACTCAGGTTGTCTCTGAGAACCTGGTGCTGACTGTCTGCTTCATGAGGGAACAGAGATGGTGGATGCTGTGAAGACCTTTTCCAAGTGCTGATCACTCTGCTTGGCAAACGACCCCTAACAGGGTTGCCATACAGATTGTCTGCAGAGCTGCCCAGGCACTGGGTGCAGGCAAAAGCCTGACAGGCTGAGACCTAAGTGTTGCTAGCCTCGGGCTATGTCTACCTGGTGCTGCCTGTTAGATCTCTCTGGAGTCTGGGAGCCAAGATGGCAGAGAGCCCCTCCAAGTGCTGTTCAGTCTGCAGGGCAAAAGACCCCTGACAGGTTTGGTGCACAGATTGCCTGCAGAGCTGCCCAGGCCCTAGATGCAGGCAAATCCTGACAGGCTGAGACCCAAGCAAAGATAACCTCAGGCTATGTCTGTGTACCTGGTGCTGTCTGTTATATCTCTCTGGTGTTCCAATGTGTGGGTTCTTTTCTGAGACTTTATTTCTATTCAATTGATCTACCTGCCCGTGGCTGAACCACTGCCATGCTGTTTTTATCACTATTGTTCTGTAGTACAGATTGAGGTATGGGATGCTGACTTCCTCCAGAAGTTCTTTTATTTTTAAAAATAGTTTTAGCTAGGCTGGAATTTTTGTTATTCCAGATTAATTTGAGAATTGCTCTTTCTAAGTCTATGAAGAATTGAATTCGAATTTTGATGTGGATTCTATTGTATCTGTATAATGCTTTTGGCAAGAAGTCCATTTTTACGATATTAATCCTGCCAATCCACAAGTATGGGAGATATTTCCATCTTCTGAGTTCTTCTTCAATGTCTTTTTTCAAAGACTTAATGTTCTTCTCATACAGATCTTTCACTTATTTAGTTAGAGTCACACCAAGATACTTTATATTGTTTGTGACTGTTGTGAAGGGTGTCATTTCCCTATTTTTTCTCAGCCTGTTTGTCCATTGAATATATGAAATCTACTAATTTATTTGAGTTAATTTTATATCTTGCCACTTTGCTGAAATTCTTTATCAGCTGAAGGAATTCTCTAGTGGAGTTTTTGAGGTCACTTAATTATTCTACTCTATCTTCCGAAAATAGTGCTATTTTGACTGATTACTTTCCAATTTGTATCCCTTTGACCTCCTTTTGTTGTCTAATTACATAAGCTAGAAATACAAGTACTATATTGAATAGATATGGAGAGAGAAGCCAGCCTTGTCTAGTCCCTGATTTTAGTAGGATTGCTTCAAGTTTCTCTCCATTTAGATTGATGTTGACTACTCATTTGTTGTATATTGCTTTTATGATGTTAGAAATTGGCCTTGAATTCCTGATCTTTCCAAGACTTTTAACATTAAAGCATGCTGAATTTTGTCAAATGCTTTTTCAGCATCTAATGAAATGACCAGGTGTTTTTTTTTCTTTGAATTTCTTTATGTAGTGGATTACATTGATGAATGTCCATATATTGAACCATCCCTGCATCTCTGAAATAAAGCTTACTTGATTGTGGTCAATGAATGTTTGATGTGTTCTTGGATTCAGTTGTCAAATATTTTATTGAGTATTTTTACATTGATTTTCATAAGGGAAATTGGTCAACAAAGAAATTCTCTTTCTTTGTTGGGTCTTTGTGTGGTTTTGGTATCAGTGTAATTGTGGCTTCATAAAACAAGTTGGGTAGTGTTCCTTCAGTTTATGGAATACTTTGAAGACTACTGGTATTTTTATCTTCAAGGTCTGATAGAATTCTGCACTAAAACCATCTGGTCCTGTGCTTTCTTTGGTTGGTAGACTTTAAATGACTGCTTCTATTTCTTTAGGGTTTATGGGACTCTTTGGATGGTTTTTGTGATCCTGATTTAAAATTGGCATTTGATATCTGTGCAGAAATTTGTCCATTTCATCAAGATGTTCTAGTTGTTTTGTGTATAGGCATTTGTAGTATGATCTGATGATGTTTTTAATTTCCTCAGTTTCTGTTGTTATATCTCCATTTTAATTTATAATTTATAATTTGGAAACTGTCTCTGTGCCCTCAGGTTAGTCTGGCTAAGCATTTATATATCATGTTGATTTTCTCAAACTTGTTGAGTCCAAGTTTTTTGGATTCTTTGTATACTTCTTTCTTTTTCTACTTGATTGATTTCATCCTTGAGCTCGATTATTTCCTGTCATCTACTCCTCTTTGGTGTATTAGCTTCTTTTTATTCTAGAGCTTTCAGATGTGCTGTTAAATTCCTATTGTATGTTTTCTCCAGTTTCTTATTTTTTTAAGTCACTCAGAGCTATGAGTTTTCTTCTTTGCACTACTTTCATTGTGTCCCATAAGTTTGGGAATGTTGTGCCTTCGTTTTCATTTAATTCTAAAAGTCTTTGATTTCTTTCCTTATTTCTTCATTGACCAGTTATTATTGAGTAGAGATTTGTTCAGCTTCCATGTGTATGTGGACTTTCTGTTGTTT